>NC_064872.1:17329567-17640907 GCF_943734695.1 Anopheles maculipalpis | reverse complement strand
GTGTGGACCATGTAAAACTCAGCTTTTAAAAAGCGTATAAAATTGTGGAGGTCTCTTCGCAGCAATCGAAGCGATTGATGTAAAGCTCCTTAACTAAACTCAAATCGTTCTAACGAATCTCAAAATTGGAGTTTCAAATGAGAAAGAAATTTGCAATACGGCCTGGCCGTCCTTCATGAATAAAAAAAAAAAAAAAAAAATGAGAAAGAAATTCTAACTCCATGTGTCGTAGGATTTGAATCATTAGATATTTAAAGCTCTTTTATAAAAATTAACTTAAGCAATACGGCCTGGCCGTCCTTTATGAATAAAAAAAAAATTAACTTCATCTAAATAAAATTTAATGTACGTAAGAATCTGTCAATAGGGGCGGCCTGATGGGGATGCGACAACGGCGTCAATATTTACACGCCAAGACTGCGGTTTTAATTCCATCCGGGCCGTTTCTCCCTAGCAGAGATTTACGAGCCAACTACGTGGCTAGAAGGTCGTTAAGCCAACAAGAAAATGACTGTAAGAATCATCCACGTGTTTCGATTCGTGATCTTGTTTTGAGCAATTATTGTTTTAAGCAATAATTAAACTATTTTTAATTAGCGTATTCGAGTATGCCCGGGATAAGGCAAAGAATAAGTAGGAAATTTCTTAATAAAAATGTTCATTATTTCAGTCATTACAAGCGATGGCGACAATACGGTATCGGACCGTTACAATTAATTATACATTGCTATTTAAACAATATTTTTAAATAGCATCAAAACTTATTCAAAAAATGTTCCCAATAACAATCAAAATGGTTGCTCATCCCTGATCCGAGAGAGTTTAGAGGGCAACACGGTCAGCGATATTATAAAGCTTCACCACCCTCTGGAAAGTTATTTATTTCGCCAAATTAAACAAGCACACAAGCCACGTGCACCGTGCACAGTCATTTGCACTCAGCAACGCAGAACCGCAACCGTTCCTTCCGAATTCCAAAATGCTGGATGCTACCAACTTTCTCACAACACGTACACACCACCACACAACACAGCGAGCCACTAGCAACAACATTTCTCTTTTCGCGTATCGTAAATGTTGCTTATCATTCGGAATTTACGCCACAGTGCAATCAAGTCAGTGTGGGGTGATCTTGCAGCACATTTAATTGCCCCCGTTCTCTGGGCAAAACAAACAAACGCTAAAAACTGCGGAACGGAGCATCATCCGCAAAACCGTTTTCCGCAATGTCTTATCACGGTTGAGCGTGATTGGATGGGTGGAAGGGTCACTGGAAGTGTTGGCGCGTACTTAAGAAACCTTGTCGCTTGTTTACTTCCGTCGCTTAAGTGTTGAGTTGAGTTGTAACGGACATTTGGTGCAATCATAAGCAGTCAATTACGCTGATTTCAAGGTCAAGATTTGTTTTTTTTTTCAGTCAAATAAGCACCCAGTTTTTCTTAAATATAATTAAAGTCTTGAGTATGATACTAGTTCTTGGTGACTTACCGAAACCGTCGAGGAAAACGTTCGCTAAGCTCAATGGCTGCCTCATAGTCGAGCTGCATATCACTACAGACCGTGCTGGGATCATCACAATCTGGTCGTCCGGGACACCAGACACGATGCTTTCGCGACTGCATTGACCCCCGTGGATCACGTATTAGCAACACCACACGTACATTAAGGCTGTTAGACACAGAGAGAGAGAGAGAGAAAGAGAGGGAGAGAGAAAAATAAACGGAAACATAGAATGAAACCAATGCAAAATTACAAACAATATGCAACAGTCGGTCTGTTATCAGTAATGTATCATAAATCCGCTTCTCGTTACAACACCGGCCCATCATCGTCAAACATCCAACTGTCGAGGGTCATTAATTCGTCAACCAAATGGCACCCGTTGCATGCCTCAAACGGGCCTCAAACGTGATGGGAAAGCGGACGGAAGCAGAGACCATCATCATAGCTTCATTCTCGACAGGGGGATGGGGAAACTGCGGCATGTCCGGAGGTGTCAAAAACGGACCGCCACACACATCAATAATGCTAAAACATACGGTAATGGTACATTAATTTGCCTTTGTTAGATATATCGGACCGGAGTTATCTATCTCTTCACGGACACCGATGCCAAGCAGGTCCCCTGACAGTAAACGCTGCTGCTGGTGTGATACTGCGCGATCCCAATGGCACATGTGATTTGTCACAAAAGTGTTACGACATACAAACATGATTTGATTTCAATGAGTACGTGAGCAAATAAACCTTCTACCACGCGGTTTTCATTAGCTGGCGTTGTTTTGCAAATTAGATAAATAGAGTGAGAATTTTTTTCCAACTTTTTTTTATTTTACAGATCTTGGAAATCAATAGTCAGTAAACCCTAAAGCAATAGCTTTTCTGATCAAACCCAACTTCACGAAGAACTGATACGACTGATTTAACAAATAATTTCTATGGAATTTCCTCTTCGGAATTTCCGTGATTTGTCATAGTCCCTCCATCTTGCCTTTCTTGTCGGGCGATAAAATAATAATTCATCAGCAAGCATCAACAAGCTAGTTGTTCAGTCTAGAGTTACCCTAAATAAATATTATAGAAATGGGCCCTAAATTAGATCGACAATTCTCCACAAACAAACAAACGATCATTAGCAGCTATTGTATCTGGTTGGAATTAATTAATCTTTCTTCTTCATGCTCAATGACACCACAAAAATCAGTCGTACTTTTTTTTATTTACATTTTACTTAGTGGTGACCAAAACTGGGTTCAAGATTCTCGGCTTAATGGCTTGAAGTTATGTTTCTTCTTTTCATTTTATCCAACAATGATCTTGGAAGGGTCAAGCAAAATTGTAACGTCTTGCTGTTGGATGTAGAATGGTGGCGATGATTTAAATCCATTCCACTTCTAGTACTTTTAAGAAATTGATATATAAATTTATCTTGGACCAACAAGCCGAAGCTCAATGGAACGCTAAATAGAACAGAGGACCATTTTTTTATTAATCCAATTAAGCCACACATTTTTAACACTAGAACTGCCGCGAATCTAGGGCGTGCCACTCTACCGTGATCAGTCAAAATTATTGTTGATTACCAAATAAATATTTTCTTATG
The DNA here is from genome assembly GCF_943734695.1 of Anopheles maculipalpis. Taxonomy (NCBI): domain Eukaryota; kingdom Metazoa; phylum Arthropoda; class Insecta; order Diptera; family Culicidae; genus Anopheles; species Anopheles maculipalpis. Next base: position 17,637,804 of record NC_064872.1, on the reverse strand, counting down.
ATTTGACTTACATTTTCGTATTTCTTTAGGTTCGAAAGGTTATCCTAAAACAACATTTGATTGGTGTTTTTTTTTTACACTAGCATAAAAAAGCCATCAAATAGTACAAATCAATATTTTGTCCTGCTGTGTTGCAACCTCGAAGATTCAAATCGTTTAATGCAGTTTGACTTTATTCCTTGTGCATTATACAATATCTAATAGTTATATTTGTCTGTCGGTTATATTTAATCACCTTTTTGTGAAAATGTCGCATTGAAATAGGTTGTTCATCGTTCCACAAACTGATGGTTTGTATGAAATTAGATATAATTAGATCAGATTTTTCATTTTAAGTTACAAATGAACATCCTCTTAAATATGTAACAGTCATGCCGAATTGTTTAACTATGAAAAATAAATCCACTTGAAAGGTAGTGTTCTAGTGTCAACAGATAATTGTCACGATAATGTACCAATCATGTACGATCATGTGTAATTTCAATATGTTTGAAGATCTACTATCTCTTACCTATCGTGACCTGGAGAAATAAGGTCATCAATTTCGACACTGAGCCCGAGACCGTAACCCTCAACACTTCAAGAAGAGCCAATTAATAAGCACTAATTGGTAGACGTTGACGAATGGCTCTCGTGATAAATTGATGTGGGTGCTATTTGAGACATTAATACCTGACTGATTGACCCTTTTCCTTTTTAATGATTTTCAGTAATTTTGCTCTAGTTGCTCCTCCATTTAAACTAAATTTCTATCAAGCACCGGATAAAAGAGATGGAAAATATTTATCCCCCGCTTCTGGACAATACATCTAATGAGCTAAACGGTACCATCATCCCAACGCCTTCAAAAAACCGTGCCCCTTTTTTGTATCGATTGACCACAAATGATTATTGCCCACAGATTATTGATCGATCTGTTCTGATTGACATTAATTGATATCCACCGGCTGCACTAATAAGCTCGTGCTGGTTCGCTCGATCTCCCCCATACCGGTGGCTATCTTCTTCGCCAGGGATGAATCTTCTCCAACCACCCCATCTTACAAGCTTACCCCATTCGATTGACTGTAGACAAATCGCACGTTTAAGTGATGCCTTAGAGCCTCGAGCAACTCACTTGCTGCCGACTCAGCCGTAGCCATTTTCAAATAATGTCAAGGGCACCACAAAACCCTCACTACTATCGGTGGGTCTGTGGCTCACTCGATAGTCGAAACGGGCCGTGTGTTTTAGGAGGAGGCTAACTTTGCACAAAAGCCTCATCCCACCCAGGTTTGTTGCCGACCATTGCAGACAAGGTTGTCTCCTTCTGCCATCACATTGTCCGAAATGTTCCGAAAAGCTTTGTGGCGTAAGAAATTCCACAACACACGCACACTCAGCAGCAAAAACGTAAATCCATTAGCTTGCCGTGTCCGGAACGGTGGTACACCTGGCAGCGACACAATTCGATTGTCCCTTCCCCTGCGACTGGTTCCCATTGAAGCTATTGCACCGGCGACAGGGGATTTTGGATCCAATTATAGGTTCGAAGTTCCTTAAAAAATTACATTCGCCCTATTACTGAAGCATCCTGGGGATACGGGAGGGACCACCTAATAAAGCTAACCACCGCTTTCGACCGCTTCGTCTAATGGCAATAACACGACGCAATTGTTTTCTGTGCCACTTCTGCTTCTCACTCCGGCCAACAACATCAAATATCTTCATCGAACCGCAATCAATAATACACAGAAAAGCCTCTCACTCTCAGCCCGGTGGAAGGTTGGGGTAATCACGAAGAACCGGCTACCGGGCAGGCAAAAGAAGTGCTGACGAATCCCAACAAGAACGCAGGCACAGTGCCCAGCAAACCTCAATCTAACCTGGCTGATCAAAACTGTCGGGTCAATAACGCAATTTGTTCTCGAAACTAAAGCCTAGAACACCTCGAAAACCACCCACATACACCCCAGTTTACCACCACTGTTCACCCAAATCTCCAAAGCATTATAGGCACTTAGGAATGGGACGATTTGATTTACGGATAAATCAAATGCAGTGCCCTGTCGTGTCCGGTGCGCCGTTTCGCTGCTGGACGAGCTCCGGTCCGATCGTTATTGATTTTATTGAAGCCACCGAAGAACGGGGTGGCCGCTTTGCTTTGTTTTGGATCCTAATTTTAGGTTAGCCAGTGGGTTCGGTTTGGCGAGGCGCGTCACTAACGTTGGCGTTGCTTTTCTTGTTCAGTGGGCACGTGTTTATGCGCCGAATAGCGATTGGGTTCGCCTTACGGCAATTGGCTATTGGTTGATATTTGTGTTCATTTGTTTTGCGAACAATTAATTCACGCTGATGTATTCAAATCCATCAGAGGCTTTCGATAAGCAAAACCCGAAAGATCCTCGTCAAAACGCACTTTCGGATCAGGTGAGAGACAAATGTGTTTTTAACGTTTGATCTGTTGAATCTCTGTCGATCGTAGTTATCAATGCCGATAAAAATAGAGTCAGGAAACGGATATATGGATATGGATATGGATATACAATATGGATTACTACATCGTGTTAATAACATCAAATACTCCATTTGATGAACAAGCCGATTTCTAACAATAACACTTTCTTTTACTACTTGAAATGAGAATCCGGTAGGATATGCCGGCCATCGGATTGATTGCAAGACTTGCTGATGGCACGTAGTTGGTTGGGCAGTCTTCACTACGAGGGAACGGTACGAATTTGGACCTCATTCGCCTCTGATACCGGACCATATATCTAGCACATACTTTATCTTCATTTTATTTTCAAGGATAAAAGTCAAATATCAGGCCGGAAAGAAAAGATAAATGTATCGTTATCGATACACAAAATGACTTGATTGGAAATACAGTGATTCGGACACTTTAAAATCGAATAGTTGCTTGTCTTTGAGTACGATTTTCTTAACATAGCGGTTTGAAGGATTACAAAGTATAGTCAATGTTTGTTTCACAAGCAACGCAGCGGATATAAACGCAACTGGAATTGATACACTCAAGTGGAGTCATATTCTCCTGCGTGTATCCTTTCTTTATCATGTATCCTTAGAAAAAAAAACTTTCAGAAATAGCTGCATTCCTAACCAACGACAAGCTATGTTTAATCAATACCCCAACATTTAGAAGCTTAAACATACATAAGTTCAAGGGCGTGGATTCGCGACAAATGTTCCAGATCGAACCAACAAGAATTGGACACATTTTCCTTATTTTTTCCTCTTTTTTTCTTCTATAAAGTTTTTTTTGGTTCGTCCAGTTCGTTCGATGAAACATTAGTCGTTCAACGATCGAATCTAGGTTGAAATAAAATCATAATTCAAATTTCAAAAATTTTACATACTCAATTTTACAAATACCGAAAGTCATCTTCACCGACAGTGACAGATTTCTGATTGCCCTGGAATAAGTCACCTCTAAAGACCTCAAAATCAGCTCCTAGACTCCATACCTGCGTCCCTGACAATCGTTTTCTGCTGGATTCTGGGTCATTCCGGAATCAGCGACAACGAGAAAGCTGGCCGTCTGGCCAACAGAAGTCGGTTTCGTCTAGCAGAAGCACCCAACACCTTTTCTCGCCGAGATGCAATCCGCTTTACCAAATTCGTAATCTACCAACACTGGAATACTACCTGGCACAACCTAGACCTCAGCAACAAACGCCGCCCTATCAAGCAAAACATAGCTTCATGGGAAGATATCGGAATCCAGCCACCTTCAACGAGTACGATCGTACGAGTGCGAGTACATAAACGCTTGATCCATTCCTACATTCTCAACAAATGCAGTGCTCTTCTCTGCAATCCTCACACCCGACAAACTGCATCAGAACCGCCTTGTTAGATTTTTACGCTAATCTGCAATGTATAAAGAGCAGTTTAAGCAAAAATTTATCTTTTTACTAACCATAATCGCAATAGTTTTAAATAACAGGTAAGCGAGAGACGAATGTAGTCTCAGAGAATGAATGAAATAAATGAAAATTCAAGAACTTGAATAACATTTTCTTCCACAACAAAAAAACCTAATTTGAAAGCAATTGACCTAGATTTTATATGAAGTTTTTCTTTGCATGAAAAAACTATATTATTACCGACATCACAGTAATTAAGAGCATAGGGCTGCGGAACCGATTCATTTCACTTGCAATCGAAACAAACTGCTTTCTATAAACCAGCTTCCCAAATGTGAGTTTTGTCGGTGAAAGTTAAGGATTTTGCGCGTAGCCAAACCTTCACCGTGCGTTACAAATCCACCGGGTTTAATATAAAGTAATGTAATACCCAAAATCTCCTTCCTCTTCCTATTCTTTCTCGAGTACCCAAGCTAAATATTCAAGTAAAGTTAATCCGCTCAACCATCTTCACCTTTAACGGGGACTGACTTGGTTATGTGCCCAGCCAAACGAACCGACCCGTTAGTCTGGTTGAATGTGCGCTATGCCACAGCTATCGACAAACAATGATATTTTTTCGCTTTTGGGGCTGGCAAACGGTACTATTCAGCAACGGGGTACGCCAACAAGCGTCCAGCCGCAAGTATTCGCCAAGATGGTATCTTGTTTAACGAACGGTTACTATGGGCTTTGCCGCCCCTTGCTACAAGCTTCCGATGTTAATCAGTCTTCTAGCTTAATTACTTCAGGAACCGCCTCACACTCCAACTGCTGGCAGCATACCGTTTTCAGGTATGTGCAGCGTACTTACAGCCACACCTCACCGATGAGAGAAGCCATCCCGTGATCGCAAGCCAAGATCGGCTACAATTACTGTAAAGAATGTGAATTGACGGCCCATCTACTCGGACGAAGGAATGCTTCGAAACTGCTGCGTAGGTTTTTTGTCGTTCTTGGCTAGCGAACGGGCGGCCAAATCGTACTGCCACCAGTGACTGGCAGGGATACGTCGTGATCGAGATGAAGATTCCCGGGTGGTGGGCGCGATCACTATCCTCCGCACGGTGGTGATCTCATTCGCGCAACTGGGGCGCGCGCACACATACACACACACACAGCCGAGCGATCTTGCAACAGTGGCAAGATTATTCTGCCGCCAGCCGATTAACTTGGGCAAGGAAGCAACGAAGATCTACCAGCGGTGTGTTTCTACTGCAACGCGTATTCTTCGTCACGTTACATTATTCGCAAAAAAATGCACAGGCGGAACCGGCCTACGTCAGCAGTAGCCTCCGTTAAAGGGAAAAGATGACGAACGAGCGTAATGTGCACGGTATGTGCAGGGGTCGCCAAAAGTATGTGAACTAATTTCATTACAAGGTGGCATTGTTTTTACACGATTTTCCAGCTTCCTCAACTTAGATGTGGAGATGCTCGATGGGTTGTTTTGAAATACAAGACAAAAAAAATCGTACTGAACCAAACAACAAACCATCTTTGTTTTGCCATATTTTATCAACAAGCAATTTACAATATTTTGACCTTCCTCTTCTTTGGGCGTAACCAAGTCACGGACGTACGTACTAAAATGGAAGAAATGTTGATACCAGTGCTTGTTGTACGAAGGCCGTCGCCATTACCGCCATGGTCAATCGCTAACAATTTAACACGCCAAGTGCCACGCCGAAAATTATTTACTTTCGATTCGGGCCCACACTTCATCACAGCGAGTGTGCAGGGACGCTGTACAAGCACGTTATAACATTTTACGATGAAATAGACTTATTTGTACAAACCAACACATTCTAGTTGTTGTGTATGGTTCAAAACAATTGGGCGTAAACGTAAAATAACCTTTGTTCTCCTCCGGACCCGCCATACTCCGGGACGATGGTGAAACGCTCTCGGGACAAAAAACCGAGTATGCTTGACTCATCGCTTATGCTTAAAATAAATTAATATTATCTGAAACTAATTAGATCATACTACATAACAATTTTTTTACATAACAAAAATATAACAACTACATAACAAAAATTAAATCCAGGTAATGTACTGTAAGTACTCTAATATTTCTTCTCCATGTAAGTGGAGAAGAACGTATCTCATGTAAAGAATGTACAAAATATACTAGCAGCTTACTCTTGACATTTGGTATGCAAACTTTTACGAAGAACCGTGTGAATAACCCCGAACTCATACAAAATAATCACACAACTATCCCAACTTCATCTTACATACAAGTTTGGCAAACCCTGGGGAAGATGTGCACATAGACCGCAAATTCCCGCACGCACCATGCGGCTACATGCGGCGCTAGTAGATATTCGCTATGTTTGTTGCGGTCCCCTTGTTGTACGCAATACACATACGAGAATACGGTTTGCTGCCAATAGTACACAGACGGGGGCTTTGGTGAAGCATTAACCGGTTCTTGAACGTTCGTAATCGTTGGCGATGAAGTCAATGCCAAACTGTTTGCAGCCAATCCGTTTTCCACACGTTGGAAGTGTGTTTCGGTGCAAAAATGTATAGTTTCTTGGGGAGGTTTGTCGGTTGAACACAACAAGAGGCAGACTGCGGGGGTATGTCTTATCTTCTACCGGCAGGTTAAATTGAAGAGTTGGTCGGTCCTTGAACCACTACTTTTGCCTATTGTTCATGTAGTACACGGCGATTTAAAGGGTCTCAAAAACACAGGGGGTTTTTTGGGCTTGAAAAGATAAGAAAGGACTCACTAAAAAACTAGCTGACTCGTGAAGTTAGCTCCGCACAGTATCAATTATTTCAAGTGATTAATCGCTTACGCTGCGTCACGCATAACGAACTTTAAGTTTAATTAACGGTGGTTACTCTCTTATAAATAATACATACTAACTGTATTGAATTCTTCTGCTCATAAAGTTATGGCAAAATCAAAATCTGATTGTTTTCCTCTTTTTCATAACCGTTCAGTTCAGCACATAAAGCTCGACACGTTGCAAGAATGTACCGCAAGCATGTAAAATGCATCATTTTTCCAACCAGTTCTGATTCTTTGCTTCCAGTTGGAGATACCTAGAGGCGATGTGGGCTAGTACAGATGATGGCTAAAGATTATAAATTAAAACAACAGGCTTGTGGAAGCGATAGTTAGGTCAGGATTAAATTTCTTCAACAGAATTCCAGAACCGTTACCGGCAAATTGCGAAAGCAACCGTAACGTCGGATCGGCTGAAAGTAGCTCCACAGCAAAGAAGAAATCGCACCAGGGTAGCCACTAGCTAAACCGAATGATTGTCGACAATTTTTGCACTTACATTCTCACGGCTGTCGCGTTGAGTTGAACAGTGAATGTGTAAGCTAGCGTCTGTATCATTTTTTGAAAGTTAAATAGAAAACATCTCTACAAAAACTCAACATCAAGGCGTTGGGAAGTCTCTTCGACAAACGATTGAAAGCAGAGAAAGAAGCCTCCCAGCCACCGTAAATGGAAACTAGTCTTAAGAGACACCTTTTCCAAGCGTTTGAAATTAGAGAATATTTCTCAATAAATTTGCTGTTGGATGTTAACGAGCCGCACCAAACCAACCACCTAATATCCGCAAGGAATGTTGTAAGGATAGATGATCGCACCTTTAAAGACATCCTACAGCTCACCTATCGAGGGTTAAAAGTCAGCAACGACCACAACACAGATCTTGAAACACGCGCGAGGATGCTGGCTGGCAACCGGTTATTACTGCAGACTGAGGTAACTTCTTCAAAACACCTGTCGCAACTGACGAAGACGGGAATATGTGTTAAACTCCAGTGCACACCAGTACACCTCTGCGACACAGACTCTGTCCAAAAAATGACGAAACCCCTCTTAGCTGCGTTTGAGAGGAAGATGGTCAGCAAAATTTCTGGCCCCATATCTGTGGAAGGATCTGTGGATGGGTAGCTACATTGACGAGCTCTCTAAGCGCAGTACGTTAATCCGATCACAATTTTGCAGCGAATTAGATACACCAGTCTTCGTGGGAATGGCACCGGAATGTCCCAGCTTGTAAAGACTTTTTAGGCTAGTCATTCCAAGCAAGATCTTGAGTAGCCGGGGAGAATCGGGATTGGAAAAATGGTTGAAATCTATGCAAAAACCAAACCATATTCCAAGGATTATTGACGCTTTCCAATGGTTTATTGACGGAGTATTTTTGATGGTTTTTATTTATGTATTTATTTATTTACCTATTTATTTACAATAAATTATGACATTTCTGACTTTGTTCCGAAGATTTTTTTATGCTTTCCCATAACAATATTTCCGACAGCGTCCCGAGGTTTTTTGACGGTTTTTCAGGTATTTTTGTTTGATTTAAATATAAGATCAAAGTTGAGAAATAATCAGGAAACTTCTGTGCATCTAAAAACATTCTAATTGTTTGTTCAAAAATATGAAAAATATAGAATAAAGTGTAAATTTATTATTTAAAATTTATTTATTATTTGTTATAAGTTTACTGGAAAATAGTTCCTATTAATCTCGTCCAGATTTTGTTTTATTATTCAAAAATAATAAATAGACGCTTCGAAACGTGATCAAACAAATTTGCGAACCGCTAAAACAAAACCTTGGAACAAAACAAAAATACCTTGACGATTTCCTTAAAAATTACGAAACAAAATATAACAACAATGCTCAAGGGACCGACAATTATGAGACTTGGTAAAAAAAATACACGAGAATGCGTAAAAAACTTCGGTACAAAAACAAAAACATACGCCGAAAAAAAGCAGAAAAATTATCTTAAAAAAAAATTCATAAAGCCCACATGTAGCAAAACAACGCATGGGAAAATCAATCAAAATGCATCCAAAAAATACCAAATCATTTAAATTTATGTCTCATTTAAAAAAGCAAAACAAAACATTCTATCACCACCGCTTAAAAAGGGGGCCCACCATAAAGTGGCCCTTTCACTTTCAAACCGAAGCATCGCGAAATCGACGACCGATGCATACACACGTTTTAATGTTGCGATACGATAATGTTATGCATAAAACCCACCCCATAACCGGTGGGACCGAATTCTGCCACGGAAAGTTGTCATATCGAACGAAAAGGAGAGTAGTATGCTTGCTTTTCGCAACCGAACGAGGACCAATAAAGCAACAATAAAAAAAAGACCCTTTCTCAAAAACATAAACCGGTTAACCGAATATCTGGTTTGCTCGTTTTTCTTCCCATCAATCGGTAAGATATAGAGGGGACTCTTCCGTGGAACCAGCTCTTTGCTGTAAATATGAAAGGTTTAATAGCTTAATTGCTTTAGAATAACGAGAGTTTCGCACATTTATTGTTCAATAATTTTCATGTAGAAAGCAATACATCCTAAGCGGTTTTTTGCAGAGAAAATATGTTTTAAAAATTCCACAATAATTTTGTTTACAGGAAGCACCATAAAAAAGGCGAGAAATGGCACAAATAGCTACCTCCGTAAAATCGCACATTTACCGCAACCAAAACATGTCCAGCTGTGGCACGGTATATTGCGGATAAAATCGTGATTTGAATATTTTTGCAATATGCACCCGCCGACAAACGATGCAAACAAAAAGAAGAGAGAAAACAAAACCGGGGCACATTTCTCCACCTTTCTTCTGCCAGCAGCATGTTTGATTACGTGGCCCTCGGCCGGCAATGCACTAGCGAATGTGTTTCAGGTCAGAATGCAGCTAAAAGCACTAAATAAAAATCGATTACCAACCAACAACCACCCCACCCAACCCCGGGTTGATCGACGTAACGGAAACTGACCCGCGCGCACGTCAATAAATTCGTCCAGCCAGCATTTTTTTTTTTTTGAAACATCTCCCCTTACCTTTCATCCTCGAGCAGTGGCGTCACTAGTGCGGCCCGCAACCGTACCACCTTCATGCTCTGGCGCGGGAACAACCGGCAGAACGGTCCCAAAAATCGTGGCTCGTAGCAAAACTGTGGAAACCGTACGCACTGCTGCCAGAGCCGGGTGTTGTGACTGAAAAGGTAGTTGTGCGTACGGCCAAAGTCGAGGTAGTTCTCCATCTCGCGGTAGTCGCAGTGCAGCAAATGGCGAAGATTGTGCAACGCGACACTGTCGTTCGGTGGGCCGCGGATCTGCACTATGTCAAAGTCGAGCAGTGGCTCGTAGTGATAGTAGTTGCCGGGTAGCGCATTCAGTATGTCGCCCAGGAACGTTGAACCGGAACGCCAGGTGGTGATGATGAGGCTGCGAGTCGGTTTACCGCCCGTTTCGAGCGTCAACCCGTCCGGCAGCTTTCGCTCGCCGTAGGAACTGTCGGTACATTCGGCCGCTATCAGGGCCCGCTGATAGCTTAGCACATCGTCGATCGTGATGGTGGAGTTGTGTGCGGTTGGCATCGGTGGGTACGTGTCGTACGAGGTACCAGCGCCTGCTCCACCCGCAGCACCACCGTACGATCGTGACCTACAAAAAGGGAAAAAGGGAAGACTCGTTAGTAAGCCAGCCAAATGACACGGGGAACAGGGCGCCGCAACGCGCGATACTGCTCTGCAAACAATGAATAATAATTTTAGCACGTTTAGAAAGAAAATCATTTACTTAACCCATCCACAGACAGACCAGGGACCGTGTGCTCGAAAGAAAAAAAAACGGGCGTGAGACAAACAACAAGCAGAAACAATTCGTTACTGCCGTAGCGTTCTGATTTGTGCTGAGAAAGTGCAGCGCGCGAAAACACTGGTGCAGCTCTCCCACGCGTTATCTGCGTTGCACCAATCTTCGCGTCTCGTGCTTCCATCGGTTTAGCGCCACAAACACAAAGGCCAATGGACGCTTCTTGTACGGGCGCTATTGTTTTTTTTTTTTGACAATAGTGACGGCGCGCGTATATGTGCGTCTTTGGAACGCTTAAATGAACCAAACCAAAGAAGAGTAAATGTTTACATGCTTCTCAACAATGCACTTTTTTTTCTCTTTCTCCTGCACTGTTTCCATAGGACCTGGTAGGGTGGAGGGCTGTGGTGGGTATTGTCAACGAACCCTCCTCTTACGACATGTAGAGAAAAAAAATGGTAGAGAGAGTTCCATTTCAAGCCTGCTGCGTATGAAAGCAGGAACAAAACTTGCGAAAAAGTGTTTAATAATGCATTAAATATAAAGTAAAGTGAAGGTAAGTAAAGTGAAGGTAGAACTGGAATCAAGATTCGAGTGGATTTTGAACAAAAAAGAGTATTGTACAAAAGAAATAAGAACTGAAAGTAGCTACGCAGCCTTTCGCTTCAGGGGGTGAAATTGGTTACATGTTCGAGACAAGGGAGAATATTCAAGTATAAGTATTAATTTAATTAGTAGAACACTGTAGTGAACGTGTAGACTAGGCATAATAGACTTGGAGTATTGAAGCCTTTCCTTCTTTTACTTTTATCAGCATTTGTAGGCCTTGGCCTGTCTAGTTGAGCACACCTTCAGCTACATAACAATTTCGAGAAGTACGGGGAATCGTTTCTGATCTGTTAGACAAGTTTTGATTTAACGATCAAAGTTCAAAATCATCCCTTACCTACAGTAGCGGCACAGTGGACACTAAATCAAGTTAGCAAGTGGTAGATTTTGATCACTTCTATAGCTACTAGTTACAGGGTTTTTGAGCAGAATTAGGCAAGTGCGAGGCATTTCTAGACACCGCTCAAGATGAACTGGACAGCGTATAGGTTGAACTGAAACAACCGTTTCTCAACGGTGGTCAAGTTGAACTGGACAAACGCTAGGTTCAAGTAGACGATGATCAAGTAGCAAGCGTTTCCGAAACGCATGGCAAATTTTTAACTTTTCAAACTAACTGCTGAAGCAAGCAAACTGATGGCACCACCACAAACAGCCTCTGCTAGCAAACACTAATTTAAGCAGAAGTTATGTACAGATAGCTGTTAAGCACCGTTGAAGTCACCTGTGAAACATGGCCTTTTTCCAACACTGGCTGACGAAATCCTTTGTGTCGCGTTCGAAAGAAAAATGCTCAGAAGGAGTTTTGATCCCGTATGTGTAGAAGCAACTGCAAAGGCGAGTTGTACGAGCTGTAAGGTGATCTTAGAATCGTGCAGCGAATTAGATTCAACAAATTATGCCATGAGAATTGCAGCAAGAGACCCAGCCCCTGCACAGTCCCCTTATCAGGCCATCCACATGGACGGAGGCGTCGTTTTTCCAGCTATTTCTATTTCCAGCCTTATTCCGTTGCAAAAAAGATCAAAGAATGACATCGAAATTTATTCCACCACATCAGTTCTCTTTCAGTTTGTTAATTTCGCACGGCATGGAGGAATATCGGCTCTAATGAACCATCTTTTTCAATCATCAAAAAGATCATGAAGAGAACTGCAGTCCCATACATGAAAATCATACAAATAAATAACGTATTGATGTCTTATCAGCACCCAAATAGGCTCAATGTATGTGTTATGATAGTTCAAAGATCATCAGAATTCCAGCATGTCATAGCACAACAATTGTTGAGCTGAATCTTATGTTCTACGAGTGTACCTCGATTGTAGACACGTCCTCCAAATGGTAAGCCTTATGTTTCTTCTGTTTGTCTTTATGTTGGATTGTACTTCTCCTACAATTACACGACGGGATTCAACTACACGCTCTTGCGTTCTGCATTCAACCGTCAATGCATAGACAAAGATGTGTAGAAGCAGCTTTCATGAGATTGCTTCATGTCCATTCCGAGAAGGCAATTGAAGAAGCTCCTGCGCACTATTGGCTATAGCACGGACAACTGCAAAATCGTTTTAAATTTGTATAATCGGTTTTAAATTTCCAAAAACAATAGATTTAGGATATTTGCAATCCAAAATGTTAATCCTGTGTTGTGCGAATCAGTTTCAATTTAGGATTAAAAAAAAATCTCGACACGAAACATTAAAGAAAACGGCTCTACACATCGAACATGAAGGCCTGAAGAACAGCAGACACCAATTACCGTTTTTGTGCACAAACTTCATGACCATGAAATCATTCCAATTTACCAGTACAAATGCAATAATGAACCGATTTAGGAACCGATTTGGAAGTATATTCTTCAAATTCTAATGCTTCTGGTACGCCGAATTCAAAATGCTGTAAAAATTGTACATTTCAACACAATAAAGATCCAAAGACTGCCGGTTGTGAATTTTATTTTATATATTTCATTTGTTTTTTGCGCAATAATTACGGCCTAGTCGTATTGTTGGGAATAAAATTAAAAATAAAACAAATTTCAAATCTCATATGCTTTTGCACTAAGTTGGAATTAGTTTTCTTTAATTTTAAAAGTTTTTGAAAGATCACGGAGCATTCAATTCGGAATAAAATAAAAAAGAATGCAATTGTTGAATAATTAATTATATTCTTAATATTTCATAAATGGCAAAGTAAAGTGTGCAAAAGCTGTGTAAGAATGTGCAAATATTTTTATAACTTATCTATATATATCTGCATGTTTATGTTTTAATCTCAAAACCAAAACTGTGAGTAAACATAACTTATTAAATTAAATATGACTTAAACATTATTCATATTGACGTCTAAGGTTCTTTTTTTCTAAAAGGAACAAACTTTTGCTGATGTGCTCTTTGGTGTAAGCACTTCTGCCAAGGGGCAAAGCAAAGTATTTCAGTACTGCTAAGCTTCTTCGTTGCTATACAGTAAGCCGGGTGGACCCGATGCCGGTTACTATGGAATTTTGCAAGCAAAAAAATGTCTAAAGTTGCCAAGAATCTGCAACCGAACCTGGAACACCCCACACAAATCATGCAAAGTGTAATTTTAAGCATTTCCGGCCAAGAAGCGATAGCTAAAGCATCGGACGGTTGGTGAAGCACGCGCATTTTTTTCATGAAAATCCCATTGAAGAAGATCTGCAGCATACGAAGACAGCAGAAACATTCCTTCATCATGCTGCCTTTTTGCAATGGAATTCTCGCTCGAAGCGAAAGTCGCGTTTAAGCGGCCGCGTGCCGTAATTTTGGAATTGTTTTCGCTTCCGTGTGGTGGATTGATCTGCAAGCAGACAAGGGAAGCGGTCAGACACGTGCAGCTTACCCGTAGTACTTGTGGGAGTTGAGTATTCGCAGGTTGGCCGGACGTTCCCGGGGCCGGAAGTACTCCGTGCCATAGCTGTTGGACGTGTACCGCTGGCTGACGTACACCGCCAGTATGAAGGCAACGGCTACCATAAACACGGCAACATTTTTACGGCGCGACATCCTTTTCCGCCCCGCTGCCTGGATGACTCCACCACTGCTACTACTCCTCGTGCTTTTCGCGTGACCACTCGCCAAGATAGCAACTTTCTCCATGTGTTTGCGACCAGCACCGGCTCAAGGATGGGGAGGGCGGCCCTTAGCAAACGACTCCCGTTGTCACGAGGCTCATGCGTATCCAGCTTTTGGCACGCGGGCGGGCCTTTGTCAAGCTTTTCCAGCCAAAATATTCTTCCACCCAAAAGACCGTTTTCACTGCACAAACCCACACAAAAGCACACCTTTTTTTCCGGGCGCCTAACCAAACATACGCACACAACAAAGTAGGCACTTTTTTATGGTAACGGACGCTCTATATTTTCCTCTAGCTGACCCGCTTTTCACAGCTTCCGCAGTGCACCGATAGGGTGGAAGTCGCTGTGAAGGATGACCCCGTTTTTTAAGCTTTCTATCTGCAGCATGACCACCTTCCCCGCACCACTTCCTACCACTGCAACGAATGCTGCAGCACCATAGCACACAACCAAGCACGACGCTGGGCCGATAGGAAAGGCAACACCCTTCCGCTCTCTGACCACACAACACGACAGCAGCACTAAAGGTACTGCACACTACAGCCCAGAGGAACACGCCACAGCCACTAGTGCCCAACTGTATGCATCGGCAATAGCCACACACGATTATATTTGCCTCGGACACGATTTATTCACTATTTTGAGCAAATGCAGCAAACTGGCTGTGTGTATCGGAATCGAAACGTTGCACTTTGTAAACAACAACAAGCTGCCACTGCCAGGCCTTGTTACCCACGACGATGTGCGACCATGGTAGGCACCCTCGGATGGGTTCCGAACGGGATGAAAAAAAGCACTATCTGAGGAACAGCGAATACAGTTAGGACCGCGACACGAAACACTACCAGACCGCGGAAGTACAAGTTTCACGCACAAAATTCATCACAATAATGAGCTATTTTTGCGGAATACACTTTTGTTGTGGTTGACGTTTCGTACTAGAATGACAGTAAAGCGGGTCACATCATGGCGATATTGATTTGCCTCGTTTGACGGTTGTGATCGTATCCCCATCGCGACAGCTAATTTACGCTTATCTTGTAGTCTATGCTGGTAGGATATTTTTGGCAATTTTGTTGGCCTAGTTTTTAGAAGCTTAATATTCTTTTGGTACGTAACATAACATCAAGGCACGGGCCACGGGAAATTTCAAACTGTTGAAATCGATGCGAAACTTTCAGAAAATCTCAAAATTACGATTTAACCTTTTTCTCCGTTGCCCGGTGCAGATAGCTTGTGTATACGCCAGGTTCTCAAAAATCGTTTTCAAAGCGAGAAAATTTCACAAGCACGCATGAGAGCCTGAAATTTTGCTTTTTATTTCGTCCGTGGCACATGGGCCTTTTCAAAATTGCTGAACGGAATTGTTACTATACAGAATTACATAATTGCAAAAATTCCACATGCCTACATCGGCATGCCTTTAATTCGAATGTATAAACATGTAATTATTTTATTTATACTAAAATTAAGAACCATTTATTGAGTAAGATACGATGCACTAATCAACCCTTCACCTCTCCACAAGCAACGATTGTTACCTTCTGCTGTACCCGTCCGCCCTTCGAACCGCAGCGTTCCATCTTTCGTACCACATCTGCGCCGCTAATAACGTTGCCGAAAACGACATGCTTTCCATCCAGCCAATCAGTCCTGTAATAATAATAGACAAAAGAAGAAAAAGGACTTTAATATTTCCAACAATACCGTTTTGCTTAATTTACAAATTTACATACTTTTCCGTGCAGATGAAAAACTGGGAACCGTTCGTGTTTGGGCCAGAGTTGGCCATCGAAAGTACACCGAACCCGGTGTGCTTTAGGGTAAAGTTTTCATCCGCAAACTTTTTTCCATAGATTGATTTTCCTCCCGATCCATTGTTTGCCGTAAAGTCACCACCTTGGCACATCTAAAAATTTATGCGAAAAAGACGTTAATAAAATGGTTCGTTAAGAGAATATTTTCCACTTACAAACTCGGGTATGATACGATGAAACGTAGATCCCTTGTAACCAAATCCCTGCTCACCGGTACAGAGCGCACGAAAGTTTTCCGCCGTTTTTGGCACCACATCAGCCCGCAGCACCATTATGATACGTCCCACATCGTTGTTTCCTATCCGTATGTCGAAATATACCTGTGGATTGCGTTTCTTTTCTTCCGCAGCTTTCGGTTCGGTTGGCTGTACCTCGCCCGTACCGGTGTCCATCTGCTGACCACCGTTGTCATCATCACCGTTCTTCAGCGTAGCACCCGCATGCTTCTGCAGCCAATTATCATCGGCCCATACCGGCCTATTGCTGCCCTCCTTGATGCGTTGAGGTTTGGCCGTGTTCACTCGTATGGTACGTCCACAGAGTTCCGAATCGTTCATATTATCGACGGCAGCAGCCGCATCTTCCGCATTTTCAAACTCAATAAAAGCGAACCCACGATGCTTCTGTGATTCGTAATCGATTGGCATCTGTATATCGACGAGGTCACCGAATGGGATAAATGCATCGGTGATGAGCTTCTCCGTTACCTCTTCAGAAAGACCTCCCACGTAAACGGTGCGCTTATCGTTTGCCATTGATAAAAAAGTTTAAACTCCAAATCGAAACCTGAATACGATAGTGTCTGCTCGGTGCTTGTGGAGCATTTGTATACATACACGATTGCCGGTCTGTCAAAATGCGAACAAATGTAAACAACTTTTATGAGTACGCGGTTAGACACATTTGTCACGAACAAGGTTGTTGGAATGCACGATTTCCCTCTCAAACATAAAACGAAAAAGGCCCAAAAACTGAGTAACTTGACTAAACGGTTTATGAGTACGAATAAAATCGCTTTGAAGCATGATCAGTGATTTATTCCGTGCGTTTTAAACAATATTTAATATTATTGCACAGATCTCCTATGCAAAACACCTGAACTGTCACAACTGCTTGTCAATAAACAACCGTGGTAGACTCACCTTCTCCACGAACCCTTTCGGTGGGATACGTGGAAACTTTGTTTTGCTTTCGCATGCAGGTCCCCTTCGCCGAATTTGCCTGAACAGCTGGAAAGTGTATTTTTTCGACGATGAATGTGAGTATTTCCGACTTATTTTACACTTTAAACTGCGTACTCATATATAACTGTACACCATCCGCCCCCACAGGAAGCAGATATTCCGATCGACATCGCTGCGAGCAAGTTGCTGGATTGGTTGATTTCGCGACGAATCGTTGATAAAAACTGGCACCTGAATATACGCAATATTCGCAACAAAATAAGTAATGCCATCACGGATATGCCCGCACACGACGAGCTGCTGCAGCTTCTGTCCGGTGCACGTAAGATTTCACGTTGCACTTGTGTTTTACATCCTGTGTGTAGATTTTTCACCCATTTGTTTGACCTCCCTTTCCAGATATCAACTATTTCCACTGTCTGCGTATTGTGGAAATCCTCAAAACGACCGAGGCAGATTCGAAGAACGTGTTCGGCCGGTACGGTAGCCAGCGGATGAAGGAGTGGCAAGAAATCGTGAAGATGTACGAAAAGGATAGTCTGTACCTAGCGGAAGCGGCCCAGATATTGGTGCGCAACATTAGCTACGAAATTCCCGGCATTCGCAAACAGATCAAGCATCTGGAGCAGCTGAGCGAAGAGGCAGAAAAGAAGGTGGAAGATTTGGAACGTTCCGAGAAGGTGGTACTGGCGGAGTATCAGAACATGTGCAAACATTTGGGCGTTACCGGAGAAAACCTACGCCAGGAGCTGGTGGACAAAGTATTTAACGATCTTCCAGGGATGCTAACCAAGGTTGCCAATTCGGTGTCGCCACTCAAGAAAACGATAGAACTGTACGCATCGTTTGTGACCGATCCCGAGTGCTTACCGCTGCTGAAGCATGTACTCGCAAAGGGCAACACTACGGTGTACGAGTACGTTTACGGTGAGCCACCGCTGTCGATTGAAGAACCGCCGGTAAAGTTCGTTACGGAACAGACAGATTCGCAGGCGGATGATGATGGAGCGATCGATTTCGGAGACGATGGGGGAGCAATCGATTTCGGGGACGGTAATGCCCTTGACCTGGATGCACCGATCGAGCTGGAAGTCGGTGATATCGATTGGGGTGCAGTCGAACCGGCAGCACCAGCAGCAGCGGTCGATGATAATGTGATCGATTTCGATATTTCCCTCGAAGAGAGTGGCATAGTGGTGGAAGAGGATGGCAATCTAGGTGGCGTTGCTAGGGGAGACGAAGCGTACACCGTACTTGATGCACAGCAGTACCGCGATCGGTTCATAAACGATCTACTCGAGCTGCAATCCTTCCTTAAGATGCGGCTCCATCAGCTCGGCAGCGCGGACAAAGCACAGATGCTATCGTTTACGATGATGGATAACTTTACCGCACACGATGAAAAGTCGGTGGCGGGTATGTTGGCCGAGGTGGAGGTCGTTTATGCCGGAGTGGCAGATGAGTTGATGCAGCATCTACTTCAGATAAAACATTCCCCAGTGTAAGTTTTGATAACGGAAAAGTGCTATAAAACCGTTTACTTTGATTGTTTAATTTCTTCCCATCAGATACGTGGACATACTTACGTCAAACGTGAAGCAAAAACTATCATCCATCGAGAAGATGAAGGAAACGGCTGCGATGAAGAAGGAAAAATCGATCAGCTTTAAGCAGCAAAGTGTGGAGCTAAAGCCAACCATGACTAAAGTCATTGAGCAGATGAAAACGCTTCAGGGACAGATTGAGAAGGACATTTCGAAGCGGTACAAAAATCGTCCCGTCAATCTTTACGGTACTAATTTGTAAGCTGGTGGTGGTGGTTTTGTTGACTGAATTGTCCTCACGAAGGTGTTTAATATATGAGAATGTGCCTATTTGGTTACAAACACGTGTTAGAATTTGTTATGTTTGCTTCCGATTATTTTTTGCTGGAGCTTAAACAACTGTTTGATAATTTTACAGGTCGTTCAGATCTGCGTAGGGAAATGTTATGCTTAGTTCCTCCAAATAGCTGCCAATTGTCAATAAAATATCATGAACACGGTTTACAATTTCAAATTCAACGTTGATGGAGTGATCACCGGTTTGATGGAGTGATGCCTAGAAAATATGTCCATTTTGTTGAATTTTTATTGCTTCACAAAAGGGAATTATTAGGTAACAAGGCATGCGGGGTTGATACCCCTGGCTTCTAAAAAATATTGAAAAGTGAGGAGCTCGAGAGATCAAGAAGCGCTTAGAAGTCCCTCCATGCCCGCATATTCTGCATAGCGTTCAACCTATCGATCATCTTTCCGAATACCTTTTTTCAACGACCCACAACAAATAATTTGACACATTTACTGAATAAATAACCCGGGATAAGGCAAACGACAGGGAGAAAATGTCTGGTGACTTTTTTGTGAAAAATAATTCTTGTTTATAAAGCAGTCAACACAAGCGGTCAATACGGCGTAGAGCCGTCATACTAAATTAAATAAATAAATAATAAATGAATAAATAAGTTACACTTTTGTTTGTTTTCACTAACAAATTTGCGTTCAATGAAAATCCCTTCTCCTCTTTCCTATCTTGTAATTGAAAAGGTCTTTTCCTTCTCTTTACTGAAACTTTTAAGGACCTGCATCAAAATCAGCTTCTGGCGTTCAACTGTTTGGTGCCATTGTTAAGGTACCCAGCGACGACTGCCACTTGAGCCGTTTCTTTACACTCGCCATTGCACACATGAGAAAAGTGGTTTAGAGAAGAAGACTTCAACTTAAGAGAAGCAACGAACGTCTCGCGGAATTTGATAAAAAAAAAAAAAAAAAAAAACATTAGGCAAGGAAATATTAATATTTTCATGTACAGACAGTTCAATAAGTTCGAATAGCTAGCTTATGACTTTTCACTGTTTTGTGACATGGCACTTTTTTCCAGAACCACACAGGACATGCACCTGGTGATTCGGCGTCTGGTATAGTGCTCTCTTGGTGTTCGCTCTGCTTGTACAACTATACATAAAAGTCATATACAACCATACATAAAAGAACAAAGGATAAAGGTACGGGGAGCTGGGAGGCCACAAATTCCTATCGACAAAATCACTCGAATTCTCTTGACACCTCACTTGGATGATATATCTATTGAATATCGAAATGATCCTTCCCGTAGAGGGGCCAAAGGCGGATCTTCCTATAAGCTGATCGACCAGTCACGTCGGGCCCGAGCTGAAGCTCAAAACGAATAGGTTGCTGTAAATACTGGCGGATGAAAGGGGCCGATGGCTGAATCGAGCGAGCCCCTCCCTTTCAGCCACCCTTCCTGATCACATCATGAGATACAGGGGCAATACAGATACAATGCAGAGATACTTATGGCAGACGTATCTTGGACGATGAGACCCCAGATTAGACTAGGAAGAGGAAATGTCTGTGCATGCACTAGCCAAGGGCGGGACGTCTGGGGTTGGAGCCATCCGTAAGTTGGTCGTATTCCCAATTTCATCGAGTTTGGGTCGACCTGTGGGTGCAGCAGAGTATATGTGATTTAGAGTCGTTGGTGGGTGCAATGAGTTAGGGTCGATTCCAAAAGGAGTGAACCAGACTCAAGGTGAAACGGTAAAAAGAATGTTTGACCCATGCCTAATGTGGACGATTAGGACAAGAATCCTTCCTTCTAAGGACCAAAACCGTCCTTAGATGAGTTGGTTTTTTGGGAGATAAGGCAAATATTTATGTAAGGCAATTACATTGTAAGAAATTTAATGACTCATAGAAGAGAGTCTCCAATTTTCCCACCAACTCGTCTTCAGCTGGCACTCGTCCTGGCGGCGCCAGTTTTAAGCAAATAAAGACATCAGCAACTCTCTCTTCTTGGCTTAACTACTAGGTCACGCCGGACATCAAATGAATCCCGGTCCTTCCGTATGTAAATCAACGCCGTTATTACCTAGAGCACCGGGACGCCTAAAAAAACCCAAAAAGCATAAATCTGCCGATTCACAAGTAACGGCTCATTTGAACCGTTGCACTCAACACAAAATTTACATGTCCGTAACCGTCCTCATTATTCCATCGGTCCAGGAAAGCGTTACAACACACTGTACGCATGTGCTGGGGACTGGACAGTTTCAATATCATCGCATCTCAGGACGACGCACGTAACGCACGCAAGTGTTATCTTTCTTTGCTGCTACCAACGCTTGCCTTTGCCCGTATACGTCGGGAGCGAAACCAATTCTTCCATTTTCCGGGAGAGACAAAGAGCAAGAGCGAGAGAGAGAGCATAGTTTTTCCCCAAAAATTCGTCCACTGGTGTGTGCGGCCACAGTTTCGGTACGGATCCGCAGTTTGGTTTCGGGAATGCAACGACGAGCGTACGGCAAACCGTCCCCTACTGGTGTGCTGGTCTACCCGGAGAGTCGTCCCCGTTGTTCATTCATCTACATCGGTGTGGTACTACCGTTAGTCGGTGGTGGTTATAGTGGCCGTCGGGTGTGGAAACGGGGTTGCCGGGAGCAGGAGCTACCCGTGTTCGGTGGAATTTTTATCAAACCGTGCTAGAAGTTTTCTGCATTGTCCCGATGTGTCGATTTAATTTCCTTTGCTGCTGCCACGACTCATAAAAAAGGCTATACAGTGTGTGCGTGAGTGTGTGCGTTTGTGCGTCGATTGGTGAAGTGGTGGGGTGGCAGAAGGTTTCGGGTTGTGCAGTGTGATGGATGGCAGTCGCTTCAGCCTGCAGGAAACTTGAAGGAAACAGGTCTTCCCCCGGACCACTCGACGGGCGCAGCAGCTGCTGCTACTGCTGGTGCCGCAGAAGCAGTAGAAGTTAGCAAAGCGCCTCAAGGCCTCCAGGGCAGGCAGGGAGCGTTTGTCTGTGGTATTCCGTCCGGGTGTTTGGTGGGTGTTTGGTGGCCTGCTGTGTGCCTGCAATCGAAGGAATTCGCGAGTGCGAGTGCGGTTTTTCTTCCTTTGGTGGTGGACGGATTTCTTACTATTTGTGGTAGGTAGCGCGTCCTTCCATCCTTTCCAACATAGATCATTCCGCTGGAAAATCAAGTGTCTGTTTTGTATGTGAGCGTGTGTGTGTAGCTGAAAAAAGAAAAAGCGACGGTGTGCGCATTGGTTCATGGTTGGGTGGCGTTCCGACGGCGACCACGTTCCCATTGACCTAGTACCTAGGTGAAAGGTGATGGCAGTAGGCTGAATAGCTCGACTGCCTAGAAAAGATGAATCTTCTCCAGCGCAAGGATACAGTTGTATACGTGCTTTAATGATGTGCTGCTCAACACACACACACACACACACGCAAACATGCACAAGCTGGGTAATGAAAATTCCGTGCCTCGGAAAATCGCTGTACTGTAACAGTGACCGGAATGGCTGCATGCAAGTGGAGTTAGTAGAGCAAGTGTTGCTGCTGCAAGGCAACGAATCATCTAGGAAAATGCAAGGATACCTCTAGAGCAAATTGATGACCGTTCTGTCTGTGTGTATGCGTGTGTGTGTTCCGCACTAACCCATTAACATACGCGGTTCCTTCTCTCACGCTGTGAACCAATGTGGAACAATTTTCGCGCGCACCATAACATCATTCATCGTCATTTATGACCACCGCAGCAGCAACCAGCAGTAGTAGACACTGCCACGACCGAAACGTGCCCCTAAGAAAACGGTCCCCAATGGTGGCGCTGAAAAATTGATCCAAAAAGGGAATGGATGGGAAAGCCGAATGTGAAAAAGGAAATTGTAGGTCACTCACCACATTCTGCGTCCATCGTGCTTCATTCATAAGAATCATGATTCGCTTTCCCATCTTGCGCTCTCTACCTCCGTGCTCCAACACGCCCTTTTGCATGTATCATCCGCTGGTACTGCTCCCAATTGGAGGATGCGGATGACTCCAGTACACATCGAAGACAACCCGGGGAAAAAAACACGTACACGGGACACACACAACATCTGCACCGCCGCCGTAGTGTGTGAAGTAACATTTCGACCTTCCGTGCTCACACGGCACGCTCAGCATTCCATGCTGTACCGCAACTACCGTGTGCCACCTCTCTCCCAGCTACCAACACAAGTATGCACGCTGGTATGCGTAACCCACGAGGAAAAAAAACTCGTACGCACGTGTGTATCGCGCTGTGTGTATGTGGAGACTCAACGTACTACTAGTAGCCGTACTACTACTGCTGGTGTCCGTTTTTTTTTCCTTCGAATCCATTTTGCATTTCTTACCCAGTGAATTCTCGCTGTATGAGTATCGATCCTTTTGCACGCTTTTAACGAATTTCGTGTGCCTGTCTGTCTGTGTGTGTGTGTGTATATGCGTCTAGGGCACGTGGTATTATTCTCCGTGGTGTGGACAGTTTCCCAATTACCTTTCGCAAACGTTCATTTTCCACATCTTATCTTGTCACATCAAAGAACGCTATCCTTTGTGAGTGTATGTGTTAGTGCTACTTGGAGATACAACTTTATCCTTGTGAGTGCTCTCACTATGTGTGTATGTGTGTGTTTTTCTTCAGTGTTGTGTGTAGTGATGCATGTGCGCTAACAATACCCAAAAAAAAAGGGAAAATCAATCATAAAACCACTAGCAGAAGGAAAAGTGTCGTTTTTTCGTGGTTGATGGGTTTCCGTTTTCGTGACACATAATGAAGTGTGCATGTTTCTTTTTTTTTTTTGCTGTCATTCCTAACCCCCATCCTCTCACCGATCCTTTCCTCTTTTGCTGTCACTCTCTCTTGCTCAGTTTGTGTGCTTCTCATTTGTTCGCTCTCAGTGCTCTCGCATGCTCCCATGTTCACACCTTTTACATACACGCACACACACATACACACCGGTGGGGTGAATTTTCCGCGCCTTTAGCTCTTTCTCTCACGATTCCCCGGTTGGTGAGTAAGGAAATGTGCTTCAACTCTCACTTTTTTTTTGCCTGCTTCTATTGCTCAGCATCGGATGGAGGCGCCTAGTGTTTCATGCTGTGTGTGTGTGTATGTGTGAGTCGTTTGGTAACGCACACACTCAAAGCTCAGTTGCGCACAATGGGTGGATGGGACGAAGGGGATGCTTTGTTATGTAAAGCCTCCCCGTTTAGTATGCGCTTCGGCCTACCAAATTGTGTGGCATTCGTTGCATCCTTTCCCGTACACATCTCCATTTATCATCATCACACAAATAGACACGGGCGAGCAGCGAAATGGGAACATGAAACGCGGTTTGTTTCTGGTGCCCGTGCTTCGCTTTTGAGCCGGGAGCACTGGAATTGAAACCTTTCACTATCTACGGTCGTGGTCGTTGTCGGATGGAATAATTTCATTATTTTTGTGTTCACCCTGTCAAACTTCAAAACATTCCAAAGTTGGGGGGGGGGGGGAGGGGGGCTCTGACGTTCTTCCCTCTCTCCTTCCTCTTCTCTCTCTCTTTCTCTTTCTCGCTTTGTCTTGGTGCTTGGTGCTTTTTTGTGCCACCCGTTTTCCAGCACCATAGTGACAATGCTTAATTAAACGAGCACTGCTCAAATGCTGCTTTCCGGTTCAGTTTGTAACGTGAACGGTTGTGTCTCACAGGTTTTTTTTTTTGTTTCGTTTGTTTGTTAGCTTTGGCAACCGGACCCAGTATCGTGTACGGTGATGGGGGAGGGCCCCCTGACGGGAGATGCAACCACCCCAACGTTACATACCGTCAGTTTCTGATTTATACGGTACGGACGAAATAGAGTTCCTCCTGGACGAAATACGGGATCTCGAACCAGCCTGCTGTCAGCTGGAGGACATCCAGGTAAGCAGGCCTGCTGCTGTCACACGCCGGGGTCACCATTTATTGCACGATCTCTTCCTTTCTCTCAACTCCATATTGCAGGACTTTGAAATAGCTGGCAGCAGAGCAGGGGAGCTTTCGATATCGCTCGAATCACCGATCGGCACGTGCACGTCCTGGGATTCGCATGCCCATTACCGTCAAAGGATAGGGAACACACCGCTACCGTGGGGCGTTGCGCTGCACTGCGACGCCTCACATCTCACCAGCCCGACCGGCATCGTGCGGATACTGCTGGTGGTACGTATGCACGCAGTGCGACAGAATGAAACGGAAAGCCCCAAAACGGTCCCTCGTCCCACTCTGTCCATCGCCCCCCTCCCCCCACCCGACCCTCCCCGGATTGCTCCGAAACCCATACCCACCCATCAAACTGGGCAAGCTGACCCAAATATCTAATGGTGTGTATGTGCGCTATATGCTGCCGACATTATTTGTAGGTCTCATCCGCCGCATGTCTTGCTTGTGAGTGTTCCGCCGGCACGGTACAGGTCGGTCTGTTTCTACTGCCATTGATTGGGCGCCTGAGGTTGATGGTAAGTGGACACAATCACACACACACACACAGATACACACAAATCTGCTCAAGAGTCCTCCGGGAAGGTGGATGTAAAGGGAAGAGTTAAGAAGAGGCACTAAAAACCCTCTCCATTCGATAAGCACGCTGTTGACACGTTTAGCGCTGTTGACACGCGGTAACAGGATTAATGATGATGGTGCTGATGGCCGAGTGGCACCCAATAAATGGTTCTGGCTGGGCTAGAGAATCAATGATGTCGATTCGTGTGGGGCATGCGGGTGTGCTTAAATATGTTGTTTTTTTTCGCGAAACTTGGATATGAAATATGCAGGTTTTTTTTTTTGGACGAGACGGTAATGTTTGGTTCTATAAATTGCAGGTTTTTTGTGCCCTGTTCTCCTTGTTAGTAACCTGTTTGATGCTGTTTTTGGATATCTCACACATAGCATTGATGTTTCCCTTTAATTGGGGAAGGTTGGTAGGTATCTGCGCCGTTAGCTTGCAAGACTCCCAATCGGAGAAGCACCTTCTAACCTGCCGTTTTGTTCGTTCTAGAATGCATGGATGTACCTGACGATTGGTTTATTATTTATTGTGGGTTCATCGTTGCTAATACATATGGTGTTTTTCGCTGAAGAATTCATGTGGGTGCCAAAGCACTCCAAGGACACACTGTTCATATCAGCGGTAAGTTGAAAGGTGGCCAAGTCCGATGCCTATGAGCCATGGTTGACTGGAGATTTGCGTTTTGCAGATTCTTGGATACATCTGCTCGATCGAAGCGTTCGTGCTGGCGGCACTGACAAAATGTCCGTCCCAGTACCGGCACGTAATCGACGAGTACAGCGACATGTGCTTGGAGGAGCGCGAACTGAGCCCCATCTGTAGTAATGACATCACAAACCACAACCACACTACGGCATCGAACGATCTGTCGAACCATCGCAGCTATAATAAAATCGAAACGGGTGATAGCATTACTCCAACGTGTAACCAAAAACCTTATATACCAGGTAAGGCGCGCTGTCGATTGTGACATCCAAAGAAGGATCTCCGACGCTCTCTCTTTCTCTCTCTCTCTCTCTCTCTCTCTCTCTCTCTCTACCACTCTGTCTCGCACTCTCCGTTGCAGTTAAACGTCCCGACCAATCGTATAATCAGCGACCTACCCTAGGTAATATGCAAAAATCTAATCATCGCAATCGTCAGGGTTACCACTATCAACCAATAGCCTCAACTTCCCGGCAAAGCCCTACGTTCGTGCTGGACGAGGATGCACTACCGGGCCCATCGTCCCGTTCGCTCGACTACTCCAGTGCGTGATGCATCCGGTATCGGGTATCGGACACTAGTTACCACATCGCCGGACACTTCCCGAGCGCACCGACGGCAGCATGCACGCGGTGGTGTTGGTTTTATCAAGCAAAAATATCGAAACATCGTTGGTTTCCGTTTCTAGCGACGTTTGTGTCGGTTAAGTATTTCCTATAAGTATTAACAGAGCAAGCAGCGTGCATGAACCTGATGCAAAGCAAGCATGTAAAGGGGGTTTTATTTTTAAAGCAGTAAACTTCAGACTCATTCAGACGCACAATCAAGTGTGTGTGTGCGTGCTGGATAGAAGAGAAGTGTCAAATGTGGTAGCGCAGTTTAAAGGGGGGGGGGGGGATCGTTTTAACCTGTATAATGTGTTAAATGGCCGACGGTCGCCATAAGATACATTGGTTGTAGTGGGTGTTTTTAGGGAAAATTGAATTATCCCACTTATCTCTCCGTACGGCACCTGTTAACGAAAGGAAGAAAAAATGAAAAAAAGATCCCTTATAGGCATGGTAAATCAATTGTGTGGCTTTACGTTTTGTTGTTACCCGTCTGCAGCAAACAAGATTCTTGCGGTCTTTAACCAAATATAAAAATTCAAAAGACACACATATTCTACAACGTCGTGAGGAAATCTGGTTATGTTAAATGACGCAAAGCTCCAAGAAAATAGATTAGTATTTTGTATTTTGAGCAGGTTTGGTTTCGCCCGTAAGTGTCCGAACGAGCCATTGTAGTATAGGGGAGCTCTTCTTTTCACATCTCACACTCGCGCTAGCTATTAAACCTCCCGGCAAAGGTACTGAATTGGCTCATCCCTAGAAATGCGGAGAGTTTGCGAATCGACTATTCAGAACGAGAGTTAATCACGCATTACCAAAAAAAAAAAAAAAACTGAAATTCAAACCAAACACCCGACACCTACTCTAGCGTCCGTCCTATTTTCCCAGAAAAAAAAGGAGCGAAAAAAAAAACACTCAAAACCAAAAGTAGTCAAATCAGCAGCGTGCGAACGAAATGAATGATAAAGATATATTTTTGTACCGACATCTTTTCTGCAAGCCCGTTTTCATTTCGCTACCCTCCGCCAGATGGAGCCAAGCGCGTGTAGTGTACGCGCCGCCATAGGTGCCACCATAGTAGCCAGCCGGAAACTTTTTTGCTAACTGTTCGAAACTAAACGAAACGAAGGAATAGTTACTCTGTGAGAGATTTGTATTTTGACTCATCTACTACCAACGTATACTTAACTGTAGCGTTTTGCTTATAGGTGTGGTACAGTGCGAAACTATAGAAACGGTACCGGTACGAGTTATGTGACGTTTTGTCTTATGTTTCATTAACGGATTTGTCATCTTTTTTTTCTTCTCTCTCTTTCTCTCTCTCTCTCTTTCCATAATCTGCCGTCCAATAAAAAACACACGAAACACAAGTTGCTATTAGTAGCTGCAAACGTACCGTGGCGATTAGTGGTTTAGTTGTTTTAGTAGCGGAAACGATAGCGTTCGTATATTGTTCTCGAACACACATACACATACACACACACACGACAGTAGCGCCTGATACGTTGTATAGATAATTGTGCAATAGATAGAGATGTGAGATAATTTAAATTAATTCGTTTGCAACGTTTTGTAGTCTTGTTTCTTTCCTTCCGTTTTGCTGATTTGATGACGCACACAACATGCTGATCCTTGGGACAATAATAGAAACACGAAGCAAGTACACGGTTTGCTGGTGTCTAAAGTACGACCGACAATTCGGTTCGACAATGGTGAAAAAGAAATGATAGACAAAACCAAAGCCCCACAAAACACCGGCCCCGTTGACAAGCAATAGCGTGTAGTTCTCGCTTCGGTGTAGCATACACACATGTACTTAGTATGTCCTTTGCGTATTCCTAATGGCTCGTTTTGTTGGGTTTCAAGTTCACATTTTTATTTTTCTGTAGCGATTACGGTTATTGTTGTTGATTAGTGTTTATGCGTTTGCTGGGACGTTAGTAGACCCAAACTGAGCAAGAGGAAGAAAGGAACACTTGTAATCGACAATAATCCACACCACAAACAAAACCTTGAAGAAAAAAAAGAGGAAACATATACATCCAGACGCGCATTGCATGCTCTAATTATATATATCACAAAACGCATTTCTGGCCAAACAATATGGCGCTCCCATGTAACAAGACAGAGGCACTGTTTATAAGTAGCACCGTTTTGTAGCACCCACAGCCCACAACACTTAAACTAAATGTAATAAACACGCAACACGAGCCGAGCAAAACCCGTACTCTCGATTTAATCGTCACATAGCACAACGCCTTTTGAGCGGTATTTACTTAGAATCTTTTTCTCATGCTCGCGCTTTCTCTGTAACTCTTTCCATCTCTCTCTCTCTCTCTTCTTGCACTTGTTTATTCGTATGAGTTGTGTTCTCTCCGTTTCGTCAATCAGTTTCGATTCGTTACAATGCTCAGGAAATCAGGTGTTCGAGGTGTTATAGTTAGTAGTACTTGGGTGCAGTTAAATACCCCAAAAAAAAAAAAACAACGGAAAAAAACCCAGACACAACATATTTTACTCTGTTCCCTTCTTCTACCATTTTATTTAATCATTGTGAAACATTTAACATAAGAACCAGTACGTTTAAATTTCCAATATGTTATTTAAAGAAAAAAACTCTCCCGCTAGCAATAACGCACAAGATTACGGTGTGCACTTTTAGATTTCTTCTAACTATGTGTTAAATAGTTTTATTTAACTCTAAAAAAGTGTAGCAGTGTGTCGAGCATTTCAGAGCTACATTTTCTGCCATTAGTTAGTAGTATTTTAGTGAAATCGTCTCTCTTTCTGTTATTGCCTGAACAATACCCACAACAGGCCACCAAACGAAATCCAGCGTGTAACACAGTTCCATTTGGAATGCGTTTGAATGTGTGCGGTGGTGTACGAATTGTACATAGTTTAGTTTTTAGATAGTTTTGCGAGAAAAATAATCGACGAAAAGACAGAAAACACACACACGCGTAGACCCCTTTTTGGAGCATCGATTCCGGGGTTCTCATCGCGATGAGTTTTGCAATTTATGGGGGAGGGTCGGTCGGTTTTGTGCAACAAAAACTACTGATACATACTGCCAAAGAATTTTGCTAACGTAGCGACACCCCACGCTCGTCAGCGTTTAGTACTAAAAGTTGAAGAATTGTAGCGTGTAGGGTGACCCTGCCGCCGATGATTGATGGGGGTCACCAATCCGAGAGCAGTGTTGAACACGGTTGTTGCTGTCATCCTTTCTGATGCGTAGAAACAGGCGGATGCGTAGAAACAGGCGGCCAGCAGAAGCAAATAGACAGGGCCAGGAAATGGGACAAAACCCCTTTTGGAAGGAATAGCGCAAAATGCTAACGAGCACGTAATTTAGTCCGAAAAAAAATATATAAGTCCACTAGGCGTGAGCATTATAGTAGATTTTTTAGTAACACGATACAGATTGTGCATTTTTTGGGGAAATGTAGAGAAACGATAACAAAAACCAAATGGGTGTGGTGCAAGTTTCGTTTTTTTTTCTATGCGTAAACTAGACCGTTCGTGCGTTGTGGCAGTTTTTGTTTTCTGTTCTAATTCGTTTTGGTTTTAGCAGTCGCAAAAGGAGGTCAAAATTTGAACGACACGAACATATGCATCTGTCCAGCGGAGTGATAACGTAGGAAAGAAACAAACAAACGTAAAACAAGGAAAAAAAACCCCAAAATGATATCAGTACGATAGCAGCGGTGTAACGCTAGGTTGTTAATATGATGAATTTTCAGTTTTGGTGCCACGCAAATCCACGAATCCGAATCGGGCCGAATAGGAAATATTTTTACAGGGTAAACGAGAGATTGTTTCGTTTCGGAAAACATGTGATTGAAAGTATTACAACAGCAAGAAGAGGATGAAGAATTAATAGAACAAACAAACAAAAAAAAAACAACAAAAAATGGAATACTAAAAACAAAAACTTTACAGAAAGCGATTACTAAATGCATACGCTAGTGGGAGTAAACGATACTATGCTATGGTGGAATGTATATTGAAAAACACATACCCAAAACAACAAACAAACAAACACAAAAATAAACACACACACACAGGAAAATTGCCATTAAAGTAGAAATTGTCAAAAACAAACTAATCATAGGAGTAATAAACAAGAAATCACAGCCATTTATCGAAATGAAATCCATGACGTACAGTGTAAAGGAGAACTCCATGAAAGTTAATCTAATACATTTGGAGACGAAGAAGCACAAGAAAAGAAGAAGATGCAAGATAAACAGATACACATACACACTCAACCATACTGTAGATAGATTTGTTAAACGACAGAGAGCGCATTAAAGATTAAAAAAAAACTGAACTATAAACAGCTATATCGATATAACAGAAAAGAAAAGAAAGCAAACAAACAAAACCATTCCTACAACATTGGTGTTGTATATAGCCAGCCAGGTGGAAAAAAAATAAAAGAAAAGATCGATTTAATGGAGTGGCGAAGGAAAAAGCCTATTTAAAGTAAAAAAACAACTTTTGTACAGCGGTACGAAACGGTGGGTGCGATAGTGCTAATGGAAATCCATTATGAAACTCCTTGAAAAGTTAATCAAGACTGCTTTGCGTTTTTCTTTGTTTTTGTTTTCAGCATTGAAATATTAGTTCTTTTGCAATCGGAATCCATATTCAACATTTCAATGGTTACAGTTTGGTTCAATAAATAATTTTGTAATTTGCGTAAAATTTTAAAAATACACGGAAAGAAAGATAAAGAAAGGATAGAAACAAAAGAAAACCTCTTGCTGTTAACCGTTTGGCGCCAACCATCTAATCCGAACATAATCATGGCCTGGCGATACGTAGCGTATATACAGGTATATATCCTTATGTCGCTGTACATTGTTGATGGAAACTCACAACGCGCGTACCGCTGTAAGCAAAGCAAAAAATCTCACAAGCAATTTGAAGCTAAACACATACATCGTGCAGAACTGTCCCTTCGGACAGTTACGAACGGTTTAAACGATACAGTAATTATTGTAAATCGCTGTCACCCGGCCGGTGAATGTACACTTTGTCAAGGATTTGGAGTATTTGGAAGTGGTTTAACGATACAGACGAACGAGATAGAAAGAATCAAACACGTAGTGTGTGAAAGTAGTGAAAATCATACACAGACTAGCGAATCGAAGGATACAGGACATAGGATTGGCACCAAAAGTAAAGACTTAAACAGGTGATCGGTGCTGGAGCAACAACAAAAAATAAATAAAACACACAAAAACGGTTTTTCAATCAAATTTATATAGGGTGAAGTGCCTAATGTATAGACAATATAGTTCCCTATAAATTCTAGCACCGGAAATACAGCGGATACTAGTGACAACCTGAACGAAGCCCGAGAACTCGAAGTAAAACCGTCGAAGAATGGTTTCGATCCGCCGATCGGCCAAAGGGGGTAAATCGAGCGATTGGAAAGGAATTTATGGATGGGCATCGTCTAGAAAAATGTAAGCAACCACTTTGCACCTTCACGGCCATCAAAACCGGTAACGCCGATAGATATGAAACTCTTGATGTAGGTGCATGCGTCTGAGTGAGTCAGTTAGTGAGTTAGTGAGCGAGTGAGTGAGTGAGTGATGGATGTTAGTATAAGGCGAACTGTGTTGGGCCCACGATCAGTTGGTATCACATTCGGCCACAAAACAAGAAGAACACCAGCAAAGCGCACGGAAGATGAATGGTTAAGGGTGATTGTTGGATCGTACTACCGGAAGGGAAGCACTGCTACGAACTTAATCTTCAAGACGATTTTTTTGTTGTTGGTGGTTTTTCTCAACCCAAAAACCTTTCTCCATACGCACTAAGTTAAGGACGATGGATGTAACAATGGTTCCGATTACGCTGCCGCACCTCATTATAGTTTACACAACGAACTGTTTTCCGGTAACAAAGACCGGATGGCTTTGATGCGCCTGTTCATCTGATGGAAAATGGACCGGATTAAAAAAAAACGGTTAAAAAATCATATGCATTTAACAATAATTTATTTTAATTTTCTAATATCAACCACCACGGCACGGTATGGGACGGTTAGTTTTGTTGCTGAATGAACAAAACCGCAAATTCAATCACCGATGAAAAGGAATGCAACAAATTGTCAAAAAAACGTTTTGTTTGTTTGTTTGTTAGAAACTCGTACCGAAGAACAGGAAAATCTATAACAACAAAGAGAAAAAAAACCCCGAACATCATTGTATAAACGAGAAAAATAGACAATTCATCATCCCAAAATAAATAATGTGTGTATGTGTGGTTTTACTTCCTTTTTATGGTAATGACGAGTGATTAAAATTGTAAAGAGCGTAGTACAATAATAGCCACCAGGATAAATTGTTGTGCTTTGTATTTTTCTGTTGATGTTATCTTATGGTTGGTTCCTGAATCAAAAAGGGAACCGATTCCGGAATCAGAAATGGAATCGGAACCGTTTCATGAATCGGAATCGGAACCGGTTACGGAATCAGAGTCGCTTTGAAGCTGCAGTCCACCGTAGCGTCCAGTGCTAGTGATAATTGATGTCTTCTTCTTCTTGGCTTAAAGACCTCTAAGGTCATGCCGGCCATCGAAATGACTAACTAGACTGCCGGATACCACGTAGTTCGTTAGTCAGTCTTCACTTCTACACAGACCAGTGTGTACTGCTGTATACAAGTCTTTTGCTCTGTCTGTTGCGTCAAAATGAGTTAAAATGCTTGTTGAGTTTTGCTCAAGATTGGATGGCGAGGAAAATGAATAAAAACTATTCCAGAAAACTAAATAGAAAAGGAAGGATTTTGTTCGATTCCTTCAACAAGAAGCTTTCTATAGATATATAATTCTCGGCGGTGGTACACAGATTGTATAAATTAGTAGATTTTCAGCTCTTTCGGTACAACGGCAATAAGATGCGCCTCAGTCTTGGTAACAGAAATACTGGAAACGAATCACAAAATCTTCTTTAAACACAAGCTTTTGTAACACAACATTTATGTGCTCCAGAATATCCTTAACAGGGAACGAGAAGATCACCAGGACTTCGGATTATCAAATCAGTATTTTTTTATCTTTAAAGATTGATGACCTTAGTAATGGTTGGTGTCCAGAACGTGCCTGACGCACTCCAACTTGGCTGCTCATAGAAATATGCTGAGCTTCCCCTTATTTTTCTTGGCATTCTAGGCCTTTATTCCTCCATCCATGGCTGCATCTGAGCTTCTCTACGTTCGACTTCACCTGGTTCAACCAAGGAACTGATAGGGTATGCTCATCACGTGCCCCAACCGTCGTATCCTTCCGCCCTTAATTACCATGAGACAATCTGCATCGCCAAACAGCTCAGCTAGCTCGTAGTTCATCGCTTAGACTAGGGAGTCATCTCATGAAAAATTTCAGTCACAATTCGATACATCTTTACGGCACACCGTGTATTTTTGTGGTATTTGGAGTTTTTTCTCCGAGAACTTTGCCTATAACTTCTCTAGCCGATACTAGTAGATGCACCTTAAGCCCTCGGCACAAGTGACATAAGAAATATCCACACCGAGTAAACGTTGCACGGATAATCCTTAATGTAAACGCCAAGACCAAACTCCACCGTTGCCTCCGAGTTCAGATGTATCCCAGTACCCTTCACATGCGCCACAATGGTAGACAGATTGTTGTACGGCAAGTTAATAGGGAAACCGTTCACCTTGTACGATATGAACATTTGACTAAACGTTTCACCGTGCCGTTCCGTGCTCGTTTCCAAGCAAGTATCTCGATCCAAACTTATCAGCGTGCTTCGAAGATGGTCACTGATGTAGCTAGAACGGTGAATGAAACATCATCATCCCGTTATTATTTATTTCGCCAACTCCATCATCTTTTCCTTACCGATTCCACACCGTCTTCCGATGCGTACGCCATGATGCGATCTTACGCATTAGCTTCCGCTCGATTGCACGCTGCAGCTCTTTCGCTGGCAGAGCCTCCCTAAAAGGAAATGCAATCTCCTGCACGCATCCTGTCGGTGGTTCGTGGAAGCGATTGAATAACGCCCGCCAGTATCCGGATTTGCGCACATCAAGCTGCGTGAGAAACACTCGGTTCTCCTTCTGAATGTTGCCCCATACGTTGCATTGTCCCACGATTAGATAGATTCGGTTCAGCGGGCAGTAAGTATCGGTGGAGCTGTACTTCTTGCCACTGCAAGGATCGATGATGAAGAATTCACCTCCCTCTTGCAGCAGCACAAAGGTTGTGTCACCCATGAGTACACTGTTTCCGAAGATGAGCCACACTTCGTAGCCAAGTTGAAGGTAGAAACAGGCCAGCAGCACACCCAGATCTTTCGGTGAGGCGCACATCATCGTAAGAATTTCCTGCCATGAGAAACAACGCTATTACGAGGTTTTTTGTCAGCTTAAACCCATTCAATTACCTTGTTGGTGAGCCATATTCCGTTTAGTTGCGAGCACGGATCCACACTGTAGTGGATGGGAATAAGCGAAACATAACGCCGGATCATACTTTCTGTCAGCTCGTCAATTGAAAACGGTATCGGTAGTGGACCAAGCAATCGCGTGGCACAGATTCGCTTGCCACCCAGCAACGTTACCATGGGTGGCACGATTGCACGTGCCGGAAACTCGTGCCGATACTCTTCGTACCACAGATAGATACGAGACCTTATCCGTTCCAGTTCCACACATTCCAAGCTCCCGGTATCAAGGGACGGACGTTCAATCAATGGTTCCAGGCTGATGAATAGTGTCACGTGAGTTAGTTCACGCATATCCGGAAGACCGCTATTGGTCGCACTGCCAATAAGCCCGATGGGGTTGCCGTAACTGTCCACAATTTCTCCACCCTGAGCATCCTGCATCTGTCGATCGTAACCGAACAGGATGGGGGGAGTCTTTATCTCAAACGTTCCTTCCAACTGCAAAACGTCGATATACGTTAGTGATCATCTGCGATCGACCCAGCAGCACCGCATTGGGACTCACCCTTTGATTCAGATAGATCGTGCTGATCGGAATGCGTAGCTGTCCCAGCCACCGACTTGAAATACGTTGGTACACTTCGGTTGGCCGCGTACGATCATCATCCAGCAGATCTTCCATGTACTCGTCGTACAGATCGATGTGCAAATGCTTCCGTATCTGATCCGTGCTGCAGTCTAGCGGTATCTCCAGCTGTTCGTTCCAGGTCGGGGCCGTTCCGTCAGCGGTTGAAGTGCGAAAAATACGATCCTTCAACGATACCGCTATGTACGGCCGTACGTTTGACGTGCGGAAAGCTGGTGTAGGAGGAACAGTGTGACTCAGTAAAGATATTTCAATAACCTTATAACCCGAGATGAAACTTACAGAATCTTCCATTCGAAGACGACATATTACTATTCCGCCGTCCAATCGATCCACTCTGGTAATCTTCCATCCGCATCGGTATACCGAATGCACGCACGATCGTGACAATGATCTTGAAGCGCGTCACGTCGCTCACCCGTACCGATGCACGACTGTTAGGCGAACGGCGAGACGGTTTCAACGGACGCCGTGGACCGAATATCTCCAAAAATGCTAGACTAAGCGATCCGAACGATGGTACCTGATCGCCTCCAACGAGCAGATTAGCATTGTTCACCTTGTCCTGGTTGAGCACGCGACAGTGATTGCTGATGATGTCATACACCCGCTGCAGGTACCGTTTGCCCCGATGGCGCTGTAGATCGATCGGATCCGTACCGAGCGTTTCGTCGATGATTTTCATCTGTTCCTCATCCTCCTTGGAGGAAACCGCGAACGCTAGCTCGCGCTCAGTTTGAGGAATAAATTTAGTGTCCCGATATTTAAGGCTTCGCTGGAACCGTTTGCTCAACAAGATTAGCCGTTCGTTCCGTTCTATAGTTTCTGCGGAACAAAAGGCGAGCTTATCTTCGTTGAAATGAAACTCGGATTCGTCTGATTCCGCCGGGATTGAATCCTTCGAAGGGCGTCGATCGCGATCGGGTGCGATCACTGCTGCTCCATCTCCCTCTCTCAAGGCACACATGAGAGCCGCATCCGTATCGGCCTCCGGTTGGTCTTCACTTTCCAAAGCTCGATCGTCGATCCAGCGACGCAACAGTTCCTTCGGTATGATGACACGCTTCGGTAGTGTGCGACGTTGGCTCGGGCTTGGAAATGTTCCATCGGATGGTTCCAACCAACCAATCCGCAGCTCTACCGTACCATTGGTGTAAGTTTGAGCCGAGTACGGTTTGCCAGATGAGAACTGATAGTCTACCAATTCCACATCCTCGTACAGCTCTTCCGTACTGGGCAGAGGAAGAAAAATCTCTGCTCGCAAGCTTTTCATCATCATACGATTCTTCTCGTACAGATGCAGCGCGATCGTTTCAGGAATTTTCGTCGTTAGCTTGATGGAAAAGGATGTGTTGAAATCGATCATTGTGCGATCGTCCGGTTGAAAGTGTCGTGCCTTGGTGGACGCTACATGGTTTCCATCGATGAACAGCTTCATTTTAAACAGTAAATCCCGTCCCGTTTGATGTCCACATTGGTCGGAGGTAACACTGTCCCGATCCCGCCGTAAGACAATGTGTACCAGAGGTTCGCCCGGAGCACGGAATGTCTCATCAAACAGCAGTCGGAACTCTCTTTTTATCTTCGCAGTGTCCGGTTTTCTAGGTTTCTGCATTGATGGGACTGTATCGGTAGTGTCCGGTTGTTGTTCCAGTGCTAGATCACGCAGATATGCTTTGTACTCTTGCTTATCACGCAGATACAGTTCGTGTTCTTCTTCGAGCGTTTCGCGCAGCTCTAGCTCGTACCGTTCCTGCCATTCACTACCATCACGCTCTTCATCCGTATCCTGACTGTTAACCGACATCTTCAAACCACACTCTCCCTGGTGTTTCGATTTCAGTTCTTCCCAAAGTTCCATAATTTGCTTCGCTAGCAAGCGCTCGGTACGTATCTCTTGGTACAAAAGATTTCTATACTCTCGACGAGCCATTTTCATCGCAAACGAATCGATTGGTACATCCTCTTGCTCGTTCAACTCCGCCTCGTCCGCACCACGTGCCCGAAGCTCGTTCAGTTTAGTCTGTAAAATCTCTTTCCGGTTGAGCTTTCGTATGCGATAGTACTGCTTGTACAGTTCCTCGAGCCGCAAACGCACACGCACCACTTCCTCGAAGGACGGATGGGCATCGAAATGTACTCTGCCGATCAGAATTTTCACCGTCCGTTCCATCGGCAATCGGTCCAGCGTTTTCGCCAGTGGTATCGGTTCTACAAAGAACGGAACAAACGTTTTGCTGCAAAATCCACGCACGCGGGCTTTGGTCTCAAGAAAGCACCGGAAATCGACCAACTCTCCTGTAGCGTCAAACCATTCCTCTTGTTCCTCTTCCAGCAAACGATTCATCAATCGGTTCTTGTTGGACAAACTGACGCTTGGTTTGTCGACCGGTAGAGATGGTCCCGTTCCATCCTTCTCATCGCCCTGTGCGTCGTTAGGATCAATTACACAAATCTCCTCCAGTGCGGCTCGGGATTCGGGTAGTGTGCGTGCGGGTTGATAGTACAACAGATCCTCGTCACAAAAGGTATACTTTTGGCTTTTCCACGGTACAACCACCGGTGTTCCTTCTTCGGCGTGAAAGTACGACGATGCAAGCAGGGTAGGTGTGTCCGCTTCATTGGAAGACGAAGATCGGGGCGAAGGTGACTGCTTGTGTACTTCAGCTGCGCTAGATTCAAGCGGCAGCACTGTATCTTCGGCGTCAAAAAATTCTTCATCCGGTAGAGTATCGGTGAAGAAGAGAATCGCTCGATCGGTCTCATGCAGCAATGGTTTTGAGTTTTCACCGGTAACTTCAGTCGTTGTCACATTTAATCGCTCAAGCGATGCTATTACCTCACGCTCTTCCTGGACAAATGTGGGATCAAGTTTCGACTTTCGTGCTTTCCGCTCTCGTTCCGCTTCGACGGCTTGTTCCCTTGCCGGGGACGATGTTTGTGCCTTTGCGGGTGTTTTAGAAGCGGGAGGTTTAGCACGCGCCGAAATCTCTTTGCCGGATGAACGTCGACGATAACGATGTCTGGCACGACGTTTTTTAGGCGATTTAGGTACCACAGATTCGTTCATTATCAGTATCTGAGCTGCTGATTATAACTCACTTCTAGACATCAGCATGTACGGTTTGTTTGTTTGTTTGTATTTATTTGTTTGCGTAAAGGTAGCAACCGTTGCTAGGCAGCGTTGCGGCTTATTGCAAACGGTTCGCGTATGCTCAACGTTCGGTTAGGTTTGTACAGTAGCATGAACGCCCTAAGCGGTTGGATATTCATACTTACAGTTAGTTTTATTATGATGTTTTATTTGAAATTTGACCTCTTAATATCAGAATGTTCACAACAATGTGATCAGCCATTTGTTACTTAAGAAACTACAAATAAATAAGGGATATATCGGATTGGGCGATTCAAATACTCACTATCATTTGATATGAAGAGCAATTTTTTAAGACAAAAAAAAACAGTAGGAAAGTAAAAATGAGACAACTCAAAACAAATAGTCAAGGTCATAAAACCATAAGTTTTATTATGATGAATATGTCAGTTAGGTCTGTGGCTGTACCAACCGAGTATGTCCGGGAGGACGGTAATAGATAAAAATTCCTTGTACCTGATATTGTTAAATCAACTCATATGAACTACATCTTCTTGGCTTAACGAACTCCGAGAATATATTGATGCCTCTTTATTTTACCAACAGTATCAAGATCACTACTACGTTCCTTATTGAGGCATTTTATTTTATTTTCTATCAGTACTGCGCTCCTTATTCTCGCTTTCGATCCTTATAATGAAACGTTTATTTCATTCGTTGCAAACGTTCAGTGGAATTTTGCAAATGGAACTTGGCAAACTTCTTTTACAGCTATGCAATTAAATAATTAAACCTTGCATTCAATTAGGGGAAATTTGCTGCTCGACTGTGGAACTTTACAATCAGCTGTAGCATTTCTGCCAAGCGCTTGTCGAATGTCGAATTGCAAAAAGGTAATTGAATCGTGTGTTTCCATCACCAAGTCGTACCATTCACGTCGGTGTTGGCTTAACGCTAACATTCCACTGAGCGGCACAAATGTTCCATTACACGGATCGAAACCGTGTAAGTTTGACAGCACTGGCTCATGGGAGCCGCTTGTCGTTGTTTTATTAAAAGATTTCTTCGGTTCGCATTGCAAGAACCGTTTGGCATTCGTACGTAAATTCAAACTGCCTTGTTGATACAGATGCAAATTTGCAATGACTTAGCAACGTAGGAAACATCTTGAACACGGCGTATGGCAAAACAATTGATCGATAGAATTCTTTACTCCCGACAAGGAAACAGATTTCTGATCGTGTCGTGTCGAACTAATACAAACAAAACGCTAGACAACGGCGTGTGGTGACGTTCAAACAAATAAAGTATGGTGCAAAGCAATAGACTATGTTTTTACATTTTTCGAGCGTTTTATGAGTAAGGCGAATATTTGCGCCAGTGTCGTACATTTGTTATCTTTGGTAAATATGATTACACTTATTCTATTTTATAGAGGTCTCGAGTCTTTAAGACCGCATTCGCCTAATGTTACCGTGTCTAAGGAAATGTAATTGAGGGAAAAAGCTAGTAAAAATTTGATGGACATATTAAGGACTTCTGCTTGAGTATGATAAAAATTAAAGGACATTGTGCTAAAATCATCAGAATCCTTAAAATTAGAATTTTAGGCGTAAGAGGCGTCCGTTTGGGTTAAGTATACAATGCGCATATCGTCTGGGCAGCAGTACTTTGAAGTAAATACTTTCAACGAATCCAACACAAACCGATGGTAAGAATCTGTAAGACGTCCGTAAAAGTGACAGTGATCTACTCTGATCTGAACATCTCTGAGACAGTATAAGGCTGTAAAAGGTGCATCCACTTGGAAGTGCAATTAAGAACTGGCTTATTTTGTCCAGTACTTGGAGCCTATGCTCCCAAACTCTATTTTAGACTCAATATCATGTAGACTATCAAACAAATGTCGCACGCACACTAGTTATCGGATATTCTGATGTTCTTTAGAGTTCTTTCTACGCCTGCAGAGTCTTTGCTATTTGAACAGATGTAGCACCACCATAAAACCAACCAACATACGCACGCGGAGGAAACAAATCTTTTTTGTGTAGCTTTTGCCAACACAACTACGCTCAACTATTGGGTTGGAGAATGGGTTTAAATACCGGGAAGAATTTTCCAATCCTCACAGTTGTATCCAACGAAACGATGAAGCAAGTCATTGGTCTAGTGCTTTTGGGGCTGTTGTGCAGTAATGGTGTACTGGCGGAAAATGGAAGCAATACTCAAGCGGAAGCACCATCTCAATCGGGGCGTATTATCAACGGCGCCGA
Organism: Anopheles maculipalpis; assembly: GCF_943734695.1. Taxonomy (NCBI): domain Eukaryota; kingdom Metazoa; phylum Arthropoda; class Insecta; order Diptera; family Culicidae; genus Anopheles; species Anopheles maculipalpis. The sequence goes on along the minus strand of NC_064872.1, from coordinate 17,596,421 downwards.
AGTGAACATCGCCGGCTACAAGTTTGCAATTAGTCTCTTCGTAGACAACAGATACTACTGCGGTGCTAGCATCATCACGGCGTCGCATGCCCTGACCGCTGCTCATTGCGTACTAGGCATTGCTCCTTCGCGGGTGAGTTTTACTCCAGGTCATTAATCCATTAACCAAAAGAACGATTAATCAGAGTCTGATCAAAACTTTCAGGTAATTTTGTACGGAGGAAGTTCATTCCTCAATCGGCCAGTCGTACGAATTACAGTTAGTAGAATAGCTGTTCATCCCAGCTACAACCCTTCAGTCTCTAAGAACTACGATGCAGCTGTCATCACGGTGCCTACGAACAGCTTCGTTGGAAAGCCAAACATGGCACCGATCGGACTTCAAACCGCTCAAGTGCCAACTGGCACAAGATGCTACGTCGTTGGATGGGGCTGGTATGACAACAATCTTCAAACGGCTTCAAACAGCTTACGTTACACCAACGTGCAAACCGTGTCGGACGCCTCTTGTTCGGCAACATTCCAGCAAACAATTATGCCTGAGTAAGTGAAACGGTGAAACATTCCCGCAAGCTCTGATCACAAGCTCTGATGAAACTTTGTTTGATTTCTTTTCCCCACAGTCAAATTTGCTCCATCAACGGCAATAACATTGAGGTTTGCAAAGGAGACAGCGGTAGTGCCCTTGTATGCGGTGGTACAGTGACTGGAGTCGTGTCCTTCGGCCGTGTTCCCTGCACCAATGCTGCACCAACTGTATATGCGAAGGTTATGGGCCCCAGCGTGCGCAGCTTTATTCGAAGCCAAGCGGGAATCTAAGTTGTAAATAATGGCGAAAAAAATAAAATAGAGAATGTCTATTAAATTGTTGGAACACCACGGATTAGTACAATATTCATATAGATTAAATCTTAAGAAACCGAATCAGAGCTGAATGTACAATGTCGAACACGTTTAACCGTGGCAGTAGGGACCGTGTCTTTACTATTAATGAAACATGTTCCATGCGCACAAGACACACATGTACAGAGGAGACAAGTGAAGCCTAAATTCAAGCGCCTAAATTAGGTATTTGTTCATAGGATGATGGAGTCGCCTAGAGGTTTACTTTTTTCCTCTCTCTCTCTCTCCCTCTCTCTCTATCTCTCTCTCTCTCTCTCTCGGGATGTAGGTGTCCGATCTTCAACAAATCCCGCTTCACCTGATCCAGCCAACAAACTCGCTGTGCTCCGAGACGCCTCGTGCTGAACTGGAGGTCGCTGACGAATATCTTCTTGGTGTGACAAGAGTCGGGAATTTTCATAATATGAAGCCATCCCATCCTGCCAGTCTGGCGCCACTGACAAGATGTCCTGTTCACCGTACAGCTCAGCAAGCAAGAAAAGCATTCCCGGACAGCAAAACTACTCTACCACATCGAGGTTATCGCCGTCCACGGTGCTTCCCAACCGGGCCCAATCACCAGCTGGTCCTCTCGCATGCAGATATTTGGGCTTTGTCCCATTCATCATCAATCCTAAGCTTGCCATTTTATGTTTGCGTCGAGTGTACACCTGATAAAGCTGCTCTGTCTTCTTGCTAATGATGTTGATGTCATCCACAAAGCACCTTTCAACGGTAATCCTTTCGGGCCCCATCTTCAAGAGCTCGATCGCTAGTCCATCGCTGCCTGCAGACTCTTAAGCTGCTTGTTGGCGCTGACTATTTCACTCCTCAGTCGGTTGTGTTTCTACGTTCTGATGGGTTTCGTACTGCAGTATGCATGCGTACGCTGCATTCTTCTCGGATAGTGACCGAATGCACACTTCGTCGTACCATTCCTTTCTCTGTCTTCGTGGTAAGTGACCAATTTTCAGTTCGGCTGCAATGCTGATGGCTCGTTCCATCATTCGCAAGTGGTCTATGAAAGGCATCGCGATGATGGTGTTGGTGACTGAGAGTGCTTTCCCAAGCGTTGCAGAATACCCTCCCTCCGCCACATCACCACCACCACATCATGTCTACGAATGTACTTGCGCTTGGAGGAGACAAAGGTAATAAGCCTTTAGCCATTGTCGTTTGTCATCTGGTGGGCGCTGAAGCTTCTCGAATCGTTGATTTTTATAACTCCTCCCGTCCGTCCTGAGCGTTAAGGACTCCGATGACGTTCTGTACAACGTGTTGAGGGCAGCGATCAAACTTCCACCCCAGCTCCACATAGAACAACTCCTTTTCGTCAACGGTACTCCGAAGGTGCGGACTGTGCACAGCAATAATGCTCAGGTTGACGAATCTCCCACGAATCCACATCCTGTACGTCCTTTCGTTGATCGGCCGTTTCGTTCGGGTTTACTGAATGGATACGGGTGCAAAACTAGTCATGGAATTTGTGCGCAGTCCATATCATGAGAAAGGTATCGGTTGATCCAGTACGTAAAGTCTTTAAGGGTCATCGTGGATACATGTAATACACATGGATAGAGGATGCACGTACTTGGTCCAAATTGGTGTTGACTAGCATATCTGTCATTGGGAAAAAAATCACTGGGAGATAAGTGCCGTGTAAAGACCGGCGCCCCACAAAGTTAGAACAAAGTTCAAAGCCAGCTTCTTGAACGTGCTTCAAGTCTCGTACCCCTAGCATAGGATTTTTTCTCATGCAATCTGTTCCCAACGCCCCAAGCCCGAGCAGTGTTACGCCATTGGCTTCAGTAAAGCGTCTTTCGATTTTAGTTAAAGATTTCTTGGCCTGACATTGAAGAAGGCGCTCGCATTCGTACGTAAAATGCAATCACATTGTTAACACAAATGGTAGTTCGCATTGACTTTGCAACGTTAGAGACAGTTTTAGCCAAACATATGGTGCAGAAATATGAGCAAATGCTCTTTCTTTTTCTAGTGAAGACACAGATTTCTGATGGCTCGTGCCTAAAACAAATATAAACCAGAACATTTGCACACAACAGCGTTTGGATAAACAAAGTATGGTTTAGTGCAAAAGACTTTTTCAAAGTACGTCAGAGCTGTGAATTTGTTTTCGAAACGAAACACATTGCAGACTGCATCTTGGCGAAACCGTGGTTCATTTCCTGTAGAATCAGCAAGGGTTTATCACAGCTTTCGGTGCTGATTCTGGTACGAAATGTAAGAGTTGAAATAATTTACGAACAAGGTTTCGTTTATTTTTGTATGATGCCGTATTGTCATTTACGAATAAGTGATGTTATAAAAATTTGGGTGCGGGAAACATAGAAGCATTTTGAATCGTTGTTTTTGGGAATTTTACTTTTCAATTTTGTTTTGTCATCTGTGACAATTTTGTGATTATTTAGCAGGACAACTATTCGTAGCTTATATTTACTTCTTAGCATTCAACATTTTACTATCACCGTCAAGACATCAATAAAAACTTTAATAAGATATTGTATATTTACACTATTGTATTGTATTATTTATATTCTCTAATATAAGAGATCGGTTTCAAGCCTTCAAATATCGCGAGCTTCTATGACTTACTGCTACTATTTTTTAGAAGCCTAGAGTTTCGATCCCATTTAATTTCTTTCCCAGTTTCTTACCAAATAATCCTCTCTTCTGCAACAATAAAAATGGACAAAATGGACACATTTTCTAGGTGTCACTCCATCAAACCGGGGATCACTCCATCAACGTTGAATTTGAAATTGTAAACCGTATTCATGATATTTTATTGACAATTGGCAGTTATTTGGAGGAACTAAGCATAACATTTTCCTACGCAGGTCTGAACGACGTGTAAAATTATCAAACAGTTGTTTAAGCTCCAGCAAAAAATAATCGGAAGCAAACATAACAAATTCTAACACGTGTTTGTAACCAAATAGGCACATTCTCATATATTAAACAACTTCGTAAGGACAATTCAGTCAACAGAACCACCATCGCCAGCTTACAAATTAGTACCGTAAAGATTGACGGGGCGATTTTTGTACCGCTTCGAAATGTCCTTCTCAATGACTTGCTCAATGACTTTAGTCATGGCTAGCTTTAGCTCCACACTTTGCTGCTTAAAGCTGATCGATTTTTCCTTCTTCAACGCAGCCGTCTCCTTCATCGTTTCGGTCGATGATTGTTTTTTTTTTGTTTAGGAGATCTTTGCAATTACGTAAAATATTGTTTAAAATACACTGAATAAATCACGGATCATGTTCTGAAGCGATTTTGTTCGGACTCATAAACCGTTTTATTTAAGTTTCGCATTTCGTTGAATTTTTTATATTTGAGAGGAAAATCGTGCGTTCCAACAACCTTGTTGGTGACAGATGTGTCTAGCCGCGTACTCATAAAAGCGATTGTTTACATTTGTCCGCATTTTGACAGACCGGCAGTCGTGTATGTAAACAAATCCTCCACAAGCACCAAGCATACGCCGTCGTAATCAGGTTTCGATTTGGATTTTGAACCATTTTTATCAATGGCAAACGATAAGCGCACCGTATACGTGGGAGGTCTTTCGCAAGAAGTAACGAAGAAGCATGGTGGAATGAATTCTCATGAAAAGCGTCCGAAATTCGGGATGTAATGGTTTTTTGGAGAAGCAGAAGTCGGCTTGTCTATCGCTATCGTATCGGTGAAACGTTGATGCGAGATTCGACCAATATGGTTTGGTTCGGAGTGGAAGTTAAAAACGATTTATAAAAAAAAAAAAACGTAAAGGCATTCTGCATTCTGATAAATAATTTGAATGCAGAATGCCTTCAAGTACTTACTCGCAAATTTATACTATTGTAGCTTTTCTGCAGCTGCACATCTGCTTAACAGCTTAAGACCATAAAACTTTGCATACCCACTAGGCGTTACCATAAAAGTAAACTCCCAGCATAATTTTAACACATGTGGAAATAGGACAAACGGAAAATTTAGAACACTGTAAAAACCCCATAGATGGAAAAAACAAGAAAGCAACACTTTTGCCAAACAATTGGTTGCCAAATATGTTCAGCTGACACTTCAGCAGATAATATAAAATAAAGTTCTCGGGACACAAAACACAAAAGTTGCGCGGCTTCAAGAAGCATCTAACGGTATGCCGGACACCAGGATCGAACCAGGAATGTCCGAGTTATCGTCGATTTTCCATGGGAATGCTGCTGGCGGTATTTTCTGGAAGGGGTGAAGTTGGGGGAAGAGGAGCCGTTAGTTCCCTTAAATATTGAAAAACTCGTTGTAGAGGACTTTTTGAAAGATATTTAAAGAAAGAAAAAAGATTGAGAATATCATAAAATTTGAAAAACACTGTTAAACAAGGCGGAAAAATATTTATCTTGACGAAAAGAAAATAATTTTCTGATCAATTTTAAAACTTCCATTTGCTACCTCCTCACCTGGTATGCTCTCCTGTTACTATTGGTCGAAGTTTGCCGCATCGAAATTTGGTCGGTTTTGACACAAAAATCCGACCAGGAACGACTAGTATTAACAGGAGAGCATGCTTTCGAGCTAGTATCGTGCTTGTAATTTTTAAATTCAAATTTAAATTTTAAAATTTCGTGGAATATTTCACAAGCTTTTTGAAAAAGCTTTAATGATTATTCTCTCTGTGCGCATATAAAAAGCTTTAGCATGCTATAATTTCTAAGCATTTTTAGCCAGCGGCGTTTAGAATGCCGCTGGATGCGTCTTGAGGCCAATAATATTTTTGCCGAACACCCCATACCGATCCCTTCACTGGCCTACACCTAGTTATTGCGGAAAACAACAGCATTCCCATGTTGATAACTCGGTCATTCTTGGACCGATCCTGGCGTCCGGCATTCCATTGGATGCGCCATGAAGCCGCGCATCTTTTTGTCGAACACCACAACCAGATCCCTCCACCCCCTGTCAAGTTATTGCGGAAAACTCAAAGCATTCCCGTGGAAAATATACGATAATTCGCTCATTTCTGGTCTGATCAAAATGAAAAGCGTACCGTTGCATGTGTCTTTGAGCCGTCCACCTTTCTGGAGAATACTCCGACCTGAGTGGCAGCCCGGGGGTATAGGCGACAGCAGCACCGGTCTTCAAACGGCAAGACCGGGGTTCAAATCCCATCCGGACCGTCTCCCAAATTTCATAACAATTTATTATCAAGAAACCGGGACCCTATTTTGAAAACCTTACTTTTTTTTGGTAAACACTACCGGGCCTTCACTACGTGTTTGCACGTTCCAGACCATTCACTAATGTGAGTTAAGATTAGTACAAGTATGATTATTGGCAACGATAAGAGAAGCAATAGTCGGAACACCCATGGCAGCCGACAAGAAATGTTAGCACCTAATACACCTGTACAACCGGGCAAAGGTGCCAACCTTCACAACCATTTTGTAGAAGGAAATGTATTGTAATCAAGGAGAATGTAGAACATTTGCTATCTTAAGCTATTCGTAATACGAACAGGCTTTCAAAGAAATAAAAAGGTTTTAGGTTTTCGGATTTCAGAGTGTGAATGCATCTCGGAGTTTGCGGGTACAAAGGTAGGTTCTACCGGGCCTTGACTAGTAATAATAAAATTTCGTGGAATTTAACGCCGAAAGCTATGCACTTTGCGTGACAAAATTACTCCGGCTAAACAGCCACTGCCTAGCCAGAATCTAAGATAATCTCGTAGCTACGCTTCATTTCATAGGAAGTGCTAGTCCAAATATGCATGAATGTAGACGATAAAGCCCTGAGAACGATCATAATTATCCTATTCTCTAACTCATCCCCAGCTCAACTCAGCCGGGATACAACACACTTCACACGATCCATTATTTTAACTATTAAATTCGGTTACAAAACCCAATTATTATGTCTACCCTGTCATCGTGTGCACCGCACTCTGCCGGCTAAAATAATAATCCCGGATGACGAATCCGTTCCAAGTGACGCTGAACACTACCCATCGTACCTCTGAATCTCGTTAAGGCTACGAAGCACCTGAGAATGTCCTTCTCTCTGGTTTGCTATTATTAGGTGCAAAGTATGCTACAACATTCACCATCACGAGACGGGACAAGACTCGTGCAAAAGTAGAGCAGAGACCGACGATAAACATCCTTTGGCTGGTTTGGTTGTTAGTGTTTCGAATGCGTCCTTCCCACTCTATTAACAATTTCAACTGCTTCCCTGTGTGTATCGGTGTCTTTGTGCGCCTATCCTTCCTATGTATGATGTGACGTCCTTGCGTGTACTTACGGTACGAAAAATTGAACGAAAACGACAACACACAGCATCAACCGGAACCGGTAGCCGGTAGCATCGGCATCGCAACATCATCGCATCAATGATTAATTTAAAACGGCTCCAGGGTGTTTTCTTTCCATCGTACCAGTGTAAGCACGATGACGCTGAGAACTGGAGTGGGGCAGCTGTGTCCTCCCACTTCTCGGCTGGCGGTGCAACATTCTCGAGCACACACTTCACCACGGACACTACATGTCAACATGGCAAACAAATCCACCCATCGTCTGTCTCCCATACGGGTGGCTCTCTCGTGCGCCTCACCCACGACGATCTGGAAGCGGATCACGTTGACGGGTGACGATGAGATACTGCCGACAGGCCAAGATCCTCCCTTCATGCCGGAGCACGTCAAAACACGAGGGTGATATTCGTCTTCCTTCCGGTGCCGCACATCGCCAAGAAGATCAAATAAAGGAGACAACCTTGTACGGCCTCTTCCCCCCCATCAGACGAACGCCGGAGAGCATGTTGTTGAATATTCCTTACCATGGAGGGAAGTAAGCAAGGAAACAAAGCGAGGTAAGGATAACCGTAAGTGTCCTTCTCATTGGCCGGAAGGTTTGTTCTCTCCATGAGCACGAACGAATGCTGAATGAATGATCCTCCACGTACGCTTCACTCGTCGGGTTGGCAGGTCAAACCGTTCGTCGGTGGAAGACTAGGGTTACGGGTGGCGTTCTATTTCTGAACGGAAAAGGATTAATTCGCTCCATGAAATGGGTCGTGCTGGAATTAATGTACGCATGCACCTCCTCCCCCAAACTCTCCTTCGATACCTCTCCAGCAGGTGACATCCATCGCTTTTTTCTCTCTCTCTCTCCAGGTTGAAACCCGTCGGAAAGGATTGAATTGGTTATAATTTCCTCCAAACACAGGCCTACACTATTGGAAGCGACGTGATTTAAAGGGATACCAGATTTGAGCGACACCTTGCTTGGCTTGGGAATGTTTGCGGACCGATAACGTCCGACGCTCAGGATTGACGTCAGACGTCCCCTTTTTAACGATGTGACCGCTAAATGATGAGTTCGGGCGAAACCCCATAAACTAGACGCAACTGTGAAAGTATAGATATTATCTGTTGTGACGTTGTTGTCCTTTTGTTTTTTGGGAAAGTTTTTCGGTGACGGACGACAACACAACAGGTGCAGCGGCAGCCGTGGTAGTGAGCAGCCAGCGACAAAGGGGCTGATCTATCAAAAGGGTACAATCTTGAAACCGTAAAGCGTCGTAAATCATACATCGAGACAGTGGGACGCTTTCCGGTAGATAAAAGACGAAAGCTTGGGTGGATTAAATTCATTAAATTTAATATTTCATCCATAAAGTCTGTATTGAAATTTGAGCGAAAGGCACGGCCTGCTGGGACATTGTGCTTTTGGAGATGAGTTATGATTTAATTAGATTAAAATCTGATGCAGAGAGCGATTAGCACTCGTCAAAAGATTAGACGAAGAAGAAATCTTTTAATATTTCTTTCATAAGCTTTATACAAGAGACGTAAAGTTTTTAATCCAGATTTAGTTGATTCTAAAACGCTAAAGTACAGAAAAAGCTGATATAAGTTACTCATGCGTAGGGTAGCGCATAACAACAAAATTTCATAAAAAATCTTAAATAATTATAAGTCAAATATACTCCTTCAAATTAATAAACTGAGTATTGTGGAAGTTGTCTTAGAGAAGAAAAGTACCAAACCATTGCAAGCACCATTGCAATTATTGAAGCTTTAAAGCCTTTTAACGAACTAATGAGACTAAAATCTGATGCATTTGACTGGCTACAAAGTGGCTGTTAAAAGTATTAAATCAGTGTAATCAAACATTAGTTGTTATTTGCGTTAAATAAAGACACCAAATGTCGCATCAGCTCTTGGCGCCTATGAGTATGCAATGACAAAACTCCATAGTCCAGTGGCTAGCATAAAAAATATTTCATGAAAGGCCCAGCGATTTCGATCGTATTGTTTAACAAATGAAACCATCTATAAATGGGAAATGAAATTTAATCTATTAATCGTGCAAACAAATCGATAATCAATATCGAATACCACATGATCCCTCCTTTTTTTCTCCATCCCATACGTACCCAAACGGACAGACAATACACCATTTCAAGTGCACTTTAAAGCTTATACCTTAATTGATTTCACTACCACCTCTGACCCTTGTGCGAATCGATAATGCGATTATAAACACAAACTCATTAAATGCATTCAATTATGCATTTTTATACCCTTACCGCCGCGCACAGCCATGCACTTCAAGGCAGCGAAGTTAAGGATCAAATTTTCCAACACAAAAATAAAAAAAAACCCCAGCAGCAACAACACGATGTACGATGTTTAATAAATATTGCAGAACAGCTTTTTAACCGAGATGGAGAATTTTGGTGCCAACATTCCACACAGCTACTGCAGAATAATGCTGGGCGCAAAATGGGAATGGCCCGCCAAGGACGGCTCCAATCCAATCCACCACGAGATGGATGAATCACCCGGTGGGAGCGCAAAACCAATTGCCTTGTACAAATGTGAATAAAACATTCGTCGAATTATTCCTAGATGATGATGGAGATGGTGATGATGCTGTTTGTGCTGTACTGTACGCGGCACCAGGCGTCTCCATTACCCCGGCGTGATCCACTTCATTTCATCCGTTCGCATCCCAAACGGCTACGGCTTTGTGCAAGTGAACTCCGTTCGGCAAACACTAAACAACCCAAAGCATACGGGTACGCAGCTCGAATGAAGTGAAGGCACCCCAAACGGACGATTCCGCACTTCGGCGTTGCGTGTGAAGGAGCGGCGAACCCAAGTGTGGGCTAATTGAAAGGCTTACCAAACGGCTTGTGATGAATTGAATGTTTGCCCCATGCATTTGGGATGTTTGAGTGGGTGTGTGTGTGCTTCTTTTTTTTTAGGCAAAAGCTTACTGCCCTTGCACGCCTTACATTAAGAGGATTTTTATTCTGTGATGTGTATTTCATTCGGAAAAATTCAACGGAATCGAAGCGGATGCAGCTGTGGAGGAGTGAAACAAGCAGCCTTTTTTGCTATTTGCTTCCAGGAGTAACATTAGCTTGTGTACATCATAATGCGAACATATTCCCAGGAAAAATGTGATTACGCCGATGTCATAAAAGCGAAAAGAAGTTTTGTTTGATCGTTTTTTTCAGCTGCCTTGGGCCATTTCCGCTTCATTCAGCTCTTAATTAGGCAAAAGGATAATTATGTCTTTGAAAACATGACAGTGTGGGTAATAAATTGTTATCGTTTCATTGTTATTAGTTTTGGTTAGCTTTTATTTCAACATTTAGTTTGCTATTGTCAAATGCTAGGGCAATTCATTCAAAAAATGGCTAAATTAGGCAAAGACAGAGAACAAACAGCAAAAATCCTTTGTTTTGTATACGAAATGTTGCATCGTAAACTTGAATCAAACCGTTCATTGTGGATCATTCGTCTTAAAGGCAAAAAACAAATTCTCGACACTCGACGGACCGACGACAAGGCCTACAATATGGCCCAAAATGGGCAACTTACAATGCCTTGCCTTTCCGTAATTGAACGCATCATCGATCGTAGCTGACCGTCCTAGCTGACCTCAGCAGTGAGCAATACATTTTTTGTACGAATTTCCCTTCGAGAGCTTTATTTAACCATTTTGTTGTCTTTTATTGCTGTAAAACTGCCACCTCTGCCACCTATGAAACTTGCTACCGTCAAATGGTACCTTCAGATATTTAACAACGAAATTTTAATTATTGTTCCGCCCTATAATTCTTCGTTAATCGTAAGAAAGCGTTGCTTTGCATACTGATCACACACTCACACACAAACACACGCACCGTCCATTAATGAATGTAATGTTCCGGCAGCATATTCAACAGCGACATTCCCATTGCAACAAGTACCGCCATTTTATGAGTTTCTGTCCTCACCTAACCTTTCCCTTTCTCACTACGCTCATTGATTTTGCTTCAAACACATTACGCTTCGATGTAAATTCCAATTAATGATGATATTACTCCATAAATATTGCCACAGTGCGAGCAACACCTCACACCATTCCCCATCACGTGCCAGGCCGCGAGGGTTCCCATTATCGAACCTTAGTTACAGTTTATCGAATACGCTGCCAAACGATCGCGATTGTGTGGTGGTGGTGTGGGTGTGTGTGTGGCCGAAACGCAACGAGAGAGCGCACGGTTTCGATTAGCAATCGTGGAAAGCTCGACCGCGCGTAAAGCTAATGAGAGTGTGATAATTTGTAATACAAGCCAATCACGCGATCCTTACCGTGCTCTTAGCCCCCCGTGCACAATTTTGGGCTTCGGAAGTGAGTATGAAATTTTATGTCTTTTTTGTAGCTTTGGGTAGGATTTTTACTTCTGCGTAAAAATTAAAAAAAAGGAAAAATAACGAGACAACACATTTAGCACTAAAGACAAAAGGTAATAAAAAAGGCCACTGACAGACACGATGGACGAGAAGCGTTTTTTGACCAAAGCGAATTTTCAATTCCACATTTGGGAATGGGAAAAAGAACCGGACCAAGCAGAAGACACAGGTAACACTATCGGACTCGCCATTTTGCCCTTCGCACATACACTAGGAGAGATAAATAAATACAACCCGCCACACCATCACTGCAAAGAGATACATTTTACGATCGAATGGTTTAGCTCGGGCGATGAAGTATCAGCACAGCACAAAGGCCAAGACCTTGGGGTCTCGGGGTTTCGTCATTTTCATTAATGTTGATGAAAAGCTCTAAACAACAATCCTTTCTTAGACGATGATGATGATGAGTACAGGGAGAGAGCGGCTACAACGGAAGCAGCAGCAGCTTACCCGGCACCGATGGACATTCCATTCGAATTCCCATTCCAATCAAGCACTTAAACACTCAACCGAACCGAAGCACCGGCAGTTTCATCAACCGAACTGCTGGATAAAAACGGGCCAATCCCTAGTCCTGGGACTTGCCCATGTTCACTGCTACATACGGTCACGATTCGTCACACACGTTCCTTCACGGTCGTCTCTTAAAATCCACAAATCCCAGTCACAAAAACGGATTGTACCAAACGCAACGCAAAAAAGGGTTTTTTCTGCCACTTTTTTTGCGCTTTTTCCCAACTTCCTTTTGTCTTTCCGTCTTTTCTTCCGGCGGCCTAACCTTTCGGGGGGTTCCTAAAACCCCTTTTTTTTCGTCAAATACCATGCCGCGCATTGTATTGGATTAAAAACGGCTTCGGGGGTTAAATAATTGATGAACTACACAATCCGGCCGTACTGCAACCGTCGTGGAGGTTCCTCAGAAGGTCAGCTTTGTTGTATACACAGTGTACACATGATGTCTTGCCTGTGCCAAAGGGCCGGCGCTGGGGTGCCTGTGTACAAGTGGGACTGTTTCGTGAGGAAAACGGAAAAGCCTTCTGTTTTATCTCCGCCGGGAAGTAAACGAACATTGGACAACAACACAGCCCTTGACACGGAGTCGTCACACAAAGCAAACATTCAGTTAGAAAGAGCAAAACAATAAGATTAAAATAATAATGAATTTCGGGACCAAACTCGCTCTAAACAATAAGCGAAAAAATGAACAGAAAATAAATAAAACACACCAACACTCACACGCGAACACGCCGAAGCGGGCTAGTGTGCGTTTTTCTGATTGTGTTTTTTTGTGTTTGCTGTTTTCTTTTCTTTGTTGTCCTTGTTTTGCCTTGTTACAACTGTATCCGGAATTGCTGTGCAAGCGGCTACGATTGCAGTTAGCCATGTCCGGATTTACTTCTGCTCTTTTTCACGCGCACACATTCACATTCTCCTTACTGTTGGTTTCACTTTCATGTTGTTATCTCTTCTATTTGATGCTTTACTTTTCTTTTCTTTTTAATGTTCTTCTAGTTTTGCACATTTGTCATGCTGTTACTTTCACTGATTTTTTTTACCTTTTCATGATGTTACTTCTTCCATTTTTATGTTTCTTTTTTCTGATTTCCATGTTGTTACCAGATTTTCTGTTTTGCTTTTTGCAACATATCTGCGTTTCTTTTTTCTCTATTAAGCACTTTTCTTGAAAGTATTTGTAAGACTACTGTGTGGTTGATGTGTCGCTTTTATGTGGCTAGCGGGGAGAAGATGCTGAAATTCAATTAATCATTTTTCTGCTTGTATCTTGCCTTTCAAGTAGCCGTTAAGCATGCGAAAAACACACGCCTTATTGGTGTGCGTGTTTGTGTATGTTTGTGTGCATATGTGAATTATCGTTTGCAGCTTGTTTTTTTCTTCTGTGCTTCTCACGGTGCTTTTCTTACTATTTTTTCGTGTGATGCTTGTATTGTTTGTGTAGCGATGTATATTCCTGTAATATATGCTCCTGTATGCTGGTTTCACTTTTTGTGCATTTTTGTTTATGTTTTTCTTGATTTTTGCATTGTTGCTTTTACTTTCATCAACTATTTCTTTTTATCTTTTTGTTCTCTTTTGATGTGATCTATTGTTGAGTTTTCATCTGTGCTTATTTCTTACACTGTTTTGGTCTACGCGTAGTACATTGTTCCGTTCTGTTTGCTTTTATCTATTTTTTCATTTCCAATCTGTAATAAGCATTATTACATCATCCTGCTAGCTCGCTTCCAGTGCTTCTGTCATTAGGTTGTTATTTGTAAGCTGTGTGTAGCTGCTTTTTCTCGCTTTCTTTTTCCTTCTCTTCCTCCCACACTTAACCTTCACTTTCAACATGTGTGTTTGTGTCGTTACGGCAAACATAATGTTTGCGCGCCAGTCCTTCATCTTCACTTGATGGATGTTGTTTTTATCACCTGATTTCGCCACACCACAATTCCACTTTCTGTCCACAGCTTTGTCACAGATCATTACGCGTATTTATCGGCACAGCTTTACTGTTGCACTTATGTCATACATTTGCTTTCACTCAAGCCTGCCTGGATTGCTTGCTTTCTAGCTTCTGCGGTGAAGCGCCGGTGTACTTGCTATCACTGTAACGCGTTTTTTATTCTGTTCTTTTAACGTTTCCTTACCTTTTCCTTAATCCGCCTACTATGCTTCCGGTTTTGACACCAAAGTTTAGCGCTTTCCTAAAGTGCTAGATGTGATTTATGTCCTGTTTTTGGCGCACAAACTTATTTTGCGTTTCTTTTCGCTTTTGCCGCTCAACATTGCGTTTGCGAATACATACTTAACAATGTGTCTGTGTGTGTGTGTGTGTTTTTTGTCTGTTGTTGTTGTGTGTTTATTTGCTTCAAACATAACGAGCTTCTCTTACCTTGTTGTTCTGTTTTTCATCTGCTGCTTTTCTTGCCTTGCTGCCTCGTTCTTTTTAACTCGCATACAGTTGGGGAGGCTTTCTCTCTATTGCTATCACTCTACCCCCCCCTCCCCCCCACTCCGTTTTCATCTTCTCAAAGTAGGTTAAATGTGTAATAGCTAAATTGTGGCTGTCGCTCACATCAGCAAGCGCTGCAGATGCGTTTCGTACATTCTAATGTGTTTTGTGTTCCTGAATGTGTGTTTCTGAGAGCTGACCAGCACACGCACGCATGGGGGATGAGAGGGGAAGGTTTGCTGTGTGTATGTGTGTGAGTGTAGCTGTGTGTGTGTGCGTGCGTGGCTGCGCTTTCTCAAGCGTTTAACAAGTACAAGCTTAAATAATGTGTATGTATGGGTTTGTGTCTATAACTGCCCGCCCATTATCAAGTTCGTCAGCTACGACATTTTGAGTTCTTCACCATCTATTTGTTATGTGTGTATATTGTGTTCATTTTATTGTTGCATGTAAAGATATACTGTGTGTGTGTGTGATGTTTGCTTTTTAAATGTACTCTTAATGTATTTGGTTTTTGCTTTAATTTGTCTCGTTTCCTCAAACAAATATGCTTGCTCACTATGCACTACTCGCTCCACTGTAACGTCTTTCATTTATATGTATAATGCATGTATATATATATATATATATAGTTGTGTATTCATTTATCTGTGTATATATCATCAGTTTATGTGTTGAATTTTGCATTCTTTCGCAGTAGTTTTCGCTTTCCTCTTTTGTCATTCAACATTATTATCCTTGTGTCTTGTGTTTTCTTCTTCTTCTTCTGCTTCTTCTTCTTAGTTCAATCCTAACACACATACACTCATGATAACTGATAATAATAATAATAATCATAATAATAATAATACTAATAATAATAATACACTACATTAGTCATATTCAGATGTTTTTTTTTTTAATAGGAAATAGATGTTTAAGTTCTACAGTTTTTTTTGTTCTCCTTTTTTTCGTAACTTCCATTTTCCATCTTCCAAACACTACAACACTATCGCCAGCTAGGGCGTGAATATGGATTTTATTGATTAGTTTTTTTTTTAAGTATATCTCCATCTCTTGCTTGACGCCTATTTTCCACATCAAACATCAAAGCTCCAGAGCACGCCTACAGTAGTGCTGGTTTTTGTGGGTACGTACCCACCGTCTCCGCCTTTTTCTCCACTCGCTCTGTTTATGCTAATGGTCGAATTATTGTTTTAAGTGTACTAACCATCCTTCCTGCAAAATGTTTGCATCGCTCCCGTCTGTTCGGTACAACATTGTACCCATTCGCTTATTGTGACAACTTTTTTCTCCCATTGTGTTCGTATCATGTGTGACCTACATGTGTACTCGTTCGTTCTTTTCTACTATCTTCAATCCTAAAGCAGAGCTTCCCATACAATGGCTGTGGCCTTCGTTTTCCAGCTCGTCATTTCCATTTTTCTCCAAATAGTACTGGTGGTGATACTGGTCAGAGTTCAAGGAGTACACTGCCTCCGTAGTGGTAGAACATCATCATCATTAAATCAGTTTTGCATTTGGTTATACATGTGTGAGTGTTTGTGTACCGCTTACAATGTATTTTTAGGAAATAATTAAATGTTTCCTCTTTTCTCTTCTTGTGTTTTCATCTGTGTCAGTTATCGCATGTTATGCTTGAATTTTGCTTCATAGCTCTCCCTCGTTCTTTCTCTGTATGCATTCTACTGCGCTTTATGCGTTTTTTTTCCTTTTGTTTGTATATCCATATATATATATTTGCTTGTATATATGTGTATGTGTATGTATATATATATATATTGTACGAATAAATATTCTTTAGTAGAAAATCGTGTTTGCCAGGCTTTTCTCCACATACGCTTGCCCGCCTGCTGGGGATCGTAGCTGTGGAGAAAATCGTTCTAATCGTTCCCTATAACATTTGCTCTCCCGTTTTCTCTCATTTAACTGCTATCGTAACGTTTACTTGTTTTTTTTTTGTTTCTTCTCTACTAATATTAATGCTCTTATCATCAAACATTATTCATTATCTGATCTTATTTCTCTTAGTTTGCCAGGGTTTTCTTTATCTTCTTTTTCTTCTTCCTCTTCTTCGTTACTTATCGACTAGAAGTTTTCGGATCCAAGTGGTGTAGAATGGTGCGCCCAGCTCGCAAACGGTTCGATGTTGTAGTGTTCCGCGAGCCAGGAACGCACACACGTGTTGACCTTATACGCCTAAAAGGGGTTTTGCACTTAAATGTCTAGCTTATTTTTCCTTCCTCTTAAGTTTAGTTTGATGAGTTGGGTGATTCATGAGATGAATATTTGCTTTGTTTAATATATATATATATATAACTCTTATTCGATTATTATTACTTTTTTTCATGTAATTTGTTTTGTAGTTTTGTTTCTTGTGTCTGTGTTTGTGTCTTTTATTTCTTCTTTGTTTGTTTTTTTTTTACGAACTAAACATCCATTATACGTAGAGTTATGCATTTTACTGGTTGTTTTTTGTGTCTCGTTTTTGCTGTATATATTCTGTAAATGTATATTTTCATGTTTGTGTTTTCTCCTTCCTCTTCATCTTCTGTATGAAGCTGTGTGTAGTGTCTTACTATTCCAACTAACTTCCACAATTTGCTTCTACATGCGCTGTGTATGTGTGTGTGTTTTTATTCCTTGTCTGTATGTATGTATGTGTGCATTGTCTCAAAAAGTTGGCAAATCGGTAGAAGCATCAGTAAAGAAAGGCATCAGGTGTGTTGTGTGTGTGTGACCCAGCGCTTCAGCGTCCCTTCTGTTCCCTTGTTTAAGCAGAAGGAAAACCGTCTGAAGGCCGGCACACACCAGCAATCCCTGTCGTAAGCCCATAGATTTCAAACGTGTATAGATATATATATGTGCGTATGTGTATGTGTAGGTGTTTGTTTATGTCTGTTAATTCTTTTACCGTTTTTTACTAGACTGCATGGGATGTGTCGTGGCGGATCCCCTACTGGGATTGGGTAGTTTTCAGCTTGCTTTTGTTTTGTTTACTTTGCACAACCATTTCAAAATTGGTACCATTGGTTTCCCGTTTTTGTTTTGTTTTGTTAGTGTGTTTCTGTTTTGTTTGCTTTTGTATGTTTGTTTTTTCATGTGTGTTGCGTACTTCTGTTACTATATGCTTTGCTTGTTTGTCTTTATGTTTGTTTCGTGAATGCGTATGTGTGTGTGTGTGGTGGCGTTTGTTTTTTTTATTTCTTTTTGTTCTTGTTCGCTTGTATTTTTAAGAAACTTTTGAAACTCTAAGTCCACTAACGTTTACATGTATGATCAATAAACTGCTTATTTTAATATCGTGTATTATGTAAATTGTGTATGTATCGCTGCTCCGCTCATTTTCCAATCCTTCCATTACTTCTTTCGAAATTGAAAGCTAGTTTTCTTTGTTTTCCGCTTCTCCATCTCACTTTTTTCTTCCTTCTTCAGTTTACCATAAAGCATACTTATGTAAGTTTGTTTTTTTTTTTCATAAAGCTTGCGTCTCTCAACATTCAATTAAGAACATTTCGTAAGGGTGTTTACGTTTTTTTTTTTTTCATTCATCCAGTTGTGTGCAGTCCAGGGGCTGGCAAACTTTCTGGAGCACTTTTTTAGGGGGGGGAGGAAGTGTTTTTCCTCCTCATTAATCTCCGGTTCTCGTGTTTCGATCTGCAAACCGGTAAGGATACGGAAATAAGCGGTTAAAAAGCGATCTTATTTTGGGTTAGCGGTTCGCTATCGTACCAAACCACATGACTTTTCCGAACTGCACCTGCGTTCACCTCAAACCATACCACTCCGCCACACGACCATTCCACCCATTCAGCAGTCATCAAAAATGGCGAACGATACGAGCGTTACTGTAACTAGCTGTAATATGCAGCAACGTCATGTGCGACGTTCTTCATAACGATTGTGAGAGAAACAAAAACGGAAAAGCAGGAAAAATAACACATTTGCTTTCGATACAAACAACAATCAACACTGCACTAACAATTAGAGTAACATTTTGCATTTTGTTTGTTAAATATTTTGTTAACACATCATCAGCATCAATCCATTTAATATGGCAGAATTAATTTGCGTGTGTTTTGCTTCGCTTTTACGCTTTGCTAAGCGTTTGCGGTTTTTTTTGTGTTTTTGCTTTGCCATAAACATGAACAACACTATGAACGAACAATCGATAATTCTGTAATGCACAATGAATATAGCAATCTTTGTTTCATTTTTGCTTTTGTTTCCAGATACACGGATAATAATCATATTTAATAGTTCACTTATATTAATATGTTTTGTTTGCATTCGCATGGCGTGCGTGTTGATTTTACTTCCACATATTGTATACTTTAAAAGCTGCTTCCTTTTAATCTCTTTTAACAGGGAACAAATGAAAAGCACATACGCTAGCGGCGTTTTAAAATGCCCTTTGCAGTGGTAATTCAGCTTACAATCAAGCAAGTAAAATGGTGTTCAACAATAATTGGAATAATATTATCAACGCACACGAAACAGAATAATTGTAACTGGGAACATCACACCCGCTTCCATTTTGTTTCGATTCCATTCCAATAATTGATTCAATTCTACAATTTTTCTTTTGCCTGTCACTTCAATCAATTTACCGCAAGCTACCGTTACATAACACTTTCCACTGGGCCGCCGCTGGATGCTGCCGCTGACTGATGTTTTAACTTGTCGCGTATCGTTGCATCCACACGGAACAGTCCACCGTGTCCCGGTATGATCCAATCGGCCAGATTGGCAATACGCGCGCGATGGAACCGTTGAGCGCCAGGGTCCTCACTGCCAGCATCAAGCCACAGCCGGTCATCATCGATGTCCTGCTGACGTTCGAACAGATCGCCCACTATTGCCACCGGTAGTCCGGCCGGGGTAGAGAGATTGTTCCGTGCTACCAGCACCGACACGCAGGACATGGTGTGGCCCGGTGTGGCCTGAATTTCGATGTCATCTGTTAGTGGGAATGGAGCTGTAAGGAGAAGAGAAGAAAGGGGCATGAAAACGGGGGTGTTTTATTTGAACCACGGCCAAACATGGCTAATGAATGCAGCACCAGCGAAAGGGCGCCTAATGGATTGGCAGAAAAACTCATGTTTAACTATTATCGACGATGTGTTCAGGTGACTGGATGAGATATTGGGAGGAACGGATATTAACAAATCTAGTTCATGGCGCTTTGTAAAGCCTTGAGTCACTTACAAGCCTTTCATTCTAGACAGTTGTGCATTGTTGGCCACAAGGATGAAAGCAAATAAAATGGTTTCCCAATCATGCTTTGCTTACCTAAACTCAACTACCAAAACAGATCTATTCACCTCGTACGAAGGTGAGCAATATTTATTTGCTGAGCAGAGGCTCTTTGTCCGCTTCGGACGCTCTCAATTTCTATCTACTGCAAGGAGCACACGGCACAGAAGTATCGAGACTGACGCAGGATCTAAACCATGAAGATTACCATCATGATGGTCATGGTACCGTTCATCCGTTCGATTCTCTATCTATTCGACCCGCCCGAACTAGCGCTGTAACGACGCAAACTACGCTTTCCATTCACGTTCCAGCCATGAAAACTTGCACCACCGCACACCGTTTATCTTCGCTACCACTTTTCTTCCTCGCTGCAAAACCGCAACGCGCAACATACCGTGAACGGAATATCGTAAAAAGAAAACAGAACGAGCCAGAAAGTTCATTTCGGTGAACTTTCCACCGCACTGCAGGGTTCCGTGTGCTCATCCATGTACCCGTCCGAATCGGGGTATCCTGCAGTGCATACACATTTGCATACAACCTTACAGGATCACCGCAGGAGGCGAGGTTGTTTGATTGGATTGGTTGGCAGAAGAGTGAGAGAGAGAGAGAGAGAGAGAGAGAGAGAGAGAAAGAGATGAACCTTTTTCATCAGCTAGCCAACACAGGGATGGCCCTACAAACCTGCAGCTTCGTCTAAAGGCTTTGTTGCAACAAATTATTACATCGCAAAAGTTCATTGGCGCTCCGGTTGCCCAAAGAATGCGCACCGTGTAATTGGTTTTCGTACACTTCGACCCTCACACACACACATACACACAAATAGAGAGTACGCGGGCAAATTTTGGCTATAGGAGGATGAGAAAATTAAACTGCCCCAGTCCCAGCACAAAGAGCCAACTGCCAGCTACCGCAGACTCCGGGGAGCTGCTCATTGTATGATGGAAATTGAATACTTTGATGCTGATTAAATATTCCGGTCCGGTTAGGTTGATATTGTTGCCTCCTGTGCAGCACCAGTTGCAATTCCCTATCACAATAGCGAAAGGAACGATCGGTTTTGAAAGCAAAGAAGAAATGATTAGCGTATTGCATACCTTTTAGGCGCTTAAACGATAATGTGACTGAAAGGAAATGAAAATGTTGTTCTAGGCGTTTTAAAAGAAGATAAGTTTGTTACTATTCATCACAGAAACTATTTTTTAAAAAGTTAATTGTTCAATTATTGTCACTATTAACAATCGATATCAATATTAACAAGTCTGTTTTTGCGTCAGTAGAACAAAAAATCACTTGATTAGTGCCTTCCAAGCGCTTATAATGTCTGAACATGAATCAAATAATTAAATTCCTCCTATGTTTCATTTGTTGAACATTAACATTGAACAAGTCTATACTTCAAGGATAGAGAATGTTTAATTGTTGCTTGCACTAGCCTTCAATTGCGACAAACACTAAATGTCAGTTGCATTTGCAAACAAAAACACGAATCAAAGGGCATAAAAATGCTGCACCCAGATTGAAAAATAGAGATAAATAGAAAATAAAATAATGATACGTTTCATTCGATGCATTTGAGTTTCGCTGCTCTACCCTCAGGGGAAAGTTCCACTTCACTTCTACTTCAACTGTTGCCCACTAGGCATCAATCAAGACCAACACTAAAACACCAATTACCAGGTGCATTTGCATTATCAACACAATGCAAACAAATCGACGCGTGATTTTGAAATCAAATTAACACCTTCCCAACACTCGCAAAAAAAAAGGAAAACACAACACATACACATGTTCAACGCTCCAAGCCGCTTCCTAGCAAGCGAGATGTCCCGGAATAGTGCGCAATTAACGATAATTGAATTCCTCGGCACGAGCGCCCGAACCTAATCGCTACATTTAATGCAGAAGGTATTGAAGGCACCATCTGAAAGCATTACTATTCTCCACATTCAATCGCTTATCCTTGGTTGATGACGATGGGACAGAAGGATATAATTTACCCACCATCCTGGGTTGCTCGACATCTGGGCGTTCATCAAATCATAACTCTAACCAATTCCGAACGGACTCAACGCGCAATTGAGTTGGAAGCTAGCGAGAGAGAGAGAGAGACGGATCGTTTGATTTGATTTGTGATGTTATGATTCAATCGTCGATCGTTGGTCCTTCTTGTGTACTGCCGTTGACAAGCCGTCTGCTTTGATTCGTAATGAAATTTGTAATCAGTTACAGAGCAAAAAAAAGGACTTTCGTTAGCCACTAGCCAGCTCCCGCCTCCATTTGCACCAGGACAGTTCCAGTAACCGGTAACCAATGCTAGGGCGTTCGTTTCTTCGACTAAAGAATGCATGATCAAGTACGATCGAGATAAAATGTGCCTCATCGTTCGATCAAAACCATCACGGCGTAGTCCGAGCGCATAGTTTTGGGGGAAAATTACTAACTTCAATCAACGCTCAACAACGCCATCACGCTCGATGACAGCCGTTGACAATCGACTATGCGGGTGTTCAAAGCGCCGCCCAGGGAACAGGTACACTTTATCTATCGTTGGAGCTTGAGGTGAAAAGCCAGACGAACGCTCAACATTCAAATTAAGCATTCCATTGAAATTCATTCCTGTCCACGTCCACGCTTCCTTTTCCGTTTTGCAGAATGAAAACTGATCCCAAAACTTGATGTGCTACCTGGTGTACTAGGCTTCAATGAACACCGAGAACACTGAGTATACACTCACACACCGTCCTCTCGCAAACCAATTTTACCCCCCTTCCCCCTCCCCTCTTTCCCCACAAACAGCCGGAAGTTCGCTTTGAAGTGTAGTGATGCGTATTAAATTGTAAACTCCAATCTACTGCTGTTCCAGGGAAAACGTCCTCACCATACGATCCCATACTTTGCTCTTGTACGCCTCTCCGTCTTCCTCTTACCTTTCCTTTTTCTTCTCCCGCTCAACCCACCGCCCAAAAAGCGTACAGCAGAGACACGAGGGACAAGGGTAAAATATTAATGTTTCTCTAAAAGCGTCCAACAGCGATTGCATTAATATTTCACCAAAAGCTTAGAGTTGTGTCCCTCCAGGGGACGGGGGATGGGACCCACCCGCACAAACTCGGGTGGGAGTTGAAAAGGTGAATCATCTCCTCCCCTTTTCTCATGCTGCCTTCACCTGTCTAACCTTAAAGCGGAAGCTTTCTATATTTGCTGCTGATGATAGCGCACTGCACAAACGATAAATGCATGATATACAGGGGGAAAAACACGTTTTCACCTGGCCCCAAAAATTACGCCCAACATCACGGAACTCACACGCACGTGCATACGTGCCACGTAGGGTAATTTCCCACCTAACATTGTGGTAACTGATTCGATGCAGGGAAAGTCTTGATTACTGTTTGTCGATTTAAAAAAAAAGATAAAGAATGTTGGAAAAATCTGGACAAATGGTTCCGTTCCCAGTTGGTCTGGTTGCCTTTTTTTCCTCAAACAACACAGACACTGTTTCGAGGGGTTTAAGGTTGCAGAACAAAAATGTTTCTTTTTCCTACCCTGGGGGCGTCTCAAGCAAAAATCTTGAGCGAAAAACTTAGACAGTAGTAGATGGAATCGCTTCTTTTCGTCGCTTACGAAAGCAGAGGGGCTCATGTTTAGTGTTTAAACAACAAAAAAACACACAAAGATAATTTTTCAAACTCTCCATCGTGCCGTTGCGTAACTTTGTTCCCAGTTTTTACAGTGCGAAAAGTTGCTATTTTTTATTCCCTCGTTTCAAATGGAGTTTCATTTCTTTTCTGTGTGTTTCTGTTTTCTCCCCAGCCCGAATTTGCCATAATTTATTGAAACTTCTCGCTCTTCTCGGAGGGTCTTTAACGAACGCTTTTCTATAATAACATAAACATTTAAAAAGTCCGGACGCACATAAAAACACTACCGTGCTCGATACACCCGGCACCGGTGTATCTTCTGCTGCCCATCCGTTAAACGGAAGATTACTTTCTTACACTGTTCGCGCTTCTCGTATTTTTTGTTTTTGTCTTTGAAAAGGGGAAGAGAAGTTCATCACCCGCTCGTTGGTGTAAAAGCGGTAGAGCTCAGGTGTTTTGTAAAACCGAGCACCGAACCGAAAACTCTGAAGCACGAAATTAACGAACATCGGTTACAAAATTATGGGACGAAGATGAAGAAAGAATGCGCTCGAGCGATAGAAAGTAAGCTTTTGCGTCAGTTAATATTTTTCGCCAGTAAGATACCTTCCGCCAAACGCCCATTGTTGCTCCATGGTAAGCGTCGAGGTGGTGATGAAAACGATCGTAGGGAGAAAAAAAATGGCAACAAACCACCCAGGGACGAGTTTTTCCAACCGTTTCACCGTGACAACAAGAAAAGCACCAACAACAAAAATCGTACAAAACACGAAACAGCTAATTGAAAAGAGCTTTTCCGAAAAATGGTGTGATGTACACGATCGTTTCAATACTAGCACCCGTAGGAAAGCACCCATGGGCAAAAGGTGGGAAGAGAAATTGGGCTGAATGATGCTCTTACACCGGTAGTCAAATATTAATAAGCTAGCCCCGGGATCGGTTAATGGTAGAGCTCGGGATGGATCGCTTCTGTGAGGTAGCATTTTATAGCATACCGTTGATGTTTCCACAGAAGTAACCAGATACACGAATCAACTACGGTTGTGCATTAATTTATGTGTTCGAGCGTAAAAATTGCTCAAGCTGAAGCAACGGGCTGTGTGAGTCGGGGGTGTCTACGCAAAGGAAAAACGTGTATAAAAGTGAAAGGTTTTGGGTTTTTAATTAAATTAGAAGAATTATGTATTTAGTTCCCGGTAAACAGGGCGTTGCTTGTGAAATGTGTTAAAGATACGATAAAAAGGTTTTTGTATTTATAATAACAAAAATGAACAAAGATATACTCTTTTACTTTAATGTAAATACAAATAGGCGCTGAGAAGAAATATATTCTTTTCAAGAAGATAAATTCAAACATTCAATAACTAAAAACCTTGTTCAAACAAGAAAAAGGTTCAAACATCTTTTGAAATTGCTAAGTTACTTCAAATACAGATCTTAATATCTGATAATAACCAGGCGGGGCCTCCATTTCAAATCAAAAAGTTTTATTTATTTTTTTTATGTTTTTGGTTTCTTAAAAGATGAAATTTCTTAAAAGATGATTTTTCTATGTTTCCATGATTGTTATAATAATTGAACAGGATACTGGGAACGTTTTTTGTACAAAAGAATCTCAAATGTAAAATTTCCATGGCTATCAACACTCAATAATATCAACCAGGCGTCTCCATTTACTCACAAGAGAGACACAATTTATCTTGATAAGCTCGAACGCGATAACTTCAAAAGGATATATTTATTGAGGGATTTTACATATATATATTTCCTTAGCTTAGATTGTTTATGATAATCTTTTTACATCTTTTTCCAATCTTCTTTAATCTTACAATTCCGACGAATAAGAATAAATAGACGAATGTAGTTTTAGAAACTCAAAGCCTCTAAAAAAATGAATAATACAAGTAAAACTGATATGAAAAATAACACTCTATCCACCGGAATAAAGCTTTATTTGTGCTAGCAACAAATCTATACAAACTAACAAACCCAAACGTTCAATCACTTCCACGCCTTCGAACTACCAAGAAAACTCAATCACCCGTGCTAAAAATTCTCTTCCCACTCGTCCGATTAGGATGCAGCTGGCTCCGGACAAACGAACGAAAAACGACCCTCTTCGTCTTCAGTGGAGCTGCGCCATTTTTCATCCACCGTACCAACGGAAATGATTTATAACTCACACCAAAGCATCCACCATTTCCGTGTACCATTTTCAAAAGCATTATTGGCGTACATATACATTTGCTCCCGTGTTCTCCCCCCCCCCCTCCCCCCCTCCCCCCACACCATGCCCCAACTAAAATATATATAACTATGATGCATGAAAAATCATCTAACCTCCACCCCAAATCGAACGCTGGATTCGTTCCAATGTGGGCCCGAAGTGTTGATCATGAAATAAATGCGTCAAATTTGTTTGCGAGTGCAAAATAATGAGCAGCACTGGCTGAGCAACTTTGTGTGCCATTTTCTTTCTTGGCGTGTAGCGTAAACGAAAGAAACAGTGGTGCCCAATACACACACTCGTAAAGTAGCACATTCTTTTCAATAAATTTGAAACCTTCCATAATGCTGTAATCTATGATTTTTCGCTGGTCGTTTTTCGTTTTTTTGTTTTCTCCCTCTCCCTTTCCGTAACAGGACGATCCGGCGAAGGATAAATTGAATTCGGCCCGTAAGTTTGAGTGGAGCTTAACGAAAAATACAAAAAAGGCACAAACAGCATCGAAACGAACCACCATCACCACAGTCACACGGGCGCATTACGAATGGAAATCATTGGATGAATTGAAAACGATTTTATGTAATCGATGGATGACATAAATCGTCGTTAGAATTCGTCCCAACCTCATTTTCTCGCTCTCTCTCTCTCTCTCTCCCGCGTTCAAGTGGCACCTTCGATGGGAAAATGTGTTCCCCTTTTTTCTCGTTTTGCTTTTCAAAAAACAGAAAAAGATCACTCTTTCACCACTCCAACTCCAGCGTTTTTTTTTTCTTCTTTTCAACTCCGTTCGATGGTTCAATTTATTCCACTTTGTGCAAAATATCCCATCATCCAACCGGGGGTATTCGCTGCTAGTTGCCAATTGAAATGGCACTCACGCCAAGTGTAAAAGCTCCTTTTCCGCTACGGAACGTACCGAAGCGGAACCGAACACAGCCAAAATGATTAATTATTAGCCAGCGTTTGGGGAAGGGCAGCACTAGCATTATCCCGCGTGATATTCCATAAATTGTTCCCTTTTATAATGCTGCTTTATGTGCTGGGATGCTGCCCTAGTGTAGTGTGCAGAAGAAAATGCATGCTGATAGAAGATTAAGTTTTTATTCTTTCGATTATGCCGTGAACTCACACGAAAAGCAAAGAAAGAAAATTTTATACAAAATTGAGCTAATATTGAATGAGATTGGAGGCCTTTTAAAACAGTTTTAGTTGTGAAGAAAGGTTTATTTTTATATGAATTTTGAAACCTTTTCAAACATGCATAAAACGAAATAACAAACATGGTAATTTCAACAAAGAAATCTCTCAGGATTGAACTGATTCCATTACAAAACTTAAGTTACAATCACCTCACACTAAACAGAATGCTCGCATTCATGTAACTACAAAACAAGGGATCAACTCACATAAATACTAACACCCAGCAGAGGAAGTACATACACACAAAAACATACTCCTGATCCGTTCCACTCGAGAAACTTTGTTTGCTGCACATTTGTGCTACGAAAAAAAAGGTGGAAAAAACTGCATCTCCAAGCATATTCATTTCCCTTGCTGATCCTTCGGTAGGAGAGTTAAACTTCCCTGACTACAATAAATCGTGCACAATTTCCGATAAGAAAATGGCTGGATAGTTTGGAATGTTTTTCCACCTACTTGTAGTATACATCCTATCGGTGAGTGGGAAAATGTAAGGAAAAATAGGGGAAAAAAATCAGAGGAAATATCATCGAAGATTTGACCGGTTCGTGCTCCGTTTGTGTTTTGCAACAACACGCTGAACACAAGACAGATTCGATAGATTTTAGCAAAAGAAAAGTTTGGTTCTTTGTGTGCTGGTGTTTGAAATTGTTCACCCTTTTTCCCCCCCACAAAAAAAAAGTTCTCACAAACTTACATAATACGTAAAAAAAATAGAAGGGAATCAGGAAAGAAAAATGATTACTCGAGGTTTTTTCGCCCTTTAAAAAAGCGACATTAATTTATCCTTAGCTGTCTTTGCCTTTTTTTCCTTCTCCTGCACTGCACGATGACTGTCAGTTACTGGATTTCGGTCGTTCAATAATCGAGTGCACACATACACCGAGACTCAAGGCATTCAAGCCATGAGTTAACGTATTAATCCTTCCGGTTGGTGTCATCCCGCGTTTCGCAGTCGTACCCACCCGGACAGTGTAAAATTAAACCACTAATGGAAAATGGCAGCCACAGCAGCGCACCGTACCGGTTGACCGTGCTTGTTCGTGTTGTGATTGAATTAACAAAAAAACGAAGATAAAATTCATCCAACGCGGAAACGAACGAATCTCGTTCGCAAAAATGTGATATTCAAATAAATAAAAATGCACTCTCCTGGTCTGGTTCAGGGCACAATTTATGGTTCGCTCGCTCGCATATAAAACGCGCAAAAGGACAGATCCATCCGGCACCGGGGTTCGTGTGTTTCCGCGGATACAGTTTATCGCGCACGCCGGCGGAAATGGAACCAACAGGCGAGAGAGAACGAGAGAAAACAAATACGACCCTACATACAGCCACCGGAAAAAAAAACCTTACCGGTGACGGTGTGGTAGAGCGTAGCCGGATCGATTCATTTCAATTTCGAACGGTTTCAGCCAACACAAACCGGCGTTCGCTCTGGAAGTGTCATTTTGTGTGAGGGGTTGAATATTGATTTATGTATAAAAGTCGCTCGCTCTTAGTGTGCTGTTCGATGTGCAAAAAAAACACACACAGCACCCCGACCCATCACGGACACACTTTCCCGGCACTCTAGAGAGAGAGAGAGAAAGCATCGGCGTGTACCACTAAGGCTAAGCGGAAGCTTGCTGACGTAAATTAAATCTTTTCACAGTATATCGAGCAATACCGGTGAACCAAGCAGCAAGTGGTGGGGAGAGATGGGTGGGGGAGAAGAGAACTAGAGGATGATGACCAAGGGGAAGGCACAAATGAAGCACTCGGTAAGGTCAAATCGGTTTATAGTGTTGGCCCCCGGTGTTTTTGCGCTTCTGTGGTGTGGTCCTGTGCGCAGATAACAGCCTGTGAGGCATGAAAAAGCATCGGAGTACGCGGGGGGGAGGGACAAAATAAAATCTAAATGCAAAGCACAGCAGTGGCGAACGCTTCCATGAACTTCCGTCCGCTGTCTAAACATTGCCAATAAAGAAGTTTCAAAGTAGGTAATTGCTTGCGAAATAGCGAATGAGCGACCCCTGGCCGAGAAGACCCAAGAAGAATCGCTTCATCCGGTTGCTTGAGATGGCCAGCGGAAAGGAAGGAGAAGGGGGAGGGGGAAGGCTTCCGGCTCACAAGTGGCACGACTCCAACAATCCGGCACCAGTATGTATGTGTGTATGTATGTACGTGAGATACATATTCGCCTCAACCGCAAAATGACATTAAACCCCAAACGAAGAGGATGATATCCAACTCAGCTTGCATCGTTCAAGACGTTCCAGCTATCAACCAACAAGCGCGAGAGAGTGTCGGAACGAATGGTTCAGCAGCAGCTATACGTCCAATGACAAGCACCCTTCCCGCACATGGGGAAGAATGGATGTTGGAGTATGTGCAGCATCAAAAGTGTGAATATTTATGGAATTCATACTTTCCCTTTTCCGAACACTCCAACATACATGTTGGAGCTGCTTCAAGGAGAACCGAGTCCACCTGTCCGAACAACAGCAGAGGAGGAGAAAAAAAAATGGAAAATGCAAGAAACTTTCGTGACACATATTAGGTGCATTGTGCCGAGTTTAAGCCCTTTGCTGTGCTGTGCAGGGACAATTTATCTTCCACAAATAATCGAGAAATTTTCGGCCCCAATCGAAACCCGAGAAGGCTGGCTGAGGATGAGGTGTCGGGTGAGTGTAATAAAGGATATTTAGCAAGATAACAACTTTTTTTTAAACTTTCCAGCGGTACTAGAAGCGTTGCCGCTCAAGAAGCTAATTTTGTTATGCAGATTGCATAGGTTTTTGGCATCATGATACGTAATTTAATATTTAAATTGTAAAATTAAATTACCTTACGAGAGCCTTCTATAAACGGCCTGTTTCTCGGGAAAAATCTCTCTTTTTATACATGAATCACTGATTTAAGGTGTTTGATTATGCGAATCACATAATTTGTGCCGAACATTGGCTAATCGATTGCATCTTAGCTTACTTGTTGCACGGCAGCGATAGAGCTGTAATAGCTGTTCTCGTGTGGAAACATAATCAATAATTTGTAGGACACAAGCCCTTTGAGTTAAACCATTGTGGCATCTACCAGCCTAACAGCCACACAATATTGATTTGTGGTGTGTTGTTGTGATATTCCTAGGTTTAACAAGTTTGAGTTTTCCAAGCAATTTATTTCTAGTATTCAGCTTAGACAGTATGTTTAAGATTATATGGCATTTTAAAATTCAATTGCATACTTTCAGGCGTTATAAAAACAGATGGAAAGGTAAATATTTTACCGCTCACAATATTCCTTCAAGCGTTACATAAAGATTTTACCAAAACACTTGACCAACCACAAATATTATCTAATCAAGCAAAAATTGAAAATGCATTATGCAAAATCATTTCACTTGTAAGCAAAATTGCACCAGCCGGACTCGAATGTCATCACACGGCCAATTGGTTTGCCAATCAATTTGCGGTCCCTAGGTTATTTACGAACCACCAACCGTACTAGAACCGACCAACAAACCCGAGGCAAGACTGATTTCCATCATAATTATCAAACTATCTAGCGTAATACCCGTACCGCAACTCTCACAACCCATCAGATGCATCCGATGCACTTCCCGGAAGGTAACACGGTACTGGAAAATTTATTACCCCCCCCCTCCCTCCTCCTCCTTCTCCTCCTTACCTTTTTGCGCTTGCGTTTGCAAAATTAAATAGGTTCTTTGAAATTATAAATTAGATTCGTTCAAAACCGCCGCGATCGATAATGGACGACGCAGACCAGTGCAAGAGCTCTGTCCTTAATGAAACGATCAAATTGCATTCCGTAATTGGTAGCCGTAGAGCGGAACCGGTTAGTGTGTGCATTTTTCGCAACCAAATGGAAGTACTGAATCAGAATTAATTTTGAAATAATATAAAATAAAAGCTTACGTGTCCATACATACATGAGCACTGTAGTGTGGCTGTTGAAACAGCGTATTTTATGGATAAATTATTAATCTTTATATCATTTCAATACTTTTCGGAGATAATCCAATGTTTATCCAAACATTTTATCGTCCAAACCCCCATTACGGGCATCATAAATAAGTGTAATTTTGCGTGCCAGCTCTAACTCAAACAGAGGAAGACAGATCTGCCAAACTCCCTGAACGAAACTATTCTTCCTGCCTTCAAGCACAAGATAATACCCGCTGTGCGTGCTTTATGTGTCCCCTCACTTATTCTTTGTCTTTAACACCTCTCCCGGCGCGCATTCCACCGCACTATTACCCCGATGCGTACATTGGTCGAGATTTATGCACAAACCTCCTCGGCAAAGACCTTATCTCATCTCCCACATCCTTTAACCTTTTGCCGACATTCGGCCACAAGATAGGCTACAATCACGGGGATCCCCATTAGTTCCGGCACCGTTGGTGTCGTTTATCAAACTTAATTACAAACACATTCCCGCGTACACAAACTCAAGCAAAAACACACAAACACAATACGAAGAGATTTAACTACAGGGAAGGGCATTAGACGCAATTAACGCATCCAAAATGCTTTTACTAAACTTCAACACACACACACCGCTGTAAGAAGAGCAGAGCCACCTAGCGACGGTAAGGCAAAATGGCGCCAACGTTTACCAAGGGGGTGGAAAAAAGAGGAAAAAACTGGCAAACATAAATAAGCGAAAAAAGGCAAGAAAAGGACGTAAACATGCACAGTTAGAGAAAGAAATAAACCAAAGGCGAACTGTTCTCCTTCTCTGTCTCTCTCTTTCTTATTTTCTCACTAATTCCGCTAGAAGAAATTTCATACATGAAAAGTATTATCCTTGCCGCGGAAAGCAAATCCATTCCCGTGGACACACACAGGACACAAGACCAGCGCGCTCGGCAAAATAACGCCGTCAGCAGCCGGTTATTGCCGTTTCGCGCGAAGCACCCGGGCACTGTAGCAGTGGGCGCGTAATTGAAGAAATTATGAGCCCAAAATTGATCCTTGAGTTAAGCGCTCGTAAAACCACGTGGGCGCGCGAAGACGGCGACGCCACCGCCAAAAGCGAACGGAAACCATAACCAAGGCAAGTCTTCCCAAGCAACCCCAAAACCAGCCAACCCTCGGGGTGCTTAGCCAAAGTGCAATCACAAAGTTGCCAATGTGGCTGGATTTTTTTGTTGTGTATGTGGCTGCTGCCACTTTTACTTCTGCCTGCTGCTGGGGAGCGAAGCAATAAGACGAAGAAAACCGCCACCATTTACAGGCTGTTGGCAGAAAAACGGAACAGGCAAGATTCACCGCCCGTGGTGCACAACGAACCGGCGTGTAATGTAGCACAAACCGTTAAAACTTTCCTTCCCACAACCACCACACACGAGCTTTCGGAGCCGGGGACTATGGTAAAGTCACTTCGTCTTCTGCTTCCTGCTGGTACGTCTGGTAGTACTTGGAGCCTCGTTACAAATATCCTCCAATATTGCTCGAAACGGAAATAAAACTCCACGTGGCACAGGAGAGCCTTAATTTGTATGGTTTCGAGTGGTGGCAAAAAAAAAATTACTCGCTTGAAACCGCAAGTTCGCTTTCTTATCACGAAAATCGAAACAAAATATTAATAACAAAAAAACAAGTCCAGTACTACAAGAAATCTTTAGCCAACAAGACACACAGGGTTAAGCTTCAACGAAAGCCACGAAGTGTTTCTACCTTGTAGCGTCATGTTTCGCGTCCAAAGAAAGGAAAAACCTGCTCCAACCTCAAAATCCCTGGCGCGATTTTACCGGCAACTATTGGTGGGTATTTTACTATCAAAGAACACCAGAAACAACCCCAAGCACATATTCGTCGATTTTTCCACGTCCGTTCATCACACGGACAAGCAGCAAAGGATGAGAAGTTTTCGTGTTGGCACGTGTGTTTTTTTTCCTTTCACCGTTCTTTCTGGTTAAGATTTCTCAAAGTTCGTTTCGCTGCTAAAAAGAGTATGAAAAGAAGGGCTGTTTTTCAGCGAACTTTGAGTGGGATGAGAAGTTTTTGGTTTTCTCGCCACTGCTAGCAGCTTATGATTGTCGATGCCGGCGATGCGCCCGACCGAGGTTACGCTCGGTTGCCGCTCGGTCAAAGTGAAAAGAACGGCGAACAACAACAAAGGCATCCGGCACTGCACGTATTTCTTCCCATTTTCCCATTCTCAGGGTGTGCTCCTTTCCAAAGAAAGTCCCAAAAGTGGATGAGCGGACGGTTCTTTCGATCATTTAAGCACAGAATATCCGGCAACATACACACCGATGCATGCAGTGACCCGCGTTATCCAGTCTTAGAGAAAGTGGCAATAGTAGGTGGGAGTGGTTCTGGCCCAGGAAGCCATACTTCCGCAACCTCCGGGCGCCGCACTGTGACTAAGTTTTAAACGAAAACGCAAAAAGAAAGAACTCTCTCTATCTCTCTCTCTCTCTCTCTCTCTCTCTCTCGTGTGTTTTTCTTTTCAGGGTAGTGATGAAATCAGAACAGCGCTTGCAAAGGAATCATCATTTTCCAGAACAATCAGAGTTCTGCCGATGGTTTTGGCCCCAAAAAAGCGAACCCCATCCCAAACAGGATAACATGGGGTTGGTGGAGATGCACGAACCAGGAGATGATGATATGGTAACTAGGCCAACCAGAAAGGAAAATTTGAAAGCGGGCACACCGACCAACCAACACAGCTTCAAAGCAATTTCACTCCATCTCCGCCACTACTTTGTCTGCTCTGTTTTTGCTGCTCTCACCCGGGATCACCCGTCGCCGGTTCTGTATGGCTAAATGTGTATATGTTTGAATATGATCCCCGGCATCACCCATTGCTACCGACTCGTGCAGTACTCATCTTCCAGCCTTCATCAACATCATATGCTCACGTCAAGGCTGTACATACATGCTCGCTGTCCTTGCTGCTACTACCACTACTACAGTCCATTCTTGAAAGAAATTTCATTTTTCCACTCGTTTCCCATTCTCCACCGGCCTTCCCTTCCCTTGACATGAAAGAATTAAAATAGGATGCAAAAATACAACATACCATTCAGAAGCCGGCAAGGGACAACAAGTTCTCAGTGCTGTTAAACCAAGAACGCTAAAGGAACGAAATACCAGAATAAATCATTTACAGAACTATAATGAACTTGCTGATGCGAACCGAGCGCGCTGCTTGTACTTTTGCTAGCAAAAGGGGGAATTTTATTCAGATCGTCGGATGTAAAGTATGGAGGAGCGAGGTAAGAAGGAGGCAAGGTTGCAAAATGCTGTTTTGAATGTGAGTAAAATTATTATAACCTCCATCGGTGTGTGTACTGTATGCTGGAGAGCAACCCTCAACCAGATGGAAAAGTTGCGATGGCGGTTGATAATGGTGTGTCTGTGTGCCGTGGTAGGCCCCTGGAGGACAATTTCGTTTCCAATGTTGGATTATTTATGATTCGGGACGCTTCTTGAGCGAGAGCGCGTAATATTACAAGGAAGAGTATTTTTCATTATCATTCGAAATAACAGTAATAAGACGAGAGTACAGTAATGAAAACAGTAATAAAACAGTACTAAGAAATAACAGTAAATAGATTATGTGGTAAATGATAATAAAGTGCCAATTTTTACCTCTAATAAACGTCAGCAAAATTGGGTCGGCTCGGTGGTATAGGCGACATCGGCGCTGGTCTCCAAACGGCAGGACCGGGGTTCAAATCCCATCCGGACCGTCCCCCCGTAGTGGTGTGAGGACTGGCTAACCGCAATACGTGGCATTCATTAGTCAAGCAATATGGGCAGGCTGTTCTTACGAAAAAAAATTCAGCCAAATTATTGTCATCAAATGGCAAATACCGAAGAGTATGGCGTAACGCTAATTCCCCGGTTTAAAAGTATAGCCGGAGTGATCTACATGAAGGAATGACTTTTTTGTTTTTAATACAGAAATGCACGCATACAGACATCATACCACAAGTACAGTTACATCCTCATCCTCATCCTCCTATATCCTCAACATTTGATTGCTAACAAGGATCATGTGTGATCCTGAGCCGTTCGTTAAATAGCCATCTACTGCAAACCAATACAGATCCTGGGGTATAGGGATGATGAACACCACTATCTTCAAATGCATTTTCTTCTATTTTCTATTCCAAAATTATAGCAAAATCTTCTTCAACGGATTTCAAGTAAGTTGGAGCTTTGGGCTGTGTTGGAAGCTTTGGATCAAAAGACCTGTCACAACGATGTTGTTGAGATTCGTTAAAGTGTGCTAGCAGTTCATCATATGACTGGTAAGCCCTCAAATAATATTGGACATTTATCCAGCATGGACTGTCAAAAATGTTTGCATGTGTGTACCTCGGACATTGAAATACAGTCTCAAGGCTCCTATTAAATGGTTATGACACAATTACCCAACCACATGACCTAGCCCATAAAATCATTGGACCATTCATCTGAAAAGATAAGGAGAAGCAAGCTCAAACTCATAACAATCTTTAAACGAACTACAATTAGTCAACACATATCTCAATTTCGCACTACTCAGCAAAATTCATTGATTCATGGAACTTCTCTTTCCAAGCACTCTTTTGATACCAAATGAGTCATCAATGTAGGCTACACAATTTCAACAGCACAAAGTGTCAATAAAATATCCTGTAACAGCACATAACTCATTATAACACAACATAAAACAACTTCAATCGAACTCGCAATGAAATGATCAACTTTTCCACTGTGTACCTACCACAACTCATTTGCGTAACGAACAAACATCCTGGAAACGGTACTGACGGGAACGCACAGTGCGAGAGCTTCCAGGAAAGTGCCAGCTCCACAAAACATGACACTCATAAAATTCTCCGTACACCTCGGTCTCTACCTGCTGCAATCGATACCGCAACCACCGATATCAATTTCATTCGACTTCTCGGGAAAAAGGTGGCTTTCCATTTCGCACACCGGCAAAACCATCCAAAACTCTCTTTGATCGTTCCCCAATTTCCGATCCCCTCTCCGTACCCCCTTTTTCCCGCACCTCAAACACATGTTTATGCATTTGTAAACATAATCCTTCCGGGGAAGTGCAAATACAGTGTGCAGTGCTGCACAAACCGGTACAAAATAATAACAGCTTCCCTTGGTTTCACTGAATGCGTTTGCGCCAGCTGGCTTCTCCAACCAGCCAGCCAACCAACGTAAACCGGTGAGATGCAAATTTGCACACGGAAATACCGAATGCCAATGCACCAACATCAACAACATTCAGCTGCTGCTGCTGCTGATGCAAAATTGCTAACAGCCTGTAGCACTTTCCGGAGTTGGGCGCCATCAGGTGAAATACTTTGCAAAAACCTGCCTCCTACTTCTATCACCCGTTTTCCTCACGCTTCCAACGGGAAAACAGGGAACATGTTTTACATTTCCCACCCAACTCTTCTTCTTTCATTTTTGCTTGTGAGCAGACAACTGAATCAATTGCAAAAAAACCGCCCAATTACTCACTGTGAGACGAAACTGCGAGAACACACACACACACACACACACACACACACACACACACACACACACACACACACACACACACACACACACACACACACACACACACACACACACACACACACACACACACACACACACACACACACACACACACACACACACACACACACACACACACACACACACACACACACACACACACACACACACACACACACACACACACACACACACACACACACACACACACACACACACACACACACACACACACACACACACACACACACACACACACACACACACACACACACACACACACGCTCGCGCGAAAACTTGTAAATGGGTAACTTCTACTTTAACAAACAAAAAAGAAATTTCAACCCTCCAGTGGGACGAAATTTTCTGACTTATTTTCCGCTTTGCTGGTTGGAAAGCAATCTTACTCCCGGGCTTGGGGAATTGTTTGACAATTTGTTGCCTCACGTTTATCTGCACGATTTGATGTCTCTTTTTTGGGTGGTGGTAGTCGATACGAAGGTCCTACCAGAGGATCAGAGGGATATAAGCGAGGGATTGGTGCCTGCCGCTACACACTATAGAGTAACTTTTTATTCATTGTACGGAAACTACTTACGGTCTGACCCTACGGGTAGTAAAATCAGTTGAGCAAGGTACCGAAATTAAACTGCAATGAGTGTGTGTGTGGGTGTGGAATCAGCCCGACGTCAAGTGAGTTAACGATTCGCCATATAGATGCCAACCAAACGGCACAAGCGAGTGCTTTGGTGCTGCTTCTGCTACCGATTACTTGATCTTCTATTTGGTGACGCGTTTATGGCGTACGGCCGAGTACTCGAGTAGTGTGTTTAATTGCATGCACGTGCACGTCTGTAAAGCACACACGGGTGTGAAGCGGCAAACGGCAAGACCAGAAATTAATTGAAGGATGAAGGACCGCAACGCACATACACAGATACCGGTCCACGTCCAGAGATCGTGGGGTGGGGTTGAGATTCTATGTAGCTTCTCGAAACTCTGTACGCTCCGTTGTGTGTCTGTGTGCGAGAGTGATGGTTTTACACATACACGCTGCTGCTTGGTTGCCTCATCTGACAGGCTACATAATTTTAATTAAATGACTCAATCCACAAACACACAGCTTTGAGGACACAGTGTGTCCTATTGAGGGGTTTCACGCCGAGGCCGCATCACATTCCGTATCTCATTTAACCGATGTGATTTGCAAAGGACACATACGCAACGTCCCTTCTTCCACCTGTACCTGTTCCAGCTGGCAACGTTCTACGACATCGTTAAAGCTTGTTAGTCAGTAACCATCCATCGGGTGGTCGGCTTTGGACAGCGACGTTGCTCCTTCTGATGGTCTTCTGATCGTACCCTACCACCCTGGAAGGGTACCTTTTTCGAAGCCCAGCTTGGAATTGGAAATAACACGATTACACGAGCCTGTGCGTACCCCTTTTTGCCCGGCCACGGCTTGGCAGAAAGTAGCTTATCAGGGCCCGATCCACCATAATTCTCCATCGACCGGAAAGGCGAAGTGATTCATGTCATGTTCCGGTGTGCATTCGGTTTTTGTGCATGTGTAATCATTTTCTACGTCGCTAGGCTCTCCTTATTGCTCTAGCCACCTCTGGCTCTGGGATTCAAAAGCACGACCACAGCAAAATCCAATAAACGATCACATACAACCATTTTCACGGAGGTAGACAGCTGGCCGGTAGCAGGCTGGTTTGAACCGAGTGGTTCGAACACTAATCGATAGTGTTCGGCTATCGGGGTAGCACACTTCGGGACACGTTTGGCAAGACCCGTCGTGTCCAAGTTCCCGGTGTCAAACAAATGTGATAATTAATGTTGAAAATTCCATTTCACAAGGTTTTTTTTACGGAACTGCTTTCCACTCTCTCGCTTGCTCACACGCTCTCACCGTTATTCAAAAGCCACATCAGCTAATGGAGTAATGCTGCAGGGCGTGTTTTTTTTTTTTTGCATGACTGTAGCACATAATTTCGCATGTTGAAAATGCCTGTACCGTTTTGCATAGTGGGCATTGAGGCAAAAATCGAAAGGCAAAATTTACGTTATGCTTTTTGGTACTTGATCCTGGTATTTTGTCACACAATTCTCTAACACGATAATTTTTGCTGGTTATTGTACCTTTCAATTTAATAATCAAAATATCAGCGAAAGGATTCATAATGGAGACGCCTAGTACTTTATGGCTATATTTCGATTGAATCCGTAGTTCTGTACGTTAAACTTGAAACTCACTTTTTATTACAAAACGGTCACAACTCATCAACAAATAGAAGAGGTAACTTTTTTGTAATAAAACTTTAAATGCAATAATTTATCAAAAATGTGTACAATACACTTTTCATCGTGTGAGACTGTAATTTATGTGAAAAAAAACTATAAATACTGATTCTAAAAATGCAAAACTGATTTTGCTACTTTTCTCCCAGGCAGTTCTATTCCACTGTGCATTGGAGAGATGTCGATGAGATGATTGGTTTTGGGGGTGAAAAAGCTCGACCGCCTGAAAGCTCGATAAGCTCGAAAATCGAACCGACCCAGGATGTGGCGGGTAGTTAGCGCATTCGGTCGGCCTGCCCACCCTCTCTTCCTTTCTACCACCCCTGTCGCTCTTCTCGGATGCGTCAGCATATTTATGTTTTTATCGCCCGTTTTCCATAGGACTCTGTTGAAATGGCAAAATCACACTACCCGCCGCCAAGGCAGTACTGTGTTGGGGAAGAATTTAGGAGCCTTTCTACTCCTTCTCTTTCTCTAACCAGCTAAACGACAGTATCATGCTGGACATGCTGGAATTTTCGTTCAAAAAAGGGGTTATCAGAAAGCTGGCTGGACCACACTTTTGTTGCCCGGCATGAGAAAATTGACATTTGCAACAAAATCCGACCGTCCGACGGGTGGCGCGTGGATGGGTGGAAGTTTACTTTTCCGCAGATTTTACCAGCAAAAGACGGTCCCGATCCGAGCAGTGCTTGCGCTGCTTATGCGCTGAACCGTCGGTTTAGATAACAATCGGGCGGGCGGGCAGGAGTCTGATGGTTCTTTGCGCCGTAATGGTTTGCGGGGGATTTTTCAAAAGAAAATCCGGTTGCCAGCCTTTCTTTTTCGCTCCCCGGCAGCGGACGCTTTCGAGTGAATTGCGTAATCGCCGGAAGGAAAATATACACACTGGTGCGCCCTTGTGCGCATTCAAATTCCTTTCCGTTCGGCGCGTTACACTTCTCAGAAGGCGCCAAAGGCAACATTTTTATTTGCGTTTCGTTGCTTCCCGGTTGGTCGGTAGTATTTTGAAAGGAAAAGGTACAGATTCCACGATTATGCCTTTCAGTTATCTGATTCTGGTGCATTCCGGGGGTTTTGCCGACGGGAAGTACAATGCGAGAGAAGCGTATTTTCTATTCTGTCTCATTTATTTATAATCGCAAGCGTCGATGTGGCTTTTTTGGTGGGAGAAAATTTGTCAAATCACTTGTTTCTAAAATTACATTACATCAGTAATATTTATGTGCAAAATATTAAACTGGAAAATAGACATGTTTCCATACACTAATGAAGCACAACCCCAATAACGTCATTCGGTTTTAATTTGTAGACTGCGATCGACAGCAACCCAATAAGCTAATCTGAAATAATTTCCCAAACCTCCCGAAAAATAAACCCTCTAAATAAATACGACATCCGAGCTCAAAGCGTACAATCAATTATGCTTTTCGTTGCTCCTCCATCTGCTTCTCTGCTTCTCTGCTCTGCACTCGCTCTGACTCATAGTTCATATTGGACGAGATTTTCGATTATGAAATGCAAACAAATCTGTCCAACTTTTCTCCTTTTTTCCCAAGCACAAACACACACCACCACCACCATCATCATCATCACCACAGCGAGAGATTAATACGCCAAAGCACTGTTTCCATCACAATCAATTGCCATGGGAAAATGGAAGACCAACGGCCCCCTGCTTCCGCTAATACAAACTTTCCACCACCTGGTTTTGGCCTTTGAAACAAAAATAATAGCCAAACACCATTGTGTGTATGTGTGTGTTTGTGTATGCTTGTGGGAGCAAAAATCGCAGGGATCGTGCCAAAAATAAAACCACCACCGACCAGCACACACCAAAGCAGCAATAAAGCAGCAACAAAAGCACACTTCCACAAACGAAACAAATTGATATTACAATCGAACGCCGTCGTCCTTTGCTTTCTACCAACTGGGGAGAGGGAGAGAAAAAACCGTGCTGAATTATTTATGATATCTGATAGGAAGATAATGGTATCTTTATCGCGCGGGTATCATTCCCTCCTCCCATCCCCCCCCCCCAATTGTCCTCGCGCCTCTCCGATAACAATGTGCACGGTATCGCATAACATCGCGCCCATCAGAACATCCGCTAACGAGCCCGCCAAGCAAAAGTGCAAAAATGAGGAGGCAAGCTGAAGACGAAACAGAAAGCATAAGCAGTGCTATTACTCGTGACACTCGTGCTCGGATGTCGATTGTCGAACGCTTTTTTCTGCTTGTCTTTGAACGCCAAATCTAATCTCTCCTTGCTTTGTGCCATTGCATCAAGAAAATGCTGCGAGCGAAACGAAGAAAAAAAAGGATCATCTGCCACAAAGTCGTTAGTGTTCGGTTGTCGATTGTCTGCCCCTTCGAAATGCAAACAAAGCATGGAAGAATTCGCGAGTGCGCTGATAGAGAGAGAGAGAGAGATGACAACGAGTAAAGCAGTAAAACATTCCTAACTGCACATCGCACACGTGTGATGGTACTGCCAATTGTCTGTTTTCGAACGGGTAGGAATGCATCGATCCGCAGCATGCTGTTTCGGGTAGAGCAACATGAGCTGCATGACAAATGAACACCGAAAGGCTAACAAAGACAAGCTTTTGTAAGAGTACTGACGGGGCGTTAAGGATGGGAACGTGGCAGAACGACAGACAGAAGGGTTGAAAAAATTAATGACATGTCTCGAGAACAAAGTGGTAACAGTTCTGGTTTACATCTAGATTAGGTAAACTATCAATTTCCAGTCAGTAAAGAACGAGAACGAATGTAAACCATATAGTGTATAATCATGGAATAGCTACGACTTTCGGAAATTGCTATTATTTTCTCAAGTGTTATTTGGAAGGATTTAGCACTATAAAATATATTTTAAATGCCTTTAAGCATACGTCCCAAGGTGTGAAACATTGCTGAATGTTCGATAATAGTTCTAAATGAGATGCAACTCAAATAAATTATCATTATTAAAATGCTTCGAAAATGGCCCTACGTGGGCCATTTTCTTATTTTTTTAAATATTGGACGTTTGTAAACGGAATCGCAATACATATATCAGATCTTGTTTCACAACTAGAAATTTTTTCACCAAATTTGTAGGCATCTAAAAACAAATCAAATAAATGTACGGAATTAGCATACCAAATTAATTTGATAAGCTTTTAGCACACTTAAATTCTTTTGATACCTAAAATGTAAACTTTGCAACATAAATCAACTCACATAGCCAATATATTCTATTCATAGCAATGACTAAATTCGCTATTTACATAGATCCTAAAATTCTGATAATCTTATCACCACCCCCATCACTACATGCGCAAACGGCAAACATTCATTTGCCTAATACTAATGACTAATATAATCTTCACCCGAATTAAGCATACAAACGAAAATTCCTTCCAGGCTCTTCCGAGCGCTATGCATTAGCACCCTAACTGCTTCAATGCACACACACACAACCCGTCCGCCGCACATGCAAATGCACATCATAACCATGGTGCAGCCGTGGCGGGTGTCACGTTCATCACCATCTGGGGCCGTGGCTCAACCTACCACTCCAGATGCACTCGACGCTTTTATCTGCAATTCAAATACAATTTTCTGCTTCCAAACTTTGTGCGCCCAGTAAAGCTTTTAGCTTTCCTCACTCACGCCACGTCCTGTCTTTGCCACCGGAAACCGGAAAACCTTCAAAACTTAACTATCTTCGAGTCGAGTGGGTTTGGGACTCGGGCCACTTGTTTCGCGACCCTCAAACCCCACAAAGCCAACCCGGTTGACGTCATTGTTGAGACCTTTAAACCCCGAAATACTGTGTCTCCGCAATGCATCATCAGTTTCGTGGGACTGACGGGTGTGGGAAAACGAACCGGTGTGACTTGTGTCTGTACCGTTGGGCTAGTCACTTTTTTCATTATGTTTTCTTTTTTTTCTTTTTTGCTGCCCACCCTTAACCAGTCCTGAAGATAGTTTTTATAGCCTACTGGCTCTTTCGAGAGCCGATATATTTGTCACACAGGCGCGCATCCCGGGGACCTTTCGGGGAACTTCGTTCCTTAATTTGTTTCCTAACTTTATTGCCGGCCACCGCAATCATTCGACTCGTCTTTCATGATAATTTATGTCCGTAGATAAATAACAGCAAAGGGGACAAACAGGTCATTGAAGCAGCGGGCAGATTGTGTGTGTATGGGGGTGAGGGAAATGGGGAAAGAAACGCCTAGCACCGGATGGCCAAACTGGACCCGAAACTCCCT
The DNA here is from genome assembly GCF_943734695.1 of Anopheles maculipalpis. NCBI lineage: Eukaryota > Metazoa > Arthropoda > Insecta > Diptera > Culicidae > Anopheles > Anopheles maculipalpis. Next base: position 17,553,410 of record NC_064872.1, on the reverse strand, counting down.
CCCGCACGTTGAAAACTCGGAAGGCTTCGAAAACGACCGGAAAAGGCGAACTTCTTCGACAAGTTCGTTATGCTTATGGTTTGGTTGTTTGGCGTTGTCTGTGTTTTTTCTCTTCTGTCCTCTGCTTCTACTACGGTCACCAGTAAGGTCCTTTTTTTTCTATAATCACGGGCGCTTTTATAATATTTTCCTTGAGATTTTTTTCTCATTCTCGTTTGCCCCATTCCTAGTTTTTATCTTCACCGGAGAGCCCGGCAGTAAAGGACACCAGTTTCTTCGTTGGTCTGATCGATTAGCATGCGTTATGCCTCATCAAAAGCGTAATGAACTGGACACGGCTGTACTTTATTACCTGATTTTCTTTACCATTTTTTTTTGCTTTTGTATTTCATGGTGCTTTTTTATTAGGACAACATTGTTATCTCATCCTTCGGTCTAATAGTTCTGTCTTGTGCACAAAGTATTCGAATTAAAAAAAAATCACGGTACTCATTTGCCATCGGAAGTAATTAAACGAAGCTACAGAAATTTGTTTGTGAGAGAGTTAAATGGAGAATATCGTTGTATACAGGTTTTTTTTTGGGTTCAAGGAAGCCTGTACATCCTGAAAAATATAAATTCCCATGTTCCCTGTAAATTAAAATTCATACAGCAAATTATTGAAATTCCATAACTGTAAAGGCGCTTTGCAAAAAAAAAACTCCTTCAGAAAAAATCGAAAATCGAAAACTAATCATGCGTTCGGTTACGCCAGACAGACGACCACATATAAACATTTCACGTCCACGACCACAGATAAAATATTATTTCGCAAAGGGCGGCAAAAGATCCCATAGGGTGGCCCAACACAAAAACGAAAAAGTGATTCTGCATTCGATTTCATCAAAGCTATCGAACCTCATCACCACATATCGATATTGATTTGCCTAACAACGACACGTCGAATGTGCCAAACACCATGTGACACATTTTTGAAAATACAACTAGAGAAATAGATAGCAACAAACAAGGCGAGGCGAAAAAAAAAATCTCGCTCCGTCCTAACCAAACCAATCAAAGAGCATTTTTGACAGAACGTTCCATTCGTTCGGAATATCAATATTTACACGAGCCATACGAAAACCCCGCAAAGGTCTGCCGGCACACCAATCCCTTGTGGTGCGATGAAATGATTCGTTGTGAATTACGTTTTGACACGATTGCTTCCATTTTTTTTTTTTCGTTCAACTCCAATAAGTCCAAGAAAAAGACGGTGAAGCTTTTCTACGAAACCCTCCCCCCAAGAGTATGAGGTTGATTCAAATTTTTGCACGAACCATTTCACATTCATCCCGTCGAAGGGGCAGGGCCACAGGAACAAGGAGTAGTCCACAAAGAGAGCCCACGAACCGGGCGCGATAGCGAAACATCGGATGCACGGCCCCCCAATCTTGTAGGTCACACGCAAACAGTCGATTTCTTTTATCTGGATGTGGGTTGCGAAGTCAGCCGTTGCCGCTGTTGGTTGGCAGGCAGCGCCCAACTTTTGACACGCCAAACGACCCCCTCGTTCAGTCGACTTGGTTGTTTGACGCCGACCTCACCGACAACCACGCACACATACTGATGCCGTTATGCCGCAATCAATTAAAAGACCTTCTTAAGCCTCACCGTCTGGTACGCAGGCATGCACAAGAATTGTGCGATATCTTCTCCGACCGACTGAATTCGTAGCAAAAAGGGGATTAGGCTCTAGCAGCGTGCCTAAAAATAAATCAGTTTTTTAGTTCCCAACAAGCTCTCGCCCCAAACCTATGCTGCCATTAGAGAAGCACCACAATAAACATCACCTATGGAAGGTCCTGTAGGTGGTACTATCTTCGGCAGCCCACACAAACACACACACACATGATGAGCTGACAAATTTCAAACGAATCACTGTACTAGCGTTCTGATGCATTCCGACGGTTTTGATCCTACCCAATAAAGTCAAAGCAAGCGAAAGCCTCAAATCCAATTCCATTCCAGCGAGCGGACCCTTTAGTCCATTTGACTAGCGCTCGTCGTCGGCTATTCTATTGCGTCCGTTCGACCGTGAAAGCTCGAAAACACGTGTCCTTTTCCCCAGGCGCCATCAAAACCGCCGATCAAACTAGCCTGCAAATGCTAGCGAACTGATCTCTCCCCGGTTTGCCGGTTGCTGGAGTTGTGTCGCCGCTGTACGCTCTCCACGGCCAAATGGACACGAATCCCGCAAAATGGCCGTCGAGTGGGGTTGCGCGCTGTAATAGATAAGCCGCTTCATTAGGTGACTTGGTTTTAATTGATTTTTTTTCTGTACCGTGCTCCGGGCTTCTGACGGTGGTGTTGATGATGACGACGGTGGTACCGAACATCACGGTGCGATATAAAACGGGACACCAACTTCCAAGCGCCCCATCAACTTTATTGTTTCCATTCGGTCAACATCAACGGCGACGACAATGAGCTCTCGGTCCGCCTCTATGAGATGCGATGTACTGTCCCTATTCGACCGTACTCTTGGTGCTGTGTGTGTGTATATGTGTTTGGCGTCCTTTGGCGCGAATTATCCTTCTGCTTACTCTCTATACGTTCCTTCGTGTTTTGCTTAAACGAAATCAAACAAAAAAAAAAAATAAAACAACCACCAAAGAGACACCAAATCCGAGTACCAAGAGATCTAGCCAGGGAGCTGGGGTTATGATGGACTAAATGAGGAAAAAAGCCATCTTTCCCTGAAAGCCTGCGGGGAGTTGACCATGTAGCCGATGTAGCATTGGTAGTGCAAACACCGCTCCAACAGACGAAGGATACATGCTCTGAACGTTTGCTGAGTTCCGGGGCTCGGGACTCCTAGCGACCCTCCATTCCTGTACTAAACTGGACAAATGTGTTCCATTTTAGTTGCTGTTGATGCGCTCGTCGTTTTTTTTTCTCGACTCGTTTTTGTTGGTAGCAAATTCGCGCCCAACCTTCTCGCCCGCTTTCCACTCCACCTTCTGTGAACTCGTTTTTGGGATCGTGCAGCAAATAGTGCTCTCCCACAGGACACCGTCCGGTGTGTCCTTTTTCGCACAACAGCACACTCGTCATTCATTAAAAGCAATCTGAGCTTGAGCGTTAGTGAGTGTGTGCGGGCCTCGGTTTCGTTGTGACCGGTCCCGGGCATCGAGAGTACAGCGAAATGCTCTTGATGATGAGTTCCCCGGTCCGGCACAAGTACCGTGTACCACTTTCCGACCGAGGTAGCAGCACAAAATTGGGGCAACAATGCAGCAACGGCAGCATCGCATCTCTCGGCTTCGTCCGGGTCTAATGTACGGGCTTCGCTTTTGGTCACTGGAGCGTCGGTGTCATGTTAGAAAGGATTCAAAGGAAGGGTCGGTTGTGGATGGGAGCGCCATGTTGAGGCGGAAATAGGATCACGGAAAACCAAGGTAACCGTGTGCCGTCATCATCAACAACAGCTCTATGGAATCGTTGCATCATGGGAGAAGTCCAGCATCAGTAGTGGATACACAGTGTGATGCAAACATCTTACCGAAAGTCGACAACGAAATTTTGATGTGATCACTAAACTGCAAACATTTCAAAGCTGAACTAACCTAGATAAATCATCCGATTTTTAATTTATTTTCTTAATGCCTTTTTATTTTATTTTCTTTTCTTGTTATACAATCCTGTGTTTGGGGAAATTTCTGAGACATTGTTTTTTTTTAATATTGCACGTTTCCTTTAAATTTATATTGTTATCTGCATATTATTCTATTTAAAAATCTATACACCAACTTCCTTGCTTCTGCCCTCCATCTTTGCGATTATTGCAGCAAACTATTCTTGTTTTCCTTGCTTGAATGATTGAAAATAAAGTGCTCATGTACAATTGATCAAAACCAGTCAAACAAATGCACGTCAAACAAGCCACTCTTCTGACCATCACTGTAAATTGTTACGAATCGTGCCGTTGAGCGCCGTTTGAAATAGGATGTATCGCACCAACAATACTCAGGCCCCCATTTTTCCACCACACGTTTTACGCTTCCCATGGGCATCAAGTTTTTGAGCCATTTTTGAACCGCTTTTCCGAACGCGATTTGCCAAATATTTCCTCGCTCCGACCCTGCCTTACCGTCCTCACCACAGTCGTTCATCACAGGATGTCCTGTACTCAGCACAAGTGACTCGAAAACTTTCGTCTCACAAAAACCTAACCTTTCCTAAGCTGCGTGCTTTGTCTCTCGCTCTCTCTCTCTCCCTTTTGTCCCTCGGTACCCAACCGACCTGTACAGGAAAAACACAAGTTTCATCCGTTTCCCTGGTGAATGAACCCTGGTGTGTGAGTGTTGTTTAGAAAAACCGTGTACTGTTTGTTGTTTCGGTGCAAAATTTGATAAACTCTAATGCCTCATGCGTTTTTGTTTGTGTCCCATGGTTTTGTTTATTTCTTTTTCTCTGTTGTGCTTGGCAATCGTGAACAAGCTCTGGCGATTGGAATGGATTGTTCTTGTTCAAATCCCACCTGCATTGTATGGGGTCGATGGGAAACTTTCCTTGCAAAAAAAAAAAAGAGGTAAATACACAAAACACCATTCTGTTCACCCTGAAGGCCAAAGGCCCAACCGTTTTGGTGAAGCGAAAAACTCCATTCTGTCAAACTCTAAACCATTTTAGAATTCCCACCAGGATCGACCGCGCATTACACGTCGCAAAAAAAAAACAGCAACAACCTGCCATAAAGGTGGGTGACCCGTCCGGAAAAAATTAAACTCACTCTTGCCAACAACAAAAAACTGTCCTTGGAAAAAAAGGATGAAGTTAAATTGCAAACCGTTTTACAAACGAGCTGACGTGTTTTGCTAATGGTATCAATTAAAGTGAAAACCACACTAACACACAGGCTCGCGAGGAAAGAGGATGATGGCGTACAATAACCCGCTACGTGCTAATAGTTGCTATAAAAGTTGATGTACAGCCCGCATTTCGCTTGCATACGAGCAGTTCAGAGTTCAGGGTCCCTGCTTCCCGAAAACCGCGCCGAGTGCAGGCGCAAATAATCATTTTAACTTTATAAACTCCTAATGGGTGTTTGCGAAAAAAACGATAACTAGACTCGCGGCTCGCAATAACAGCAACCCTGAGGCGCACGTATCACATACGATCAAAGATTCCACGTAAACGATTCCGACTGAAACTGACACGACACGTGCACGTGAATATTATATGCGCCTAATCGGACTCTCTTAACGGTGTGACGGCGCTTCATCTCGCTCCTACTGTCAACCACAAATGTCATTTGTGAGCTTTTTTTTTTGCTCTTTCGCTACACTGCGGACCAAGTTAAGTACTCCTAATTAATAACACTTCCATCTAACTCTCCGGTGCTTTCGGTGCTTTTCAACAGCAAAAGTGTCACAGCAACAAAAAATCACAGATATGTAACAGACTCTTGATTCGGGGAGCTCTCCAAGCGCCCGCAAAGAACTCAAGTCAATCAAACCGTTAAAAAACATGAAAAGTACATTATTACATTCGCATAAAAGTTACCGCCAGAACAGTCGGTGCGGTCGTCGCCGTCGCCGTCGGGGAGAAAGTAATTTGCTTCGCATGGGTACCGAACGAAACCAACCAGAAAAGTTGTTTCCTAAAGTCCAGCGTTACCGACATTACCCAAAATGTCGACAAGCCACGTAGCAGCAGAAGAAGATTCATAGCCTAAGACCAGCAATCTGGCGAGGAGAAAAAAAAGAGCCTGCAAACAAATTAGTATGAGTGTTGGTTCTTGACACACGTCAAAAACTTTTCTATTCGTTCCTCAGTCAGCCTATCACCACCGCGGGTCCTTCGAGTCTAGGAGGTTGGGTGCAGGAAATTAAAAGCTTTTTTTACTGTTCCTAAGGGGAACTGCGGTAGGCAACCATGTTGTCACCATGAGAGACTGCCACCGTTGGATACAGTGTTGGGAAGCGGGAAATGGTTTTCCGATAGGGAAAAACTTTTCCCTTTGCAGGCTCTCTTTGATCAGGTAATCGATTCTAGGAGCAAGCAGAGAAAGAATCACTCAAAGTATCCACATATTCCAAGAAAGTCTCAGATTACTTAACCACAGCCACCGGATGATGTTTGGCTTTTTGTGGTTTTTGGGGGTGTGCTCAACAGTTATCAGTTGCATTTCCTGTGTTACACAGTTCAAAATGGCAAAATCTCTGATGTTTTATGGTTTCGCTTTGAAGATTTGCATTTCCCTGTGATGATTAAATACATCAAACTTTTATCAATTTCAAGCAAGAAAGCGAACCGAATACTACGGTTTAGCACCTCGATACTTCCTAACCGGTGTTCGATAAGCATCAGACCAGAAGTAGTAAAACAGACGAACGATCCCGAATGGGTTATAATTTTCGCTCCTTTTTGGTTCAGCAACCGTTCGAAGAAGCTCGGCCAAGCTCAACACTTCAATAGCCAAGAACGTTCAGATCTCCAGGGAGACGACCTTTACGACACAATCTCCCAACACACAAACGCACACACACACACAGACACGCATTCGATTCGTTCGTTTCTGCCGGATGTGTATTAATCAACTGTCCCACACGTATCACACTTGTCATGTGAAGCCGTTATTTTGATTTGGGTTTTTGGGGGCCCATACACACACAAAGACATGCACAGCTGGAAAAGCGATAAAAATCGACCGGTCTAGGGGGTTTGACCGGCGGGTTTATGCATTCATGGACCATCGCCTGGGACCATTTTTCTGCTGGCCGAATATAAAATATGAGGTTACAAAACGATCATCATTTTTATGAGGCTCATCGAACGAACGGGTCGCCTCGCCTTTAACACGCAGGATCTTGTATACGGTACACCGGGTTTTACGGTTAATGGTTTAATGGCCTTCAATCACGCGCTTCGGGCGACAGGGTTGGAACGCAGGTTTCGAAAAAGCACAATAATGTTAAGACAATCAATTATACGAGGTTTCGAGATAGATTTTTATTCTCCAATAAACATGACACTTGGGTATGGTTGGGGGAGGGGGGCTTCGATCGGCACAAAATGTCAAGTAGAATTGTTCCCATTTTTGTGTGACACATCTGTCAAATCAGCATCTTAGTGCTACCAACAAAAAAGCTTCCTGGTCTGTTGAGTGCGTGTAGATGTAGACTGCCAAGACTGCAAGACACATGATGCACAGCATAACACGAACAAACAACATTTATTTAAATGATACAGTTGATCACTCATATTTCTATAACCTCTAAAGAGATCTAAGGCTCTAAAGAGATCCATAAATAGATAAGAGGGTTCACATGAAGTACCAAAATTTCTTGGTAGACGTGTGCTTTTTTGTGCTTTTTTTTACACAAGCTCTCAAAAGTGCTCCAAAATATTATCAATGCTTCCTTTACGAAACTCATTTTGTTCCTTTTTTGCAATTTCAAGCGCTGTATCAAAATTACCTGTAAACACACAATTACCTCTACTTCTTCCACTGACACAACAACAAACACTTCAAAAGACTTTCCGACTTTCTTTTACTTTTTGCGGTAAAAGAAAAACAAGCATTCGAGCATTCGCTTTTATCGAGAATGCCAACTTAATTCGAACCGATCTTCACTTTTTCGCTGAAAAGCGAAACATTCGTCCTACGTTCTGTTTGTTCCGAAAACAATTTAACACATTTTCAGCTCGCATCAAGCGAGCGCAGCACAGTATGATTTTCCCGAGAAAAGCAACGCGCCTGATGCTGCGTGTGGGGAAGGGAGGGGAAGCAGTCTTTTCGCTTAAAACGAGGTTAATAAAAACAAACCCTAACAATAACGCACAAAAACAACCACAACCAGCCTTTGGGAACCGTTTCTAGTGCGGGACAGATTTCAATGGCTGGAGACACAACAAAAACACAAACACATAGACAAAGACTTTGCCTAGAAAAACAGCACATCCTTTTTGGGTGATGAAAAACTCGTTCCCTTTACATACCACCTTCCGAAAGAAAGAAAAAAAAACAGCAACCTTTTGTAAGGTGAGCTCGTGAAGCTATAGAGCCCCTTGCAGGGGAAAAACCATTGCAACATAAAATAGCGGACAAACGTGGCAGCGTGGTCATACTTTTCAGTGGGCGTTTAGTCAGTGCCGCACAGTAGACGACTCATCAGGGGTAGAGCGATGGCGATTCAGCATCCCGCCGGAAAGTTGATGACACTCAAATGAGGGCGATAGGACGACCAGGTCGAACAAAACCCTCCAAACGACGACAATGACCCATCCCGAGCTGCTGAGTTTCAACGTGCACTTTTAGCTATCGCAATTTACCGTAACATCTCGCCTCGCTTTGCCGCGGGTTTTCTCCGCGCGCCATTAGCATCCCTTTGACTCGGCGCTTAGCGATGGGTGGAGAGTTTGGTGGGTAAATTTCCATCCCAAGCTGCACAGCAGAGCACAGTGACCGTAATGGATCGTGCCGATGGGGTACACTATACTACGCTGCAGATGCCCGCAAACGATGCGCAAGGAACGAACCCCTCGCGCGCGAACTGGAATATCACCGGCTTCATCGGGCAGTGCTTACGGCACCGGGAAAATGCTGCTAAAATTTATTCGATCAGCGTCAATTTAAGCCCAGACCCACAGCCCACTGCGAGGCTCACTTCGCGCTGGTGAACATCACCGGGTACCAGGCGTCTCCATCGTCGGAAAGCTCACCCAAGCTCGCAGCAACTTCCCATTGCGAATGATGGGATTTTTCGGAGAAAAAAAGGAAGCAGTGCAACGGAATGGAAAGAAAATCGGGCGGAAAAAAAATAATATCCCATCTTTACGAGCCTGCGGTGAAATAAAAAATTAGTTCACCTTACTGGAAACCTTGGGGGAGACTGAGAGGGTTGCAGGGTTTTCCCGGTGGGTGCTTCATTAGAGATTTAAATTTTCACACTGAATTTAAGAAATGATTAAAATATTCCATTTTATTTAATTCAAAATATCGAAAATATTTACTACATCAATAAGAAAACAAATAAGAATAAAATTTTGCATCAAATGATACACTCCGTATTAATGTTATGTAGCATTTGAGAGCAGCCCTGTAAAACCCAACCCAAACACAAAAAAAGGACAACCACCCCCTTAAAAAAGCTCTAAAACGGCGAGATTGGTGTTTTTGCATCATTCCGGCTGTCAAATTTAGGCAATTCGGTGTCACCAAAGCAGTTTGCCTCGAATACGGTCGCGCCAAATACCGCCGCGCAGAAGAAACATAACACTCCAGAACACACAACATAATGACTGCTCATTTGTATTGGATTCACCCTCCGTGACACGTGCACCAACACACAAACACACACGCCCGAAACGCACACGGCACACGGCGCACCATTTCGAGCGTGGTACATACCGTGGGGAATTTAAATTAATTTTACCATCCCATATCCTTGCGCGAACACGGCGAAAAACGTACACAAAAGAAGAAAAATACTGTTAGAATTCCATTCTCTTTTTTCCTTTTTTTTGTGGGGGGGGGGAAGGGGGGGTAAAGAAAAATCGGCGCGTTCGAAGGAAAAAAAGGAAAATCAAAGAATGAATGATGATAATGAAAATGCTCCTTCGCATAATAATGTGAATTTTCGCACGAGCTGTGCGAATCCGACGACGACAGCGACGAGTTGAACGATCGCGTTCGCACCCTCCCAAAAGAGTAACTAAACACACTACGTTTGAAGCTCCAACGTCAACCAACGCAACCGTGAAAAACTGAACTCACCCAAACCCACCTCCCAACAAAAATAGGGCGTGGAAAAGTGGGAGAAGCATTCTCACCGCTCATCACAGCAGCACCATTCCTTCCCAGTTCCCGGTGGTATCATTGATTCAAATGCCTTTTTTCCCGGTTTTACCAACCTTTTCCTAGTAAGTCCACGAAACTTCTTCTCCTCTTCTTTCTTTACCCATCCCTCGGTCCCACTCTCGTTTTGTGGGATACATTTTCATCTTTACGAGTCTATCGTAGCGCTTTCACACTACATACTGACCAACCATCTATAACGTTTTCTCACTTTGTTACCTGATGCTGCCCATGCCCATGGTTCAGTTTTCGGACACACACAGCAAACTCCTACAGACACAAACAATTACACCTGATGGTTGTTGCTAAAATATTTCCCAGGCATTCCTCGTTTCGCCTTCACGAGCGAAAGGAAACTGTGAACCTGTGCTGCCTCTTGGAGTTTTTTTTTCTTTATCACTTGTGCCATCTGCTTTGCTCCAATCCTCTTAGCTGATTTTTCGCTTCACTACCAGCACGGAACTCTATCCATTTTCCCATCCGCTTCCCTTGCTCTTATGACACAACCCACAAAGGTTCATCGCAGAATGTCCATCACGTTCGTTGCTTATCACCTTTCGGTGAGCTTTGTTTTGCTTCTTCTGCTTTTTTTCTTTTCTTTTTTTTTTGTTCCAAATCCTAGCAACCTTTTCTGCTTGCTTCTTAACAAACACTGTCCCACGCGCTTCTTTACCCACCCACAGAAACATACAAACAATAAAGAGAAAAACAAAATAAGAACGAACATGGTGCCAAAACATTCCATTCCATTCCTAAACTACACCTCTCCCTGCCATCTACAGCACCCACTTTAACCAGCACGATTTCTGACCTGTTTTTATTGCCGCTTCTCTACCTTAGGATCACAACCAGCAACTAGCAAGCGCAGCATCAGCAGAAGACAAAACGTCCGAAAGCTCTGAGAAATGGATACAAATTAATTTTCCATGCCACGCGGTTTCTTCTTACAGTTTTGTTCGCTCTCCATAACTCGGCTGCCCCGGACTGCCTGCTGATGGCAGCAAAACCCCGGCAGAACCTTGATTCTGATTGAGACCATCCGTTTTCCGGCCAGGTGAACACATCACCGGCAATAAAGAAGCAACCAGCTGCTACTGTTGTTGCCGTCGCTGATGCTGATGCGAGACGAGTGGGCAGTTGCTCTAAGCGTTGCTCGGACGTTACGGTACATGATACGCAAAAAAACAAACCTTAAGAAACAAAAAAAAAAGCTCTTGAAGCGGTCCACCGGACAAAAAGGAAGACAAAAAAACGGCTCCACTGCGGAGTGGTTTAAAGATTCTACGAAAATCAGCAAGCCTGTTTGTTGCTTCGGAAAGTGGACGATTCTACGATCCGGTTTGTGGTGAAGCGCAATTGTGCACCGAGCCCCCAACGGATCGAAAAAAAAAAAACAAACCAAAGAAAAGCTTTCCAAAAGCTTGGAAGGATTGAAGGATCGGATATTTGCCTCATTTCTGGATTTCCCAATCAATTCCCGAAAAACTCAATTCACAATCGCTTTCCCTCTTTTTATTTGGAAGCCATTTGTGAAAGGGGACTCCATTTTATCGGGACAACATTTTTTCAACTCCAGCAGAAGGAGAGGCTTTCCCCGGCGTTCCCCATTTCCCAAAACGCAACCACGGTTCGAAACGAAAACCAAAAGGTTTGTTGTTTAAGTGGCCTCTCTCAGTTTATTGCGCTTGTTACATTGTGATTCTTGTGCGCACTTGTGTAGGAGATGACGAACCTCTTTCTCCGCTTTCTTCCCTGTTCTCCATCCCCAACCAGGGAATAAGAGGAAAATTGGAACCAAAGTACCGTTCGAGCACTCTCCATATCGCCATATCGCTGAGAGGCTCATTCTTGATGGGAAGTGCATCGTTGATGGGAAGTGCTGTGGGTGTGTATGTGTGTCAGTGAATTTTTGATTTTTTTTTCTTTTTCTTATACTACCTTCCGAAAACAGCACAACAGCTAAAGCGAACGAAAAGCATAAACCACTACAGTCCGGAAGGGTGAGTTTAGAGAAAAATTAAATAAAAGTTGTTGATCCTACAGCGGCGACCGATGATGCTTTGGCGGCATCATCTCTCCTGGTATTTTCGTTCGCGTCCTATCCCATTTTTCTAATGGTTTATTCGAGTGCGTAAGTGTTTGCTGCTGCCATTTTTGAGGATGGCAATTTCGAGTTCCCGCGGCTTTTTTTTTATAGTGCAGCACGCGCTGAGGGGCTAATAAATTTTCTGCAAGCAAGCTGTTCAGCGTCCGGAAAGTGTGCGCCCGTGGCAAAATACGTGGCGCAACGGCTTTTACAACGTACTGCCGTACACAAGGATCGCTCGCGAAGGCACATATACACGCGCCGTCTAGATGATAATCAATTTTGTGCGCGTGTGACGTTTCGGGGTATGGCGTTTCAAAGCTTTTTTTTTTTATTCAAAGCTCACTCGCTGTGGGTGAGTGATTTCTTTTTCTTGTTTTTATGTGCTTTAATTTTACGCAAAACATTATTTTTTTTTGGTGTGAGAAACTCTTGTAAAAATGTAAATTGATGCCCAATAAAACAAGGATTTATCGTCTGCGGCAAGAAACGTTTGCTCTGCTAACGACGTTTGTTGGACTGAATCGTCAATATCCAGCTGTTGTAAAGCTTTGCTGACGTGTTTTATCTTTCACTGAGGTAAACTGAAACTGCTGAACCATTATTTTTTATTTATTCCTATTCGATGGTATTGTTTAATTCGCCACACAAACCATCATGAAGGAATCGTAATTTATTTTATCAATATAAAGCTTATAAATCACCATTCCAAATTAGTTCGATCATGTGAAGATTGTCCGAAAATTCTAACGAATATCTCTTGAAAAATCATTTACAATGTTTATGCTGTTCTTTTTTTGAATATTTTCAATAAAATATTCAACATTAAAAGAGTCTCGTACTAATTTAAAAAAACTGGAATTGATACGAGTTTCAAGAAGGAAGTTTTATGGAAAATTGTATTTTTAATTATATTCTACGGTAGGTATTACGACGGTTTACCTCGTAAGGTAATTTTGAAAAATTACTGATTTTTTAAATTTTCTTTTATGATCTATTTTTTTGTTTGAATAATGAAAATAAAATTTTAACCAAAAAAAATATGTTGCTTTAAATCATTTGAAAAAAGTCGTAATCCCAACTCTTAACTTACAAGAAGTTCCAGTAATATGCTATGAAAAATAAATAATACTAAATTGCTTTCACATCGTCCCAAACGGCCGGCATACTTCTAAACACCGATAGAGATGTATTTTTTATGTGACAGCATAGAAAGTACCTCATAGTAGACCCTTCAACCGTCTAAGCTTTAGTCCTCTCTTTACGCCTATTACACACAGCTGCCAGCAAAAATAAGTACCTGACGGGTAAATCCGTCCTTTCAAGCCACAAGCTCTACACCATATTCTTCCACACACTCACACACATAAACCGACAAAAAATAGGCTTCGAACAGCCGGCTAGAGGGTTACTGAAGGGTGAAAAGAACAGTGCCGCCCAGGGACCAACTGTGACGAATAACAGAACCATAAGTCAAACATAGAAATTAGGCAGCAATCAAGCGTTGCTGGTGCAACCATTTGAAGTACGCGCTTACGCTGGCGGCGTTGTTTACCGGGCAACACTCCGGCTCCCGTCACACCAGTAGCCCGGGGTTTGGTACGATCACAAACTTTTCCATTCCATCTCATCAGTTCTCATCCCTTTCTTTATTCACCACCAACAGTAACCAACAAAAAAATAGCAAACTCACGACAATAAAGGTAGTGTCTGCATAGAAGGAGGAGGAGGGTCCAGAAGCAAACGTCCCACCCGAATACTCTTGACTGGGTTTCCACTCGACTGAGGAAAGGATAAACGGTACACACAAACTCAACGAAAGCAAACACCAACCGACCCTCCGAAAAAAAAACTCCCAAGCAAACTGCACGTTCTGATTCAGCCTTCCTGGAATTTGTACCAACCGGCTCGGTGTGGTCGTTGAAGCTGCAGTTCGTGCAGAAGTTCCATCCGGCACGGGTAGAAGCATATGGGTGTATGGCCGCGCGTGTTGGTACCGATTTTTGGATAGGCCCCGGAGTTGAATAATTAATCACGACCACCAGGCCGGAACGTTTGGCCCTTCCCCCGTGCGTAGCGACCATTCGAACTAATAACGCCACGGAACAGCAACAACCACGGCGGAAGCACACAGCCCAAACCAAACATACCGTCTAATCCGCACAGAACGCAACTTTGTTTCGGAAGCTTCTCCAATATTGCTCCCCAAATCCATTATTCATCGTTGTCTCGCAACAGTTTTAGGAGGACAAGTACATTGCGAGCGAATTGCTGACTTGGTTTGGATTCGGTTCGTTTCTGTTTTTCCTTTTTCTCGGGGCAAGAGTCTGAATTCTGAGAGGATTTCTGGGTTGACGCGAACAAACGAACGCCACGTTCGTGACCTTTATGCTTAAGCAAAACGGCGGCAGCATGCATCGCCGAAGACACTCTGCAAAAGTTAGCGTCAACAATACAAACTTCTCGGCCAAAGGGGCAGCATCAGCTGGATGTTTTTTGGGGTCTAATACACCAAACAAAGCGACAAGAAAATGGAAAACAATCTTAACTCAAAGCCTTTACCCTTAATCAAAAAGCACAACAGAAACACGGAACCGTACGCCGATTTCGAATGCTGGGATCGGATGTTTGAAATAACTTTTTCACCGGGCAAGTAAGCAGACAGCAATCAGCCTTCATCACAGAAGGAAGATTCTTTTCTGTGTGTATGTGTGTCTTAATTAAGGTAGCTAGGCCTTCTCGCGCCTGTCATCGAAAAGAAATATTTTCACAAACAGCTAGCCAGCGAAACAAAGCCGTTGGAAAAACTTCTCTTATTGTCTTCGCAAACGATAAAGGGGACAGAATAAACTGGCCCGGCTAAAGGACCTCTCTCCCTCAAGTAGACAGCTATGATGGAGCAAACATGGGGCATGAAAGTAAGCAGCACCTACAATCAGCAGGAGATCAGCGGCAGCAGAAAAAGGGATTCGTTTCGCTTTTGTAAAGCTCGGGTTTTGAAATATGACTTGAAAAATTCATAAAGTCACCATTTTTTAAGCCGCAACGATTTTTCTTCACGCTGTACGTTTGTGTTCCCCCCCCCCCGTCTTTTCATCCCAAGTGTCTTTATAAGTATTCTTTACTGCCACTTTCATCAGCAAACTCCACCAAATTCCGTGACCGATTCATTCGCGCCATTTGCCAATCGAAAAGTGGAAAAAACCCAAGAGCCACTTGCCAGCTGGATGAGCGCCCACCAGCCCAGAAGGAATAAATTTTCGGTTGCAAATCAAGATGCGAGAGGGCGATAGGATGGGGCCAACCACACAACCGCTACCACCCTGCAATACACCGCATTACGCAGGTGTTGCGCCCGGGTGTCCCGGGAGGTGGAAACAGCAAGAAAGCAAGAAGAGCGAACAAAGTATATCGCATTATGAGAGGCGCACTGCAAAAAAAATTGGAATAAATGATGATTTTAATGTCTGCTTTCCGTTTTTTGGTAGCGCATTTTAGATGAGATTTTCCAATAACTTCGCGGGTAAGTAGAAAGAAAATGAGATTTCCGAATGATTTTATGCTTTTTTTCTCTCTCTTTTGTTTTTCGAGAGCCTTTGAAGCACAATCGGTGCGTCCTAAAGGGCGAGAGAGACCGGTAAAGCGGTAACGGAAGTGATCTAAAATATCAGGTAATTCAAGGTTTTGATAACGGCCGGAACGGCATTGACCGACCGGGAAGGGAAATTTAATGATCTAAATGAAAGTTCCCTGAGATTTCGTTGGAACTCTGCCCACACGGTGCCAATTCGCTAATCGACTGATAAAAGTTAATTTGCCGGAAAGGTTCATAAACATTTGCTTTAAAAGGAACGATTTAACGTTTCGTGAACGAGCACTGTGCGGCGGTGGAAGTTGTAATTTGAAGTTGACGTTGGCATCTTTCATGGCGTAAAAGGTGGACGAATTTTCTCAATAAAAAAGCACAGTTGTACTCTTGCAATATGGAACATCGTGGAAATGTTACCAAAGCATTAATGGGATTCAATTATTATTCTTCTTCTGAGCTTAACGAACATTCTAGGGCGGTCCGGGTGGGATTTAAACCCCGGTACTGTGGTTTGAAGACCGGCGCCGAAGTCGCCAATACCTACGGGCCACCCCAATAATCCAATGGGAATGATTGTATCTTGTAAATATTGAATAATTGCTGGCCCATTTCTGTCCTTTTTAGACTAATGTAAGATTTTTGTTTTCTTCATAACTAGTTAGAGAAATCTGGAAGTAGTTATTGGTCAATTAGTACATAGATTTCCAACCATTGCTGGATTAATAAACTATAAAACCTCTTTTCACCAACAAAATTGTCAGTTGATCCTTTCCGGATGGAGGCAACTGTAGGTACAGAACGACCATAATACGCATCTACCTAACCGACAATTACAATTCCCGCTAATGGCAGTTATTATCATCAGGAAAATTGTGCCTATATTGTGCCTCATGCATCTCCAGCCCCACCAGGTGTAACGTGGTGAAAATTTCGGCAAAGCGCCACCCCATATGGAATCAGGGAAGCTCGCAAAAGACACATGTCTCGCTTTAACGTCACCGGAGGCTGCGCGAGATACGTTCGCAGTAGAAATCGAATTTCCGCCCACCGGAGGAAATAATATTACCCACCAGCAGATGTGTGCGCGCGCGTGTGTGCGTGTGTGTATGTATGTATGTCTTTCCATCAAGTTCGTTCCCCTGTGGACATTAGCACAGTGGGAGATGTGTGAAGAATAGTAAAAAAAAAACTCACAAAACCTGTTTAACGAAACACTTGAACCGAGCCGAAGCAGCCCCCTCGAATGCCTGAGGTGTGGTGATATTAAAATTGTCCTGGG
Organism: Anopheles maculipalpis; assembly: GCF_943734695.1. Lineage (NCBI taxonomy): Eukaryota > Metazoa > Arthropoda > Insecta > Diptera > Culicidae > Anopheles > Anopheles maculipalpis. The sequence goes on along the minus strand of NC_064872.1, from coordinate 17,536,615 downwards.
ATCTGGTCACACCGCCAAAAGAAGAGACAAAAGCGCCACCCTGTGTGTATGTGTGTAGCGCTTCGGAGGAACCCATCGCAAGAATCACTTCAAATGAGGTTCCGGTCACTGGAACGATAACAGGACCTACATCCGGTAAAAGTTAGTCCGAACGGAGATCTTCCGGAACTCCCTCTGGTTCGAGTGTCTCAGTCTCCTACCAAGCGCTGGCCAAAGGAAGTCTCCATTTTGTGGCATCCCTCAGTAACAAATGGCTTCGGCTTAAGACTGCCAGCAGCAGGACTGGCATCATCGAGTAAAGCAGGTCGCTTCCCCCCGAGGAGCACACAAAAAAAAAATGAACGATGAACTCATAACCGTCTTGATGAAAGTTGGACTCGGGACGAGATATTGTCTCCCACGCTACGAACGTTGTCCATCCTCCCTCCGGAACCGTTTTGATCGACTCAAACTCATGTCGGCAATGTTGGTTCATTTGTTCACCGCTAGCAGGAGAGGAGAGGCGAAGAGCACAATCCATATGTGGTATGCCTTTCGTCGCACACAGGATATTACCGTCGCCACAAACCTTGCGAAATTGAATTTTAGTTTCCTTCACTGTCGCAACACCCCAACCATGCTTCCATCCATGGAGCGCGTGGGACAAACACAACAACAAAAAACATCGATCCGTGACGCAAAATGCTGCGAGAGATCGCTTGGGTACAATGAACAACAAAAGATTTTCCTTCGCTCATTTTCCTTTTTGTTGCTCTCTATTTTTTGCCTTCCGCTCGGGAAACAGGGAGGCCAGTTATGTGGAAACACCTTCCGCTTTTTTTTTCCAGGAAACGAACAGTACAAAAGTGGGACTCCAGACGGGAAAGACAGCTAACCGGAGGGATGAAGCCCATATCCGTCAACTGTTTCCCGATGCCTGTATGTGTTCCGCTCTCAGTTAAAGGCAACTCGATTATGGAAATGTCACGTCGTGCGGTACCACACAGCGTGATATGGATTCGAAGCTGTCTCGTCAAAAAAGAAAAGCCGGATCAGCCTGGATCCCTGGGACACCAGCGAGGGTTCGTCTCTATGGGGTGCGGAGGAAAGCGAACGGATGAGTCACGGGCAGGCGGATGAGTGTGGAATTTCACACTGTTTCTGATAGCTTTCCGGCCGTACCGTGCAACGCCACCGAATCGTCCCTCGGTCATGGTTGCTCTGCAACAACCAAGTGGCAGCTTAAGCAATGGCGGCGGGCCCAAAGTACCTACTATCATCATGTTACTCGCTCAAATTTTCCTCTTCCGAAGCGTCTCACACCGTCGCCCCAATGTGCACGGTGTGGCGGAAATCAAAATCCCTCCTGCTGATGCTGCTGCTGCTGCTGCTGTCACTGGATGGATGGATGGATGAGGACAGGGACATGGAAAATCTTACCACGAGCAAATACGTGCCGACTTACGTGTGTATCGCACAAATCGCGACACACAGTCAAACACACACACACACACATACAAGTACCCGGGTACACCGCAGCGCAGATGAAATTACAGCGAATCCTAGCAACTGCGTGATTTTTTAACTTGACAGTGACAGAGACGTCATCACAGCGAAACGATCACAGCGCCGTCAGAGTGCAGTTGGCAACGAAACGGAAACACCTACCGGATGTCAGATATTTCTTTACGCGCGCTCGCTTTTTTGTCGTTGTTTTCGTCGTCCCTTTCGAAAGCACACAAAACAACGCCCTTTCGTTATTTTGTGTCGTGGTGCACACACACACATTGTTGCCAGGGAACGCAAGCTCTCAAATCAAAATTGCATTCAACTCTTTCTGTGCCAAGAATTGGCGAACAGCGAACCGGCGTAACACTCGAGCGAGTTAAGTACACGTGATCCGCGATCCGTTCGCTTTATAATCAAGATAAAGGAATGGCGGAAACGCACACGTCACACACACAAAGGAGCTAACGAAGAGAAACGAGTGCTGGGAGGTTTGAGTTGCCAGAAAAAGCATATTGGAAACATTTGATATTTATTGTTTGGGTTGTTATTACCTTCACTATGGTAAAGCGAACAATGCTGCTTGACGTAGGATGTGAGTTGAACGGAATGACAAAGAGCTGGAAATTCTTCTATGAAATATTAATTTGGGATTATAAGGCGACAAGTGATTAAAATGTTCCCAGAAATATCCTCGATTGAGTGATAGCAGATGCTGAAGCAGTTTCCTTTAGTCTGCGAAGAAACCTCGTTGTTTTAAGCTTTGTAGGGTTCCGAACTCCTTATCAGAATAGGAGAACAAGAAAGAAATTTCCGGGAAAAAGTGGGATGAGCCTACACTAACAGTTGAAAATGAAATGATGCTAATATTAAGTTGCATTCCCTCTAAAACGATTTCTTTCAAGGTGCAAAATGTTATCAATGTATAAAGCGTTGTATCCTTCACGATGCGAAAATACAATATCTCCACGACGCACCTTCACTGCATCGTCTCGTTTGGTTTCAATCTACCGTATCTTATCCAACCGCACAACATTGTGTGATCACATTTAAGTGGTCAATTTTCATGAAAATTTTCGAATATCGCACCCCATCCCATTGCTTTTTCAGTTTGCTATTTATTATCACGCTAAAAAAGCGAACATACACACAACAAACCTCCCCAAATTTCTCTGAGTCACCCTAATCAAGCTTGTTTGACACGTTCGCACTCTGTTGCGTTTTTGTTGCGATAAAAAGTAAGTGGGTGAAACATACCATTGTCTTCACTTTTCCCAGAAACTGCCTCCGTAAAGCATAGGGCCACCGCTCTCGCAAACTCGCCGTAAACGAACTGGAAAAGACTGTGAAGGATGCTTGTTTTTGCTATCAGTAAGCGAGCCGAAAAATGGTTTTGCGATCACCCCGCAACAAAAAAAAAAAAAAAGATCGCAACGAACTGTATCGCCTGGTAATGTTTCGTCGTAACAAAAACAAAAGCAGCAATGTGTGCGCAGTGTTCCAGGCGAACGTTTTCATAAAATTTTATCTAAATCCTTTTCACGACAGTAAGCGCCACCAGTCAACCGACCGGTTCACAAACAGTCTCTATATCGCCTGTATTGTTTCTAGACGATGGTGACGAAAATGAAAAGAATCGCGAAACGCGTTCCTGAAGGATATTCACCGCGTGCGATGCAGACAAAGGCGCCGTCCTACGGTGGCATCGATTGCGCTTTTCTTTTGATTTGCCTGCCGTCTTTTTGATGGCACACAGAAGACAAAACATCACAATGGAAAAGTTAATAAGCATACGCAGAGCGTCAGTGTATATACTCTGGCATCTCAATCTTTGACTTCCTTTACCGCGGCAGCCATTATCGCGTTGATGGTGGTAGTGATGCTGCAAAAATAAAAATCACATCCCCAAACCTTGCCAACATTCCCAATCGCACACACAGACACAAAAGACTTCGGCAAACAAACACACCCGACAGAAGAACCGTAACACCCGTAGCACAAAGAAGTTTAAAAAATACCTTAAACTTCCCAACTTCCACTTCCGCACCGCCAACCGTAATTGAAAAGTCTTCAGGAGTAGCACCCAGCAGCAGCATCACCACCATCCAGGGCAGGATTCATAAAGCAAACAAAACGGAACTCGGGCACTGGCAGCACCGAATCTGTATCAGGATCGTACCATTAATTTGCGCTACGGGTTTTGGGAGTATGGGTTTTGTGCCAGGGCGGAGGTTTTATGAGACACCGCCGTACCTGTGTCCCGTATCATTTTCCGCAGTGTACAACCGCACTATCTGACGCAGTCACGGTACACGAGAGCATGCCCGAGAGCGGGCGATCCGCGGCGAAACACATTCCGTTCATTCATGCTCTGCCATAACGCGAATGTTAAGTGAGCCGAAAATGGTAAACGGTAAAGTAGTAGTTTCAAGTTATGAGTTGAATTAAAATTATCGATTTTTGGGATGTTCAAAGGGAGTCCAGTCGATTAGTAACTGTAAGCGTCTGAAGGTATGGAATTTGCTTTTTATATCGTCAAGGATACGGGTAGGATTAGGAGAATTTAGGATCGTTTGTTAGGATTTATTTTATTTAGGATTCAGGAGAACCTTCAAATTCAGAAAAATTCTTCGGAACATGAAAGAAGCTCCAAAAAAACAAAACACACCAATTGCATAGCTGCAGGAAATGTCCTACTCAGCCCAATCTCTAAATAATGTCCTATTTCTTTTGTCTCTCAAAACCCTGACGAAAATAGTCCCCCGACAAAGGGAAACTCATAACGCACGATTCCAACATATTCCTGGAAGTTAGCTCCAGATATCAAAATGGTTTCCACGAAGGAAATAAATTTATTGCGAAACCGAGCTACCAGGAATTCGGAATTCAACCGTAAGGTATTTCTTCAAGACCAATCAAACACCACCATGGCGACTAAATTGCCTCTTGTGTATACACACACACACACGCACGTGCACGCGTATGACGCTACAAGGCCGTACATCTTGTGGTTTGTGATAGCTGCAACCAGCCGGAAAAGTAAGCTCAGGTCAAACTACAACTCGGCCGGAAAAGAGGCGAAAACTCTCCCACATCCCCCACCCATGAGTAACGAGCATGCGAGAGTCGATCATGCACAAAAAAAACGAGGAACCACCGCCTGGAATTGGCACGCTGATCGGGAACAAATTCCGACGGCAAGAAAATAGCAACGGACTCCGAAAAGAAAAGAAAAAAACCTGGCACCCGCTCAAGAATGTCACCGGGCGAAATGAGGCGAAGAAAATAAAATTCCACAGCTCGCCCAAAAGACGTCCTACACAGGGTACACGCGGGGTGTTTCTTCTTCGCTTGCGCTTACACTCGGCAGAAGGCAAAAACAAGCCCCACGCCAATAAGGCCACCAGGGCGAAAAATGATACATCTTTTCCCCATGATCCGACACGGGAAGGTCCCAAGAACGAACGAATCTACCCATCCCCAAAGCTCACGTTGCCGGCTAAATCGCGACCGGAACGGCACATCCGTAGCGGCTTGGCAGATTGTGCCGTTTGCTGTGGCGACGGTAGGTTATAAGAGGGTGATCTAATTTCGACTTGATTTTTCGCATTCGTTAGTGCCCAAAATCCCACGACATTGCCCCCTCGTGAGTGTTGGGGGCGGTATTGGGCTGGGGAAGAGCCTTTTTCCTTGCAGTCCATCGGCGCACTGGCACAGTCTCTCGCTCGCTGCTGGTGACGTGTCAATTTTCTGTTTATTTATTTCGGTAAATAAGTTTATGTCGCACGTCGCCACCAACACCGTCGTCTTCGCTCTTGAATCCCCCGAAACCGTACGACGAAAACACCCAAGATCATCATTATCGTCTTCATCTCTTCTGAGTCGCTCTCGTCTGGGCTTTGCAATGGGCGAAAGATTTTGCTAAAACGGTATCAATTTCGGACAACGATACCAGCTTCACCGTTAACGCTGAAAGACGACGGATCCATGATCCCAAGAGCGTCACTTACTACAGCAAACGCATGCAGGAATTGGAACCGCTTTGAAATGAACATGATTTTGCTGTCGGATGTCCCTTCCTTGCCAACGTGCTTCGTCTGCCCGTTTGCACAGTCGGCTGCGGATGGTTCGTTGTCTTAATGTCAAACAATCAAGTCCATCCGGGAATCATCCACCAAGCTAGACACATCAAACCAATGAGCTCTGCCAAGTTCTAGGGGGAAAAAGCGATACAAACAGGGACGGCATTTTGCTAACGAAATCGGGACCTGAACCTTCTTGTGGGACAGTTCTTCTGCAACAACAAAAAAGCAACCCCCTCTCCCCGTGCCAACCCAGCCCAGCTACTTACCGGCGTCGAAATCATGGACGTAGTAACGATTCCGGTGGGAAATATTAGTGCCAACGATGTGCCGCTTCGCCCGCAGGAAAAGGTTATTATTCCCCAGATGGTCGGAATGTCCATGTGTGCTCACGACGTAGTCGATGTCGTCCGGATGCAGCTGATGCTCCTGCAGTCCTGGTTGTTCAAACGCGCGCGCATCGTCCACGAACGCATTTATCATCGTGTGAAGAGACATGGGAAAATAAAGGCAAGAAAGTAAAAGAGAAAAATAAGTTAGACAGCAATCAGACACTTGGTGCATGTCGGTGAGACCTTCTAGAGCGCAGAAGTATACGTACGAACTGCACGAAAACACTGTCAGACCAGCAGGGTGAAGTACAATTGGACACCAGCGACTGACAGATGGTACAAAACGATGAGAAATGTGATACACTTTGTACAGCTTTTGTGTGGCGCTTCTCGCTACAACAAAAACCTCAAAGATAACTCCGAATCCTTCCTGTTCTTCTACCGCTGTTTGCACAGCTTCCCTCTTCTGCCTGCCGATAATAGATCTTCCAGAATCTTTTGATGATGCATCACCATCATCATGCGTCACACATGACATGCGATCTGGACCAGACTTTCGCCGGCACCCGGAAGTGTTTCTTACAATCTTTGGAAAATGACACAGAAATGACAGAAAAAGGTATCATACGACAAATCGTCATTCCAAACGCTCTGGTACGCTCTCGGGCCTCTCTTTCTCTCTCTCTCTCTCTCGTATGCTATTGATTTTCTCGTCCCGAAAGTCTCAGCTTCCCGATCTGCTGTGGATTTGCCAGTGTGGTGGAATTGAAGGGAGGTTTTATCACCTTCCCGGCGGTACCTAGCAACCACCCGCAAAGCTGGGCAGGGAGAATCGTTCGATTATGAACCCACGTGTTTCCCTTTTTCCTTCCTAACACCAATCCCCGGGTGCGATCCGATGCCTCCACAACGAGTTAGGTGTCGGAGGAGAAGAACAAACAACAAAAGCGCATAAATCGCACAATTGCCGTATCTTGCACGTTGAAGCCACCACCATCTTGCTCCCGTTGTTTTTTATTACCACCACAACCACCTTGCAGGCGGAACCATGAACAAGGCGGTGGAAAACAGGACGACGGCATTCCCAAGCAGCGAATGTCTTCGGTGGTCACGTATCCGTCGGCTCGCAGATTACGGTTCTCGGGTTTTTACGGAACCTTTTTGTGTTTGAGTGTGTGCGAAACTGTACCATACGTTTCCTTAAGCCTCTCCGCCAACCCTTTTGGATGCTGTTTCCCCGTCCTTGTTGGCTGGCTTATAATAATCAATAACTACATTCATCTCCTGATTCTCCACTTAGTTAAGGGAATGCCGAGGGAAACCCTCACATTGGTGCTGCAGTTTTCATTCCCTCTTTTCCCACACACATATACAGACACCCGTTCACTCATGGCAGTGAAGCCTTTCTAGAGCCTAAAACAACTCCATGTTCATACTCGCTTCCCAGTGTGTGGGGAACGGTGTGTGGTCTCTCACCCATACCACTGCACCGAAAGCCCATTTTCCGTTTTTCCTCGCAGTAACACCACCGAAAAGGACGAACACGCTCGGGTCGGGTTTCGTGAGTGCTTCGGTACGACTAACACCGCATTCCGGAGGCGAAGTACACACAGTACACAGACACCACCATCTCAATCCCGATGACCCGAATGTTGTGGTTTCATCGTGATGCTCTGGAATCGGTCACGAGGTTTCCTCCCATCTTTTTGCCCTTGCGCTTTTCCACCACTTTCCTACGGAGGCCAATAAACTATTGCCACAGAGTGATGCAGTGGTCCTTTAAATCTGGATCCCTTCCGGATTTTGCCAGCAGCACACTGTATCCGACCTGAGCTCCTTTCTTTCAATAGATCCGGTGATACCGAAGAGTGTGCAGCAGGTAACAAAAGCATCCGTATCTTCCCAACAACGATGGTGGTACGAGAATGATACGAAAATTGAATGAAGATATAGAAATGAAAAACGTAAGCCTTCGTAAATCCTCATAATCGGACATCAAAAGGGATTAGACGATGTCTCGGAGCTGCTAAGTTAATGTTCTTCTGTAGAACTTCCTCCGCTTCCTCCAGGCGTAAGCTTCTTTCCAAGCGATTTTGTTTCCTCGGGAAGTGGATATTTTCCACCGGCAGGTTTTTGCTCGTGTATCCGCTCACCCGAAACCGAAACGAAACACAACACGAATCTGAAATGTAAGACATCAAATTAAAATTATCGATCAAAAGGAAAAGCTGCCCTGAAGGAGCCGTACCTTTTATTGGTTGTAACTGACATGCTCGAAAAGGTGCTTTGTTGCCGATGGAAGACAAAGTGGATGTTGCAAATTTGCATTTGCCTTAAACACAATGCCTAACTTTTTCGGTAGCAATGAGGGTTTCTTTCCCATTTTTGTTTCTTTTTGCTTTGACCGAGATTACCAACCATTCCACCTTTGCAGGGCCCATGAATAATGGTGCGGCCAGCCCCGTTCACTTTAACGTCAGTGTAAGAAATATTGCAAAAATATTCATACACTGGTGTGTGTGTGTGTGTGTGTATGTGTGTGTGTGTGTGTGTTCACTTTAAAGTGTGTTTTGCTTCTTTCCTGTTTTTTTGTTTTTGTCGTGTGTCTGCTGTTTACAGCAATATCCACTACACCATGTCTGCCAGCGCTGCAGGGCACGTGCTAGAGGGCGATGAATATTCATCAAAATTTCATACTTCTACCACAAGAAACCAGCAGCAACATACCGGGGCTCATTTTCGCAAAGAATGCCACCCGCTCATCAACTGCAGATTGGGGAGCGGTTGGTTCAGCGCTCTAAAAACATTGCTGCCTCCACGCCGAAATGGGAGATTATTCAAATCGACATTGCACATCGCCATTTTGCTTCGCCAGCTAAAACCAGGGCAAGTAAGCGAGAGATGGAGAGGGATATCCTAAACATCATGAAACAGGGGTTTTCAGATAATTGCCAGTGTCTCATTTGATATCACAATATTGGCACATAATTGCACACAACCTGCAATTTGTGGAAGGTTGTTTAGGGAAGTATATTACTGAACTATCTTGAGCTGAGGTTTTTAGAGCATATTTATGCTTGCTTCTCACACACCTTTAGTCCATGCACTTACATCCACTTACATCCATGATTCCGAGATATGGAACTTGTACAAAACTGTCAAAATCCTCTTAGCTGCAATTTTTTTTTTCTTTTTTGTTTATTTATAGAGACTTGGAGTCTTAGAGACTATTTTCGCCTCTCTAAACTTAGCTGCAATCAAGGAGAAGATGCTAAGGTTTTTTTTAGGCACCATATGCTTCGAAAAACAATGCATGACCAGCTACCAGCTGAGAGTAATGGTGTGGATGCGTCCACCGAGACTCCAGAACGAATCTTATCTACTGCGAAACGATTTCTGTAGCAGACCGAGAGCTCAAAGAGGTTGTGGCGCATGATAGGTAAGTAAACAAGCATCACATTAGCCGCCGTATTAACTATAAACCGTACAATGGTAGTCATCAGATGATGGAAAGAATGACAGGAATCGAGCTCTGGTTCTAGGTCATCTAACGGCTAGAATCTAACGGCTTATTAGACTTGCCAATACCATGTTATTACCCGGCTGGGATTTGAACGCCGGTCCAGCCGTTTTAAGAACGTCGCAGCTGTGTCGGTCCACTCCAGTTCCCAATAACTAGCGGTACTAATGTTTTTTCTCCTGGAAAAACCTCCTCTTCATCGTGAAATTATTTCACAGCATCATTGCACCCAGAGCTGGTATTCTAGCAAAATCAACTATAAACCCCTGCAGGTCCGACGGACGAAAAACTGACTAAACACACATGAAACACACACACATGAATTCACAGCATCAGTGTGCAAGTTCCATGCTCTGGTGTAAAGCGCTGTTGTATCTAAAAAAGGCCTCTCCCCAGTGCCGTTAGTACGTACAGATTAGAGGCTGGCCGAAACACGAATGAACTTTCGTACTGCGGGAAAACACATCAGGACCAGGCGTGCTGGAAAGAGGCGATCAGGGTTGGTAAGCAAAACTTCCCGACCGTTTGCTAAAACCACTTTATGAAAACTACCAAACTAACGTCCAGTCCAGTGCCAGTGTGCTCGCCCGCCTACCCGGAAACCGGAAGCACCATCGGTGAGAGGTTACGCTTCTTCCGTGTTCCTCCTCCTGCCCTTTGTGGAAAGTCGTTCCAGCCAGTTAATTGTGGTAACGTTTCTTCGTTTCGGGGCAGCCGGTGTATGAGTTGATAGAGATAAAGAGATTTTGAGCAAGCGAGCGAGCGACAGAGATAGAATGGAAAAGTTTTCCCGCGAGATTCTCCAATCCGATTGTCCGATGTGCAAAAACGGTCCGACGGAAGATTAATCCTCGTTTGGCTTGATTGGCATCATTATGAAGTTTGGAGGATGTGGCAGTAGGAGAGAGAGAGAGAGTGAGAAAGTGAGCGAGAGTTATTAGACTTCGGTCAGAATTGACAATCGAAATCGAGGGGGCTGTGGACCAGGCACTGATAGCGATGCAAAAAGCGAGCAAAATGCTAAAATAATTTGCTTCTTCTCCGGCCGGTTTGGTTGGTTGGTTTTAGCTAACTTTCTATCGTTTCCCATTTTTATTTGTGACTCTCGCGAGAGTTTCATCGTTCATTACTGCACTGGTTTGGCTGTTCGAAACCCCCGGAATCGAACTTTTATCCCTTATTTACATAACCCGAGTGCGTTTTTGCTTCTACTAGGTCGGTCCAAATTGTCGGGAATGATTAATGTTCATGAGCATGTCCCTTTAACCGTTGTGGCTTTTCGTCTCGATTTTCCATTTCATTCGTTTTTCTTGTTAAGGTGTGGGTGTTTTTTTTTAATTTCCAGTTTTTTATACCCCCCCAAAACTGAAATTCATCAATCAAGTTTGCTCCTATCACGTGACTGTTTCTCAATTTCTACTCAATTGCAAAACGAAAAACATATCACTAAGTCAAACGCAGCTCAGAAAGCGCTCTAAGCGCCGACCCCGGCACCTTGCACCGGATACGCGATGAGATCAATTTATTTCGCAACTTCACAATCATGCTGCGAGCAATGATTCCTACCAGTGACCTGTTTTTTTTGCGCTAAAATATCGCACAATCAATTGTGAACAAAACATCGCTTCCGGTAGCCTGATACAGTTCGTTTTTTTATTTTCTCTTCGAAATGGAAATGAAAAAACTTTCTAAATTAGTGTTGCACTGCAAAAGCTGTGCGCACGTTATTTTCTCGGCTTTTGTCCATTTGCTTTCCTTTTTAAAACGTCACTATACGATAGTCGCACCGTTTTAGGTCGTTTCCCAGTTTCCCTATCTCAGTCACTTGAAGAAGGCAGCCTGTTACCGTGGAAGGTAATACAAAGAATGAGCGCAAAATTAAATGAACTGTACGGAATTGTTTTTTGAAATATCGTTCAACTTGAATGGTTCGCATCGAATCGATGGTGATTCCTAGTTTATTGGGTGCTTAGGAAAGTGCGTCACAGATTTGATTTAATTTGACGGAAAAGTAGGGAATGCAAAAAATGGCAAGAAATGTTGAAACTTACGAGTTGACTGAAAAATACTTTAATTGTTAATCTTATCTTCTGATCTTTTTTGGGAAGCTATTTGGGTAGTGTGTATTATTCTTCAACGTAGTCAAAAGGACAGGCGCATGTTTCTCACTTGTAGACGTTCATCTTATTTTTATCAAAATTTCCTCCACTTTGACGTAGAGATATCTCTACCGTTTGAATGTCATACAATCCCTAATTTGACGTATTCATACTGATTTAATATAAAGTGCCTGAAAAAGTCATCGTTTGCTTTGAAGTTTCACCATTGATAATGACATCCGACAATTATTAGCGATCTTATAAACCGCCTAGCACAATGACTGGCAGCATTGTTTGTTAATGCCGATTCTCTTTTGATTCACACTTGACTTGGATCAAATCATATTACGGCAGAGCGTTTCTGGAGCGTAGTTTTACTAAAAATGACATTCTTTGACAACTACATTTGAAGAGTGCAGGACCTTGAGTAGCCCCATTACTACTCTTGGTTGTAGTTTCAAAAAGAAAAGAGCCACTAAAAAAAAAACTATATTTTTAGGTGGCAGAGCCTATTGGCAACGGTAAAAGAAAGTTATTTGAATGTTGTGAAGTTTTACTTCAATCGTTAAATGTTCAACAAGCCTTCATATAGTTTGTTTCTTTACCAATTGTGTATTTTGATTTAATTATCAATTTTTCCATAGAACTGGCGTTCTTTTCGGAGTTTTTCCACGCATCCCCATTTATTCGTTACATTCCTAAAATGTATTTCTTTACCAAACTCTCATCGCTAGAAGCTAGTAGCTAGAAGCACAAACTCTATTTGACATTAATTTTTAAAAAGCTACTCTTAAGCTACATAAATTGCTTGCATAATTTTGCATATTTCTTCCAACCCAACACAAAAGCAAATCGAGAACATTATTGCCATAGCCACTGAGAGAAACCTTATAAACTGAACAGTGAAATTGAGTGTAAATAGCATCACAACTTTCACACACCCCCAACCGGTTAACCAAGTATCGAAATTTTCTAAATCCACATCCAATAACCATTCCAAAACCGGGCCTCGGTACCGCCTGGCTGGTTGGCAAATAATATTTGTCTACATCCACCCTCCCTAGGACACTGCGTTCTCCCATCATCTAACAAGTAGTACACATCGATTGGACAAAAAACCTTCATCGTACAAAACTTTCTTCTAAAACCGTTTGCAATTGGAGCAAAAGCAGAAAAAAAAGCGATTGCGAGAAAACGCCAACGCCAAAAATTCGCTATCGTACAACCGTCCTCGGGCAAACAATTTACCCGTCGCGGTCGCGCGACTTCATTCAACTGTTCCGTCGCCTTTGCGAAGAACAAGCGACGGCAAACCATTCAAATGACCACCGTCATCATCGGCAGGCGGTCGAGCTAAATCGTGACCGTGTGGCGTGTGTACGTTGCGGTATGTTTAAGCTCCAAAGCGAAAAAGAAGAAACGCACCAAACGCGCAAAACGACAAAAGCTTAATCAAAAGTTCACCAAGCAGCAGTGGAACGAGCGCTGACTCGAACTCACGGTAAGCCACACCGTGTTTCCGATGAAGAAACAAGGGAAAAAGGTGGTTCTGTAGGGGGATGGGAAAACGGGATTCTAAAACCGTACCGTATCAGCGTTTTGTTGCTGCTGAATGTTTCCCGTGTTTGTCGGTTGTTTGGATGACGGTGCTGCAGAACTTCTTGCTCGTCATTGCGTGCTTTTCCGATGTTTCACCTCGTTCCGGAAATGTTCGCAAGCTCGCAAACATACACACACACCGACCACATTCTCACGCTTAGTTTTCAACCCTCGTTTGAATGTTTTATTCTAACTGCTCCGTGCCCTGTTCGTTCGTTTCCATTCCTAATCCCACCAGTCCATTCTGAATCCGACTCCCTGGAAAGGCGAATGATTTTCCACTGTCTTACTACCCGTCTATCTGCCGCGCTCTCTCACTACTTAACGATAGTTTTTCGCCTTAAAGACGATGGGAATACACAAAAGCACTCCCTCTTTTATATCCATTCCGGGTGTCCCTTTTTCCTCCGGCTTCCTTTCACCCGTTTTTCCCTACCGCGTGACAGGAATTGATTGGTTTGCGGGAAAACCTGTGTACGAAACCAAAGAACCCACTTTTCCATTTTCACTTCAAAAAGGTGGCCGCACCGCTTGCTTTCTGATTTGTGAAGTCGTATCCCCCGCACGAATCGAATCAACCCCCAAACTGCCCTTTGAAAACGGAAAACTATTTCAAACAGTTGTCTTCGGTAAAAGGCTTCGCTCGCTTGCTATCAGCATCGAAACATCACTTCGAAGCACATCACCAAACTTACTCCTTTCAATCGTGCACATATACATGTGTGTGTATGTGTTTACAAGTGCCACAAACGCTTCTGCGAATCGTTTGTTCTTGTAATGCGTGTAGCTGTATCCACCATGCGTCTCCATCGGCATCATTACCCAGCGCATAATGTTCTCGAAGAAAGGGTTTTTCGAATGGAGCCAAAACAAAAAATTGAATCCTCTGTATCCAAGCTACCGAGCACCGACGAGTCAATGGACGTAGTAAAACTGCGCACTCGTGAATATCGTGAAGCACCGAAAGGATATTGAGCCATTGTGTATCGGCGAACAGCACGTTAAAGTATCTTCTTCTGTTCGAGTACATCGAGAGCGAAGCGAAAAGAAGGTTTCTTACCAAGAGGACCGAACAGATTAAGGAAAGTGGTTATATTTTCCACCACACACACACACATATGTGAAGATACATACATACGAAACCTTCATACGGGGACCGTTGGAACCGGTCCAGAGGAAAGTGAAAATGCTTCTCGCACTTGACCCCTGCCGAGTGTCTATCTCCGTAGCGTAGTTGCCAAAATAAAGAGAAAAAAACCCTTCAGAATGTCCAAATGGCAATTCGATTTCAGACGGCTGCTTTCTGCACCCACCCATCGCTACGGTGCCCGTTGAGGTAATGAGCTTTTTTGCTTCTTCTTGCCCAATAATGCTCGAAACCGGCCATCAGAGCACGAAGATACGATACGGGACGTATAAATAAAGCTCGCTAAACTCTTAATTTCCGGCCATCTTTTCTTGTGAGTTTTCTTGTATGTGCTGATGTGAGATTCTTCTTGTCGTACAGTTCCTTATAGTTGGAGAAGAGTATGGTTAAGGCCATGACTGTATAAATTCCCAATGTACTTCCAAGTACTTACGCTGCAAAAGCAGATCGCCATCCCAAGGTGTCATCGTGTCGACGATGACGTTGCAATCGGGGCCTTTGATCAGGGTGCAGGTGCAGTTGGCCAGCATCGGATCGTCGGGCTTCGGGACCTCCACCTCGTACTTCGAGTAACCCTCGCTTAGGATGATTATTTCGTTCATAGTTTGCTGGTCGAGTTTGCGGTATCTTTGCAGAGGTAACGAAAAATTGATTATTTGGCTGCCGCGTTTCCTGCTCGCTTGACACAGTCCGCCGGGGTGATGCACCACGCATAGAACGATGTGATAAACCGAACCGAACCGTTAAGAAAATACAAAACAAACTCTCTCAAACGCACAACGCAAAACCGAACTAAACGTATCCTTCTTGTCGCTTGTTTTAAAACTATCTTCCCCATTCCGGAGTTCCGGCGTTCTCCGGGAAGGGATGCTTGGAGCATATTATCATCTCCAAAGCAAACACGGGATCGAAATGATTCCCGATTTACCCAGAAAGGAGGACCACGGCAGGAGCGAAACGAACCAACGGACCGCACCAAAGGGCCGGATATCGGACGACGCTAGTGACGACGCGCGTAGTACGCGTAGCTTTTTTCTTCCAGAGCCAGGATTATCACCTTCCCTGTTCCATTTTTCGATTCGAAATTGGAGTTGATGTTTGAAAGAACATCGGCCGGTTATCTTTCTACGGGTTTCTTTCACACACAAATCACTTAAAGCACAGTGCCAACTTTACACTTTTCCGATCCACACATTTTTTTACCAACGCGGAAAGCGATTTCCGTTCCAGCTGTTTTGCGCTTTGCGGGCTTTTCTCCCGTATTTTCTTGCATTCTTTTCCCTTTTTTTCTTCTTCTCCTCTCCCTCTTGCAGTGCTTTATCTTTTGCGCACGCAAAAACACTCACGCCCCGTGTACACAAACACACACACACGCAAAAAACTGACCGATGCACACGCACATATACCGACACGAAAACACAGATACAAGCGCGCGCGTGTTGGCCGCACATACTCACATAATACCCGTTCAGGTTTTGCGGGTTCCGATGCGATTTTCCCGTACCGCATTGAAGGGAGGTGAGTTTTTCTGCACACCTTCTTCGCAAACACTGGCACCCGAGCTTGCACTGTGTGCCGTGGGAAAATCGTGCGGGGTCAACGGGCCACTGCTGCGGCAACAATAACAACAACGCGCGTATCACACACACGCATATTCCGGTACCCCTTCGGCCGCGTTTGTCACCGACCAAAGAAGCCAGGAAGATTTTTGCTAATGGCCGGTCACGCACATAAACACACGCGCGCACGCGGTTCCTCACAACACGATATCGGCCCCGGCCTGACCCGTTTCCCCGTTTTGGCAAACGCACCAAAACAACAAGCTCTTTGCCGTCCGGGCTCTTTTCTTTTTGCATACGTGGTTTCGAACTTACGGTACGAAAAGGCGTCAAGCTACGCGTACTACGGGGTGCGTCCAAAACGTCGTCCGCTATCCGGCCACACGGGCTGGCTGACGGTCACGTTTGCGTTTCTGTTCCGCTCCTGCCGAGTGATCAACCTTGACTGGAAAATGGAAAACGGTGAAAATTGTGTGTGCGCGCCCTTGTTCGACACCGGGGACAGTCGGTTCCTGCAGTTCGGCGAAAATTTTCGCCCCGTACTTCGCTCCACCCGCGCCGCCTACGTTGTTGGTGGTGAAGGTGGTGGTAGAAAATCGGTCATCGAGCATCGGTTGTATCGTCGTCGGCTTATCATCGTCGTTCGCCCGCATCGTCAGTCGCTCACGGTGTGTGGCGCACCATCACCGCGCGGTCACTCACTCACTGAGTGGTTTACTCGGTGTCTACCGTGTACTGTGGCAGTGCGGTGTGTTTTGCACTCAACTTACCTTCGGACTGTGATGCGATGTTATTTGGAGCTTTTCCGAACGGTTTCTGTGATAGTAAAGGGCCAATCTTAAAGAAAGAAAGAAAATTCAAAATGAGCTACAAGTAAAACAGTTGATTAAACAAATATAATTTAATATTTTCCTTTATTTCTTTCGTTACATTACTTACAATACGGACACATTGGCACACCAATGGTGGTCGTATTTTTTTCATTTAAAATCAAATAGAGCAGTTAAAATGGATCAACCGACTGTATTACTTTTACTTAGAAATTGTAATTTACTTAAAAATGCGGCAAAATTCAAATAATCACACCAAGTGCAAGACGATGATTTCCAAATCCAAACAGCTGCGCTGTCGCTGACGCTAATGCTTGACGTCACGATGGCAGCATAAGAAAGCTCTGGCCAAGCATGAGAGAGTGAGCACACACTAACGCGCCATACAACAACACTAAACATGGGTTGTGACTTTAACGGAGGCTTATTGTACACAACAAAAGCTCAAGCTGCCTCAATTGTGTGGAGTTCACTTACAGGGTGACTCGTAAATCGCAAAACAATTTTATGTTACAGATTTAATGTTAATATTTTTATAGTTATAGGGGCGGCCCGGTGGTATAATCGAGTAAGCCAATCAATGGCCGGAGTGACCTTAGAGGGTCGTTAAGCCAAGAAGAAGAATTAATTTGCAGTTCATTTATTTGATTTAGCAACAAATAACGAGTATTGCTATATGGTGCGATTTTCCCAAGTTCAGGACACAATTGGCTATTTCTCATGGGAATTAGTAACGGACATAACAGACTCGGGCAGCTTACACATCGTACAAAGGATCGAATAATACACATTCCGGCACCTAACGTAGATCAATCGACGGATCGATTCCGTACTTTTGCATGTACAAGATAAGAAGATCCTACGTTAGATGTTCTTTGTAAAATCTATTAAATCCAATATCTTAAAAAGTCTTGGCCTGTCATATCGGGCTTCCTTGACTAAATGATGATATAAATAATAAAAAGGATAGATAAAATTGTGATAAAACATTTCATTTCCAAACATTTCATAAACATTTCAAGTCAGCAAAGATTCTCATTATTATTTTCATGTTCGCATGCTTCACTTTGTTTGTTGGTTTAGCACTTCAATTAAAATATGAAACAGGATTTTTCTCCTTACATTAATTATCTACCATACAATTTCAATGCCAGACCAAACACATCTGACCACTCATTGTAAATAAATCACTTACATGTGAAATTGCCAATCAAATTCCGAAACTCCGTCTTACCGTGTACAAATTCCCACGTAAAACTCCGTCGTTGACGACGTTGAACTGGTCCTTCAAAGCTTCTCCTGTTTTTTTTTTTCGGGTCGTCCCTCGTTCAGCACGTTTGAAGTTCAACGACAAAAATCTACAAACCCACTCGATTACAACATAACCCACTACCTCACAAACATGTACCAAGGGTGAGGGTTTACATCGTGCCCTTGTCCTATCAGGGTTCAATACGACGATTGAATATCAATTGAAAGATGCCATACCACACACTCACACGCACACGGACATACGTGGTTATTACTGGTACTAACCCTCTTCAAATCGATCATGTCACGCCGGTCATGGGGACGCTATCTGAAAACGCACGAAAGGAGAACAAACTTTTAATTATAATTTCGCTCCGTTGCACTCCGCGCACCGTTGGCGCTTTCCTTCGCAAATCGGCCAACAGACACGGGGTTGACGCGTTTTTCAGCAGCTGCAGGTGCATTTTTGGGATCACGGCCATAAGGTGGTGCACGATTATGCCGCCAGCAGTTTTTTTTTTTCATGCTACTTCCATCGCATAATGTGCGTGGAGATGAGGCTCGATTATGGTTATTGGGGTCCAGAGGTTCACCGGTAATGTGTCAGGCGAGCGACAGACAGCCGGTGAGTGCGGTTACCCCCTACGCAATGGGGTCCTCTTCGAGTACGCAACCGAGCCTAAACACGCTGGCAGCGGCTGTGTTAATGCCGCATAGAATTAACGTACTGTGAAGGCACGCTTGGGCACGGTGTGTGATGTGCAGCAAAGCGATTGCGCTTTCGCAATCGATCGATGCCTCTCCAAAGTGTCCGATTCCGACCCCCGAATCGGCTCCCAAAGCCAGGGCTCATCGCAGGGCTTCATCGCGCAATCCAAGCCCGCCAAAGTATTTCCTGTACGCATTGCAATGCAGGCTTCCCGCTCGGTATGGGTCGCTGTGTGGCACGATCGACACGCTCACGTGGTGCTCACGCGCCATGATTATGGCTTGGTGCTTGAAGTGGACAGAACCTTAAGCGGTACCGCTGCCAGCCCTCAAGCCCATACAAACAACACATCATTGCATTATTGCACAACACCTTTTAAGGGTTGGATCAAACAAATCGCTTACACATAGATGTGATCCAACCAGAGTTCCAGTATTCACAGAAATGCATTCGAATTCGCATAGCTACGTCCGTTTTCTTTAGCTTAGCAAAGAGCTCCCAACCAACAAAAAAAACTGAAGATGAACTATTAAGTAACCGGAAATCTAATGTGTAACAGTCGATAAAAGATCACTCACGTATTCACACACCGGACTACCGGTTGTCGTCTTCGTCGTTTTCGTCAACAAAGCTTCGTAATCGGATGCGATCATCACAAAAAA
This sequence comes from Anopheles maculipalpis, assembly GCF_943734695.1. NCBI lineage: Eukaryota > Metazoa > Arthropoda > Insecta > Diptera > Culicidae > Anopheles > Anopheles maculipalpis. The sequence goes on along the minus strand of NC_064872.1, from coordinate 17,517,340 downwards.
ACTGCGTCGCCGTCTGTCGTCTGGATGTTGTCTCGGGCGCCAAAATATCGGCAACATTTCTTCCCTCGAAAGTTGACCAAGTCCAGAGTAAAAGTCGACCGCGATACGGTGAGCCCAGAAACACAGAAGCAACCGAACCACGCGGGAGAGGTTAGGTTACGGTTGCGATAATCCAAACATTGCCAACATTGTGAAGAAAGAAGAAAGCAAGTAAAAAAAAAACTGCGTCATCGTCGTGAGAGTGATAATGAACACTCTCCTCTATCTCCTGCATCGTCAACAAGACACGAGCACCGGGGCCAGATAATGTGTCCCACCAACAACAACAACCACGGCCGGCACCGGATTCATCGGCAGCAGCAGCAGCAACAGTGGTATGGCAAGGTGCTGTCACCTGTTACATAAATGTTGATCACTTTCATTTTGCATTTTTTGTTCCCCTGGTATGCCCCGTTTTTTCTTCTTCTTCGGCGTCGGCGGCGGCGGCGCTGGTTGTTTGCGACTCGATGGCTCTCCCCAGGAAGAAAGCGGGCACCATGGTAGGTGAAGGGCGAAGCAATGTTTCCCTTCTGGTTTTGGTTATGTTCACTCAGTCAGTAGGTTTGTCTGTCGATTCCATCACCTTGCCCGGTACGTGTTGTTGGCTTAAGCTGTTAGGCTTGGGTTCGTCGGGGCTGAAGATTGAATTTGAATGCGGCTCATCCGATGAGAGATTTGAAGCGCTTTTTTAATTGCATTTTAATTTAAGAAAACATAATTTACCATTTTGTTTATTGATTGAACTGCTATTGAAGCAGAAGCTCAATATGTTTATACGATTTTTGAAATTCTAGGCCAAAGATATCATATTTTCAAAATCTAAGTTTAATTAAAAATTCATAAACGATATTAGGAAAAGCTAAATTATGCGTCCTAACAGAAGTTTCAAAGAGCAAGATGAAACAAATGCAACAGCACGACAGTGATCAGATAATTAATGTAGACAAATCACAATCGAACTAAATTCAAAAGCTTCGTAAATTCAACAGATTTCACGGATCAAAAGGAAAATTTATCCTTGATAGAGCAAGACAAAGGTTCTTCTTCGCCTTCTAGAACACTTTATTTTTGTTAATTTGTTTTTTTCTTCTTCTTTTCTCATCTTTCGTTTTTTCATTTCTATCTTCTCTGATTTTAGCTCTTTTACATTTTCCTTCTATTCATTTGATTTAGTCCTTTTTCCTCCTCCTTTTTCCTTTACTTTTATTTATCTTCTGTCTTCTTTCTTGCATTTTTCGCTTACTTCTTCTTTTTGTTTTGTTTCCTACAAATGTTCAAGTTACAAATAGAGCTAGGAAGCCGAAGAGAGCGAGGAAACCTCAAGTTAGGAATAGAGGTTTAATTCTCCAGGTAATATTTTCTTTCTCCTCCTTTTTTTCTTCCTCTTTTGACCCAAAAACTAACCAAAAACCAAATGTCCCGAAGTATTTCGATCGTGAAATATTCTGGACACATTTCGTAATATTCGGTAAACCGCCATGGACCATGGATACAAACTGCCAATTTATTTTGTCATGATAATCGAAAGATGCAACAATAACAAAAGTTGATAAACTAAATTGAGGTGAAAACATTTGTCAACAAGGAACACACACAATTCTTCACTTTATTACACAAATTTTCTTGATGACAACTTTATTGATGCTTCATGCAATCATTCGAGCAACCTTGAAGCCTTGCTATTGCAAAACCGTACCATACATTAACGCTGAATACATTGGCCATAACACCATGTACCGCAACGAACTACGCGTATCCTTCGCCCGCCGATAATGCACGTGCTAAAGTGCTAAAGTAAACGCCATTCGTGCAATTGATCGGATCCCCATCGGCCGGGAGGAACGTGCTAAAATGTTTGACAACTTGTTTGCTAAATGTCTAAATTATTACAATTCATCGTGTGGTTTCCACCAAACGCGCCCAGGAAAGGAAATTCGGAAGCAAAACCACCGATCGAGAAAGTAGCAAATGCATCGGCAAGTTTGCACGTTCCTCCTAACGCACATTAATGGGTAAAGCAAACGCTTTCTGGCGTCATCAGCTGGAATAGCTGAAGATGGAACAGATCGAATAGCGGTGTGGTTTCAGAGTTTTGCTTCAAACGATGTGAAGCCATCTTCTCTCCTGCTCGTTACCCGTTTGGGCGCAAAACAAATCGCGAGCCTTGTCCGGGTGAATGAGTGCATTGTTGCACCACACCGATTATGGGTTAGTAGCAATGGCGATAATGTTGGCAGTGGGCACTGCTTGGTGTTACTTAGGTAGTAGCCCTTACAACTTGCCCCACGAATAACTTCATTACCGGCTTCATTAGGCTTTCCGGTGGGGAGAAATTAGACCAGACGCACATGTACCAACTCCGGCATACGCATTACGATACTGTGATTACGGCTTCACAGAGCTAAAGCTAGTCTTACTGATACATTTTTCGAGCTCTACCAAAAAATTATGTCAAATAAACAAACACAGAAAAGTGCTCCCAAAAACTCACCTTCACCAAAGTGGAAAGGTGAAATACAATCTTTCTTCCCGACGTTTTGGGCACAAGTTTCCCCGCGAAAGGACCTGTAGCGAAAGGTTGTGACCGGGCGTCCCGATAGACATGCATAGCTCCAGAAATCTCAAACCAAAAAAAAACACATCCAGCCATCCCCAAAACAGCCCCTCGGTGCCCTCACTATTACGCAATTACGTGCCACTCGGGCGCTGATTATGACATTTCTAAATCACATAACCTCATCACCTTCCGCTCGATTGAAGGAACGCCTCGGGAAAGAGTGGCTGCTAACCCCTGCTCCGACCAACAAACACCTTCCCGCGGCCCTTTCGCTTCACCTCTCTTGTTTAAGGTGCCATCTAGCGCCGCTTAACCGCTGATCGTTAAGCATGAAGATAAAAGTTCAGCACCACTAGCAGCAGAAGAAGCCAGAAGGACGGCTAACGCTGCTGGCAACACTGCCTGCTTGCTTGCCCGATGAAGGAAAACCTCCCTAAAAACAAAACCTACCCTCTCTAGTGTTTGTCTACTCTCTGGGAAGTGTGCGAAGAGCGAAGAGTACCTACCATCAAAAGCAATTACTTGCAGCAGTTGTTAATCTGCTTCTTCTTCACATTTCCCCCCCCCCCCCCCCCAACCATTCAACCCCTTCGTCTCTCTAACTGGCCAGGAATGTTTTGCCTATCTACGGACGGTGCTGTACTACTCCAAACGGAGGATGGAGCATTATTACTCTGTTTTTTTGCTATGACTCGACTACCGATGCTAAAACACTAGTGACACAGAAAAGCCGTACCAACGAGACGTGTGGTTATGCGCCTGATCGAGCATACGAGTGCACCGGGACCGGGGAGCCTATGACGAAAGAGGCTATTGCTGCTGCTGCTGCTGCTACTGCTAGGCAATAGTGTGAAACGGTGGCGCATCATGCTTATGCTTTGTTTATGTTTGAAGTTCTCTTCACGCTCGAGGTACCCTTTTCCATTTCGAGTACATACATTTCCGTTGACTAAATGGGTTTTGAATTTGGTAGTTTTATACAGAGGATGGTTGTCAATGTTCATGATTTAAATATGTAGTTTTACTTGTTAAGATTTGATACTTTGTAAAGGAATAAACGGGAATTAACACGATAATGCAATCTGAAAATAGCGTAGTAAACTTATTGTAATAAACAATTTAAAAAATACTATTTTTGGGTGTCCTTTTTGTTTTATTCGCCTTTAGATAACCATTTTTGTGATAATAACAATAAATTTCAATAATTTCGTAAAGATTTAATTAGATTTTTGCGGCAAACTTTTGATCGAGGGAAAAATATTATCAATTGGAAAAACTGGAAAATTGAGAAATGTTACAAAAAAAAAACTGCGACATTCTTATAAAAAATTCTATTAACATTGAAGCATGACGGTGTATAAGAACATATGAATATAAATAAATAAATAAAAAAGAAAATATAAAAAATAAAAAATACATGAAAATGTAACATTGAGTTATGTTTTTATGCATTAACTCTAACTACACAAAAAACAATCAAAACAGAAACGGTGACTCTATTTGCCAGAACTAATTGAATTATAATTAAGTAACAGACGATAAAAAGCCATTGCAAAAATCCATCCATCCTCCATCCAACCCATTTACACCACATTGAACAATTCCCAAATCAGTTCAATATTCCGCCTGTAAATTATTACGAACTGGTTGATCTGAAGTAACCATCATCCAGTTCGTTTCTTTTTCCCACCGCATTACCATTTCTTTCACATCCGCCAAAAAATGCTCCTCTTCCTGGTGACTGATCACGAATTGGCAAATTTCTGAAAATTTCCTCCACTAATTGGCAAACCATTGATGGGAAGGAAATTTGTACTTTCCAACGGGCGAAAAACATTGTCATGATGAACGAATTATCGTTTATCACGTTCGCGATAGTGCACGAGAGTAAAAGGTTGTACATTTTTCCCTTGGAGAAAGAAATACTAAATTGCATAACGCTTGATCAGCTTAGTTTGCTTACCCATTCACGGGACTATGCTCGAAGTAAGCTTTACAAATTAATACAAGGAAGAAGAAATTGATCCTAAAACACCTCATTCGTGGAACATAATTTATGGTACGGACGAAATTATGAAACAGTTTATGATAATACACGTTCGCGGGTTTAGATTAATGATATGAAATTTATCCTCGCTCACGTGCCACTAGCACTAACGGCCTCCGTGTGCCTGTGTGCGAGGAAAATTAATCGATACAGATTTGCCTGCCCTGGGGGTTAAACTAACGGAGCGAAACGATCAACCAGTGCGATCTCCATTAATCTGCAATCGAAATCATTTAGATGCGCGTGCCTAACTCCTTGGTTAACGAAATGATTAAGCATAAATCTATTTGATTTTCTTTTTTCTATTTCTAAAAGCAATATGGTAAAATAGAACGTCCCATAGAAAATTATTTTGCTCTTTAACATTTATCACTGCCAAACCGTGCTTGGAAGACAGGTAGTCTTGGGTCAGCTGATGCAGCAATTATGTCTACCACTAATAAACGATGACGACGGACAATCCCCTTCCAGACAGGCGGACCGAAACGAAGAGGACTTACCCAGGGACATGGGACATGAAGAGAAACTACCAGAAGACCTTGATGGGCGCCATCCAAAAAACCAACGCATAAACTCCTTCATCGAGGTCAAGTTTGACGACGATGATACGGTGGCCGTTGCATTCCGAACCCATAGTCTTTCACATCGTTTTTCCTCACGTCCATCTCTACCAAACCTTACCGTAAACCAACAGCTAACAGCAACAGCTACAAAATCAGCACACAATGTCCGTTAGGTAGCGGTGGGAAGGTAGCTTAAGATGCGCCACTCTGAAACTCAAGCTTTCAGCACGACACAATACGAACGAACTTGGACGGCCTTCCAGTCGTCCAGTCCAGTTTGGTCCGGAATCTTCAACCACAAACCCCCTTCATCATCGCATTTGTCCCTGTGTTAATGTGGTCGTTGCGCAACGGCAGCTTAATTATTAATTTTGTGCACACCCGCACACGCACGCACGACAGCAGCACGACAACACCAACAGGTGGGCCTGTCCCTCCGGTCGGACAGGTTTTCGGTTAAACGTTGGTTCCGGCTGGTATGTTTACTCAGGATTCGCTACCCGTAAATAGGTGATAAAATTTTTAAAACCGTTCTGGTTGATAACAATGTACGCCGAGAGAAGATTTTGAACAAAACATTCTACCATGCTATTAGCAACCGAATCTGCTATTCAAATAAACCAAACAATATTAAAATATGAATTTTCATCTTTCAGAGTTCTGGTGCTAAATGGATGAGGGGCATCACGTTTCGCAAGCCAAACCAGCAAGTCGACGACAACAACATCAACTGTATCGTACAGTTCACGGTCACACCATGGCTACACATACTATTGATTCACAGCACACAATAATTTCACAACTTGAGATAACTCTAGCGAGAAAAACCTCCCATCGAATACATTCCGACGCCAGAAAGACAACCTTATGTCTCAAACAATATTATGCTGTTAAATGGTATCTTTTAGCAACAACCTTAGCACAGGATTAACCATTTACAATGAGCTATTAATGAGTTGTGCGGAAAATTATTCCAACCGGATGCTACCAGCGGACGTGCCATTTCATAAAGTTGGATCTTTTTTTAAGTTTATCCAACGAAATTATGCATTGGCATAAATTCACTCACAATTAACTGTTTCTAATTCAGGGACACATACCTTTATTTTATTGCAGGTGCTCATAAAATAAACTGCTTTCCTTTCTTATCGTGATGTTTGCTTACGTTAAGCTTATTTTGTTTGTTTTAAATTTTTAGTATTAAATTCAAATAGAAAATTCAAATCAAATCAGAATTACAGGCTTTAAAAATACTTGTAAAGCGCTTAGGCAAAACAGAAAGATATATAATCTAAAGCCAGCTAAAAACAGAAGCTGAATTTAAGTTTAGAATTAAGGCAACCATAAAATCAGGGTTCGTTGCTTCATGCCATATTGAGGAAGTCATTTGATATTTGCTTTATTATTCTTTAAAGGATGTAATCCTATATTTTTTGATATTATCCTTTTACAACAGTCGATTTGTGATTAATCGACACATAAAAATATACTCTTGACACCACTTAATGAACATAATATTGAAAAAAGTTAAAACAATCATTTAAATCATAAGATAGGCATGCATAGATCTTCTTTTAATTAACGAGCACGGTCTGTCGGCATTGCAAGGTAGGACATGTAAAGGTAGGTGCCATAAAATATCACAAATGACACCAGAAGCCTTAAAGAAACGATAAAATTGAGATTCACTGCTTGTTGCCTAATAGCGGAGATCTTTTGATATGATCGTTTTAGTACTAAGCTGAAAGTGTTTTATTTGCGTACGCTAAGAAAAGACACTTTTAACTTATTTTATACTATAAATAAATCAATCTAAAGAACAGAAAACAAACTTCTAAAGATAAAATTCGCACATAAAGATTTTTTTTATTCAATGGAGACCTGTCCTGGTCGTCCAATATCTCTAAATACACCACAAGCTTTTAAGAAGCGACAAAATCGAGGTTCATCGCTTAGTACCGGCTTGCGGAAATCCTTTGAAATTATCCCATTAAAACACAGTACAAAACTGGACAGTGATTCATCGATTCAGATAAAGCATCTGATACAATAAGAAACAGAGTTCTATCATTATGTTCGTCCAAAATCCCCCCATTTTTCAGCATGACGCCAACACGATCGTCTTCACACGGATGCGCGAGCTTTTTTTTTTTTGTTGTTGGCTGATTTTGTTTGTCACTGGAATTCTTACCTATGCAAATGAAAATCACTCGCACACGCTCACACACAGCCTTGGCTCAGCACTGTTTGCTCACGATCGACACGAACGGGCGCAGTTCGCTGATGGGGGTTGAAACTGCAGCCGCACCATCAGCATCAGCAGACTTCGTGGGACGCTCACAAAACTTTCTCCACTCGGGTGCCGGCGAAGATCGTACGAACCGTTCCGCACGAGAGATGCGATCGTGCGATCTCGCGGATCTCGCGGATTTTTCAGCACAAAAACAAAAAAAGCAACATGAAAAAAAAAGAAACAAACCACCACATGTACGTTGAAAAACGAGCTTTAACCGTCTAAAACCAGTTCGCCCAACGCGACCAGGTGCGCGGCACGAGAGCAAGAGAGTCAGCCACCGCGAGAGTGCCGTTACGACTTTTGATTTCATAAAAGCACGATCAGCACCACGCACCGCAGGCCAGTCGTTGAGAAGTCGTTGCGGAGTGAGCACGTGTACCCCTTACGGTTTTGGTTCCATTGTTTCCCTGTTTGTGTTCTGTTTTTTTTTTTTTGGTTTCAATTTCTTCACACAGAAGCCACTGTAAAGTGAAGAGGTGGTGCACCTTACGGGGGAATAAGGAGCCAAACGTGTGCGAGGAATCGGTGGGAGATTAAGGGGGCAGTATGAGGTGATTCAAAAGTGTTTCAAATCGATAGTATAAGAAATTCGAGGTGACTTGAAATGTAGATTTGTGATTTTCGATCCAAAAGTGCGCATTTTTGCATGATCGTTCGCAAATTCGTTTCGTGAGGAGTGCAAAACAAGCAACCACTACTACAGATTCAGACACGAAAGTTTCCAGCTTTGTGAATGTGAATTAAGTGCTTCTGTTAATTTTTTTCTTTGTCCATACATCTTCTTTAATGCATCTCGCTTTATTCCTTTTTGTAGATCAGTTAAATTAATTATAAAGTGATAAAAGTGTTTGTGATAAAAGTGTTAAAGTGTGCATTCAAAACTCGAACCGAAAACAAACCCTGGCCCTGTGAAGTGCGCACCGTACGTTCAATTCTGTGTAAACCGTTCGTCCTTAGAGAACACACACACACACCCATATCGGTTAACAAAGATGAATCGAAGCGTCGCAACAGTCCGTCCAGCAAGGTTGGTGATTTTTATTTTTGTCAAATTGCTATTTTTCCATTTTTCTGTGTGTCTGTGGCTAGTAACGTTGTGTATGGTGTTTCATCGTACCAAAAACATAAAGCTATTTTCAAATAGAATTTGAATTTTTAATGAACACCAGCATAACTCATCCGTATTTTATAGTCGTATTTACATTGACGCACTTTTGTTACGAATCGCTGGCGCCTTAATGTATGCAATGTGTGTGATAAAAACTTTAAAACACTCTTTTACTGCGTCTACGCTTCAATTCGCCTTCTTTTTGTATGGTTTATGATAATGTTACGCAAAAACTGAAATCCTCAAAGGTATATGTACTCGGACAGCTCAAGAAACAAAAACAAATCGAAATAAAACCCTCTTTTCCCACTCATAATGGCTTCAGTTGCCAACAAGACAGCCTTGTTTGCATTAATTTGCCCGATGCAATTTACTTCGCGATTTCAACCCCAGATTAATTCGATGCTGCAATTATTAGACCAAAAATTGCAAAACAATGCCAAACGGCGAACTGCCTTCCGGGCACAAAGCTCCATTCCGTTCTTGTGACCGATTTTTATTCTCACAGCCGGGCTCTGCTTCCTACCCTCGGAAGGTACTTGATTTATTATGCACACCGCCAATTCTGGCCCACTTGTACAATATTATTCATCACCCTAAAATTGAATAAAAACAGATGGGTTGCCCACTCCCTCCAAACAATTTATTTCCCTAACGCTTTCGTCTACGCAACATTCCAAATTCCTGCCTGATCTTCGAAAGGCACGCAGGGCACACAAGCGACACCCGAGCCACATTTTACTTCCTTCTCGCATTTACACAATCCAAACCCTAAATCATTGTGCCATGGCAACGGCGAGTCGCTTTTCGCTGCGTAAAATCACGACTTCTTTCTCACACCGCACACCAAAAACGTGCGTCATCTTCTTACCGCTTCGTCTCACCACGCTTTCGTGATAGATAACTTTTCAGCATCGACAAGTTGCACTGTGGTGATGTTTATGCGCACACACCTTCCACCCGCCCACCCAGTCTGATCCCAACATCTTCCCCAGACTTGATGTCTTATGTCCAATGCGTCGCTCGTTTTCGTCTTCACCTCCGCCGAGGTTCACTCGGCTGTTGCGTAAGATGCAAAGGCAATTTCATTGAGGTATCTTTGGACTTTTCCGCCTCGAAGTTTCTCCCCGAAAGCGTCTCGTGATGCGTCGTGTTGTGTACGGATTGCGAGTGCTTGAAGCTAAAGCTTGAATTTGGCACCCAAAGATGGTAAAGAAAATGGTTGTTCCGTTTTTTGCTGAAATAAAACACCCACTAGTGTTGCGAAAATATTGTTGGCAGCCTACAATTGTTTATTTATTGGTGAAAAAAATAGCTGGACCATCGTTTGGAACCATTCATAGCCATGAGAAATCGATGTGAAATACTCGAAGCTACACAAAAGGGAATTTTGTTTCCATTTATTTTAAGCCACACCGTGTTCGAGGTGTAACAATTTATGTCAATTTACAATTCTTCGCCAACTTTTGGTCAATTTCGCTTTTTATAGATTCATCCAAAACAATCAAAACACAAACTAAATTCCTCACCAATGAAAGCTAGCAGGCAATAAGTAGGAGAATCGAAAAGGTAGAAAAACAAAACCCATTTTTGTTTGGCTGTGAGTTACGAATTCGCGATTAATTGACATCATCTTTTATGGCAAACGATCAGCATTTGCATCCGGCTGGCTTTGGTTCCGTATCAATTAAATGACTGTTTTGACAGTTTTATTTGCTGGCTTCGCTTCTGCCTAGAAAGAACAGTTTTTCCCGAAGAACTATTTTTATGTTCCCAAATGCGGAACACGTTGCAGTCTTAGGGGCAAGCAAAACCTGTTGTCCTGTTACTAACTGTGCCAATGGGGAGGATTGCTTCCTACATTTGGTTTGTTTTCCGTTGTCTTCCTGAAACCCGACCCAACGAACCCTGATGGTGCCTTGCGGGCCTATTATCCAATTCTCTCTCACTCCCTCTTGGGGCAGGAAGCTACAACCCACCGAAAACAACTCTCCTTCACCCAAGGGACCGGTCACCCAACCGAAATGACCCGAAAGACCTGTTGTTGCGGTTGCCTACCTGCCACGATCACGATCATTTGCAACGGACAGAAACATTATTGTACGCTTCCTGCACCTGCTGCTTACTGACCGATACTGACGTTAAACACGAAGCATAAAGCAAACTCACAAACAAAAAACAATCAATTTTGGCAAAGGGTAATAAATAAAGCCTCCCGTATCAGAATTCATACGGAGCACTGAATACACACACACAGTTTGCCGATGGTGACGTAGTCCTGTCGTCAGCCACGTAACATTTTGAAGCGATATTTTGGCTGTCGCGCCTCTCCTCCATGTGCTTACGGATCCGGACCAGGATCATTTCGCCTTCACCGTTCATGGTTCATTAATAAAACATAAGCGCTTTCCCGAAGCACCACACTATTCGTGCAGCACCAGGCCACTGCCGATAACCTTCTCCCTGTTACGCCACAAAATATGAAACTCCAGCCGAAACAATTTATTATGTACCCTAACACGCGGTTTGTTACGATTTTATTTCTTTTCTGCAATGCAAAACATACCGCACAACGTTGGCATGCGCATGTACCGCGTTCGCAAACACATGTAATGTGCATAGTTTGAAAACAGTAGGGCCCCAGTAACACGGTAAACCAATAAGGATGAAAACTGCATCTAATATTGCAACGCCAAAACTGACTGTTGCTAACCCGCATCGGTCTGTGCAGTTGCTGAATTTAGGTCACCCGGATCTGTGGTCAGCTTTCCCGTGTTGGCATTGGACGACATTCATAAGCGCATGCAAAACACATCCCATTTGAAGGGCAACTTGACGCGAGTTAAGCACTTACGCCAAGTGTATCGACAGACACCATTGACGATACACCGCTTACCAGGAGATCAGTGACGCGACGATGCACGCAGACAACGCGACACGCAACACGGCACATGAACGAATCGTGTGAATCATCCACAATAATTATTTTATCGAACAACATCCAGGACATTCCGATTTAGAAACGTCATTCTAAAGAGAGTAAAGAAACATTCAAAATTAATCTTGATTTTTTTATCTCCTTAAGTGTTTTTTTAAATCATATATATGATTTCAATACTCATGAGATGCATCATAAAAATTGTTATACATTTTGGAGAAACCTACTACGACTACCAGTACGTTTCAACGGAGTTTCTCTCTTCAAAATTCAGTGGAATCCTTTGTTCTGCAGCGAGAAGATAATAATCAAATGTACGGACTTTGCTTAAAATGTGGCTTTTTTCATTAAGAATCATTAAGCGTTGAAAACAGTACCAAAATGATAAAATCAGAAGTGACTGATTAATTGCAACATGTGTTTTATACATCCTATTGCGGCTTAATAAACCTCACACATCATTTTAGCATTCATTCGATGCATCAGATAAAATTAGTAGAATACATTTATTTGACAAGAACGCGGAAGAAATGAATCATTATTGACTCACCGTGACTTAAAACGGCATGAAATATTTGCTTTTTTTTAAAGGAAATGTAAATTGCATTTGTTTACTCATCACTAATTAGATTTTTGTTTTATTTTGATTTCAAATAACCTCAATAACCTAACAGTTAATAAAATAACCTAATGAATTTCAACACTCAGACAATGCATCAGCTAAATTTTAACGACTTCTCATAACAAAAAAAAATCAAAATTACGAGGAAGAAACAAATTACGATCGATTCCACGTGGGGTTCGTCGCTTCAAGTCTTTTGTTTCAACGAATTAAACTAATTTTCTTTTCTATTTTGTGTCGATTTGGATACAAAATTAATTCAAGCTAATCATCGAAAATCTTCATAACTTCTTTTCGCATTTTATAATAATTTTTAACGATAAAATAATTACTTAAGTGAAAGTGTACAGTTCCTTGATTTACTAAGCCCATAACGTTCTAATCTACTTTGTATGCTAGAAGAATCAAAAAAAGCCTCCACCAACCTCCACTATTCTGCACTAATATTAACATAATCCGCCACCGAAGGTGAATGAATTCCGTATAACCCGTGCTGTCTGGTGGTTGGACTGAATCCGTTTGTTAAGAGCTTGATCGTGACCGGTTTGACACGAAAAGCTGCCAAACCCGCGAGGCGAAACTTAGAATCTTGGTTGTTTCGATCTTGTTTTCTTCCTTCGCATATATCTACTTCCATCACAGCGGAGATCATCAGGAGGAAGAAGAACAGGGTTGCTGGTGTCTTCGAAGCAGCGACACCACATGACATGCCGACAGTTTACCGTGATTGTGGAGCCTGATCGTAGCAGCTGTGCTTACTGCTGTGTACGTCAGCCAGTCAGCCAAGCCAGCAGCTGTTGCAATGTTGGACGCTCCCACGGAAATACTTAGCACGAACGCAAAACGAGCATCGCATTAGAATTGATCGTAATGCCCTCGATCTACCGACCGCCGCATGCTTCTCCCGTCATCATGCACCACACTGCTCTTTGTCCAATTAACATCATTAACCTTTTTCCTCTTCTCTTTCTGCTCGTCTCATCCCCCCCGATCGATCCAACCCGAACCAATCGTTCGATGTTGTTTTTGAACTCTCTGAATGTGTTTTGAGATATGGTTGCATCTCGAAAGCTATCTCTCTTAGTCCCGGATTCTGACTCAAAGCGAGTAGGAGATTTTCCGGAATTCACTCGTGTGTTTGTTGGTTTTTTTATTATTATTTTCTACTACTGTGCACGTTAACGCAACAAAAAAACAAGACCCCGAGCGCGCGCACGTGTGTGTAATGTGAGGCTGCGACATGCCGATCGCACGCGAAGATCCGGGATCGTAGCCCGGGAATCGCTATAGGTAGCGCGACAGGCACCACATCTCAGCCCATAAATCTTCGCCTTCCCGGCTTTTTTGGTGGTGTCGTGGAGATGAACATAAAACACTGCGGGTGATTTGGTATTATTTTTGACACCGAACGGCATCAGGAGGGAAAAGATTCCCCATTGCCCGAGACACCCTGTAGGGCATCCGAAAACGAGTCTTGCAGTGCGCTCCGGTACGGCACAAAGAGGGTTGCGCCCCTTCTCCGGTTTGCGGTTTTGTAATACGTGCACGTGCAGAAAACCGGCTCCGGTTTTGTCACCTCCGACGATCGTTTGATGAGAAGAGTAAGCTTGCGTCGTGCTTCTCCATTTCCTCCATCCCAAAACCCACACACCGTGCAATACGACTGACATCATCTTCGACGAAATCATCCGCCGACCTGTTCGGTGTCAGTTTTTTTTTTCTATCACTTCCTCAGTCACCCTCTATCTTTTGTTTTGCTGTATCGATTCCGTCGCCATATTTCACTTTCTACTCGCGTCCGGATCTTCTCGAACAGCTTGTGCCCTTCCAGCAATCGGTGGAGTGGTGGCACGATCGCCAATGAGCTGTCAAACCCATGCCCGTGCCAAACTGTCAAACTCGTTCGCCATCGTGTGCGCGGTGCATTTCCTCGTTCCATCTTTAATTAACATACAAAGCCTGTGCTGATGCTGTGAGTGTTGCAAATATACACAACTACGCGTCACCGACACACAAACACACCGCGGCCAAGAGGAGTTGGTGATCTTCGCGCGTCACCGCGTACCAGTGCATGATTGATTGCTTCGCTTCGAGGCGACCTTAACGTTTCGGGCGCATCATACTACTACGTCGACGGCATCTCACCGGGCGGCGCGGGGTTATCTGGCGTGAACTTGAAACATGACAAATGGTGACATTAAACACCTGGCAACACTACAACGACAAAAAAAACGAGCAAAATGGCCAGGTTCTAGCGAACTCGCGGGAAAATGCATTTATACAAATTAACGCAAATTTGCAGCGATATATTATTGCAAATGTGTTTGTTTTGTTTTTTGCCTTCCATATATTTAAACCAACACTTTGTCTGCAAGGTTATTGCTCCTTTTCCGATTTTGCGACACCCACGATTTTGCAACAAACATACACACATTAAAAAAAACACCTTCCAGACACCAAGAGCAATAGGATGGCGGATGCATTATACCGGTCCGTCGCCAGTGCTGCATCCAAATCACCGCTCAAGGCGAACCGGTTCCGGACCGGTGAAGATGAGCACAGAAAATGTCTCCCCCTGAAATCATCGATTTGCATTAAATTCTTCTTCTACGTCGATTTCGAAGCAGCAAACAACTGTGTCTGTGTTTGATTGTATACCTGTTCTGATCGGCTGCAGAATTCACGGGGCACCGCTCTAGCCAACCAATTAGCACCAAGTGTAATGAGACAGTTTAATTTCAGTTCTCACCTTCACACGGTTTGATTTTTTATTTTTTATTTTTTTGCGCACGAAAAGTAGGACTGCTGGTGGATAATTTAATGTAATTAGTGAACAATCGCTAAACATAAAAAAGCACAGCGAGAAGAATAGGGTTCGTCGCTTAACCGATCGTTGATGTTGTTTGATGCTGTCACTTGAATACAATTCCCAGGTTGCCTTATTGGGAATGTTTTTCATTTTTGGGGTGTGTTAATTTGTACATAAACAAAAACTAGGAATAAATTCACACTCTTAAGCTCCCTAGGGGAGTGTTATAAGGCGATTATTTAATTCACACTAGCTATCTAGCCCTACCTAATAAAACAGAATTAATCAAAACGGCAACCTTCACGACATTATCTCGCTTCATATCCGGCGTCACTCGCCGACCGGATCGGAAGAAGCTGATTTTCTTCGCATGTGTTGTAACATCTTGTTTTTCTCTCTCTCTGTATTCCTCTTTCTCCCAAACAAACTTCACGTTATGTTGCCTTGGGAGGGATGCTGTGTGTGTGTGTGCCTTGGCATTAAAAACACCCAAGATGTTTTTGAAAATGGTGAAAGAGCTTCATTTCCTATCGTGATCAACACACACAAGCTCACGCGCGATCGTAAAAAACCCATCAGTCGATCGGTTACCAGGGCTTGCACACCGTGCACCCGTCTGCAGATGAAGTAAGCAGACGAAGCCGTACCGATCGAAAGTGAATGCCGCATTGCGTGAAAGTGTGCGCGTCCACGTTTTGTGGGATTGTGCTAGGGATGCTGGAGGCAAAGTATTGCTTTCGTTTTCCGCACACCGTTGAATGGAAATGATGTGATGCGTTTCATTTGAATTTGAATGTTTCTAACACCAGCGCCAGTTTAACATCCATTTCGATATTTTATGCCCCAAAAAGTAATAATTTTGCTCCCTAATGGTCATGACATTTTGCCAAAGATCTATAATGGTTAAGCTTTACTCGCAGGGCGATTGCGATAAGGAGAAACACACACACACAAAACACACACAGACTAGCTTGCATAAGCCACGACCAATAAAGCTTACACAAAAATGCATCATTTTTAATGAAATGTTTCCTTTCTTTTTTCTCTCTCTCTCGCGCTTTCCAGGTCAGTATCGGTGTCATGTGTTGTTTGTACGGGTAGCAGTGCGTCGACTCAACGACGCAGAGGGGAACCAACCCCGCTGGAGAGGAGTTGTTTGCAGTTTGTGTATCTCCGCGTTTTGTTTTTTTTTTTTTTTTTTCAATTATGAGTGATAATTTAAGCGCGAAAGCATCCAACACTCACGAACACTTCTACTTTCCACACGACGAAAACCATATTGTGTGTTAAATATAACCCCACACGGTCTGACACATTGTGCTTTCGGTTGCATTTCCGGTTGTGTTTCTTTTGCATCTCGCACAAAACACACAGCCCCGAGGACCTAAAGACTAGGAGAGAAAATCGTACCCACCCGGAAAAAACAAAAGCGAGCTGAAGCCGGCTGAAGTTGAAGAATGCAATGCACTTCAGCCAGGAACGCGTTGAGTTCGGCTGCGAGAAGGGTTTATTGAAAATGAAAGTTCCCTAACCCAAGCTCGCCAACCACTCGAACGTTCCAGTGATCGCTCTACTTCTGATGCGACGCTTCGGCGATGTGGTTTCTTCTTCCTATCGATCGCGTGGGGAGTACTCTTTGCCGGTGTAGGAGATATCCTCTCACGTGTCTGCGCTGTAGTCAGAGTTGTAGGGTTGTTGCCGTTTGCAAAACTTTCTCCTACAGTCGGGCTCCAGCAAAGGGTGATTCTGTTTGACCTTCTCTCTGTGAGCCTGAAGACACAGGGTACGAACCCTTCGGTGAATCGACTTCCAATTTCCGACGTAATTTCTAACAGTTTTATCCAATTAGAGGGACGAAAAAAACACTCCTTCTTCATCTCTAAAGAGTAACTGGTCAATATGAAATTTTTAAAATAAAGTTTAGCGGATGTTTTGCAACGCAAACATGCATACCTTGTCCCACAGTCTGCCAAAAATGTTTAGTGCCAACGAAGGCCGACGCCGATTTCGAAACTGGCATGCACAAATCGAAATTCCTCTTCAGCTGTGCACATTTCGGTCAGTCTCTCGGCGTCGTCGTCGTCGTCATCGACCGCAAAAGACGACTCGATTATGATATTTTTTCTGCCATCGCGCGCGCTTTCAAACGGTTGTCCAATTCTGCAGCGTGCCGGACGGATTTCACCATTAGCTCACGCTTGCAAAACACTTGCGTTTAGCCCTGACATCTATGTGCTTTGCGGTGTGCGGGTGTTTTGAAAGAGCTACCGTTTGATTTGTTTTGGCCTGCAACAGGCGGTCAAGAAGTTCTGAGACCATACTCTATGGGAAATACTATAAAATTGCTCCTAAATTGATGCCCTCGATTTACATTTTTATGCTATAAGGGTACATTTTATAATCCCATTTTTCATGGTTGTTTTGAAAATTGTTCTTTTTACTTAGCAAAACTTTTATTTTATCTCTGAAATAAATCCCTCCATCTCAACCACCGACAGAGGCCAAATCTTAGCTCAGCCCTGATAATTATTTGCTTTATAGTGGAAAGTTTGGAAGTCTTTCAGGCGAGCTACTATAGCTGTTAAAGTCTTAGAATATTAAAATGTTCTGACACCTTTTCTTGAAAATACGACCTAAAGCACAAAATTGTTCACATTTTTTGCCACTCATTAATGTTTCAAAAACTGTTGTTTTCATGCATCAAAACCCTTCATTTTCATCTTCTTCACCGATTTGATTCCTCTCTGCAGTTAGAAATCTCCTCCTAAAACTGTATGAACTATGGTGTACGAACTGTTCCGGCGATCGGTAAAACAGTTTCAGTAATCGGTTTCCCAAGGCGATTGTCGACGTATCTTGCGGAATCTTCAAACTTTACGCGCTGTACTCAATTGAACTGCATCACGTTCCCACGAAAGCTTCGGAGCCTCCACTATCATGTTCGAACCATTCGTCCCGTGCCGTTGATTGGAGAAGAGAGCCTGGGAAATTTCGCGCTGTCCAACTCTCGAACCCGAGCCGACGAATAATGGCCGCCGACAACCGGCGTTTGTGAAGCTGCATGTAAATGGCGTTAAAAACGCTTCCACCCCGAACAACGTTTTATTGCGGAAGTTACCAAGCTGTGGCATGGGAAAAAACGCGTCCTACGAGCGACTTAGTAGCATGATTTAAAATATTCATACCAATTCGCATTCCGCCGCATCGCCGTGTTGCACTTCCTGATGGAACGAACGCAAAGCTTTGCCGATATCTGCCAAAGGAAAGCCATTGAACCGAGTCAGCTGCGAGCAAAAAAAAAAAGTAACAACTCGCCGGTCCGAAAACTGTTAAAACACCACACACATAATATTTACCGTGCAGATTTCGGTTGGAGCACACCAAACTTTGTTGTTGCTTGGGCGGCAGTTAAAAAATCGGTTTCGCCTTTAAAATCATCTTACCGTGGCGCGGTTTTGTAATGAAGCCGGCGCAAACTTCAACCACCACCACCATTCAACACGACGAGCTAGTTAATTGCGTGGAAAGCGATTAAGAAAACTACGGTAGGAAACACCGGTAGATCGATATGTTGAACAATGATAAATATTTACAAACAGCTAATGGTGCTTATCTTGCTTTTCTAGATACAGCACGATAAGATAAAAGGGTGTCATTGCCCTTAGACAGGGGAGGGTGTATGACGATGTCTGATGACCTGGCCGATGGACCTTCGACCAGGTCAGAGCTCTGGTCATAGCGTCTTTCGTTACATTACATGTTTGTTACATGTTGTAACGAAACCTCAGCCAAGTTACGTATTTTATAGCTCATGATCTACTGCAGACCCACGCAGTTCCTCATTTAACCGTTAAAATAAAAACATTTAATTTCGCAACCATTCCACGGCCATCCGTCTGGACAGGATGGTATGATGCATTGTTCGTAAATTATAGCTTCATTTATGGCAAAACAAATGCAACCCTCGACGAGGCGTCTCGTTTGGTTTGCTCTGCACCTACGCCAAACGTCACGTTAGTGCACATTAATTACGTGCAGCGCTTACCAACTAATGTGTCAATTGCTACCTGTCGTACGCAGGGCGTCTGCAAACTGTCATTACTGCATCCACGACGACCCACTGCACCAGAAACCCGAAAAGGGACGACAAATGATTTCGCTTTCGATAAACGATGCGACCGAATTGATGGTTGTGGCTACGACCACGACGTCGACGACAGTATAGACGACGAACCCTTTTCCATCCGTACGGTTGGGACGGTATTAGATGGGAATCAGCTGTGAAGTGATTTCAAATGAGCTTGTTGTCTGGTGCGTTACCTTGCACACTTGTTTTAGAGTGTGCCAAGAAGCATAGCACAGACTCTTGGCGGAAAAGGGACCTCCCCACTTTACCGCCGGTACACATCGAAAAGCACTCGAACAAAAAGCCATTAACGATGAATCCTAATCCCTTTCGGTTTGAGTTTTGCTTTTGTAATATGATTTCTGCAAGAACGACTCTTGCATCGAGCTTTTGTAATATGATTTCTTTCTCTTGGACTCTCGAGCACTGATTCCTATAACCTTCTAGCGCAAAGCTCTTTTGAATTGATACATTACTCGACACAGTGGCACAGATGGATGGGATTACGATTTGGTTTTACTAGGTCACGTGAGCAGCTCAAGGAAATCACTTTTATTTGTTGTTCGTAGAATCGATCTGCTGTGACCAATTCCTCACAACGGATCCTCTTTTATAAGATTCTTCTTTTTTTATACAAAAAAGATCAATATCGCCACATATCGACTAGCTGAAAATGATCAATTTTTAATTATTATCCGGCATTTTCCCACCGGGGAACCGTTCGAGAAATTTGAGTTTAAGCTTGAGGTTGAGGTGAACGAAAAAAAATCCGCTCAATGTATCAATAAAGGTCGTACACGCTCGCTGCGGAATCATATTTGGATGTGTAGTAAAATCTCCCAACCAATTTAATTCACCAACTACCGCCGATGATGGTGGTTGATGATCGCATCGATTCAGGGATTCCCCCACGCTGTGTTCGCAGCTTGTTTCCTTTGCTTCGTTCCTGGAATGTGACAATGAACTTTTGGCATCTCGTAGAACGCTTCACAAGAACCTCACAGCGTGAGTAAAGTATTTGTCACGAACGGCTTCACTTGTTGGCCGCTCGTTTCCACTTACGAAGAGACGGCTTGAGCCGAGCTAGAAGTGCTGTGCAAATAAACACTGGTAAGGCAAACATTCCATTACATCTTCAGCTCTTGAGGACCATTGTTGGTGATTGCAGATTTGGTAGATTAACGAGGCGCGCGTTTTGTGTGAAACTCTCCCATACACACTGTGGAGCTGTCAATACGATTACCAAGATCAACTGGCAGGGCATAATTGTGATACTGAGATCATCTGTTCTTTTTGTTTTACCAAGCAATATTGTATGTTATCTACTAGCAAGATTTTATCGGGCACGTTTGAAGGGTTCGTCGCCAGAATAATGCATTCCTTAACGAGAAGTCTTTTGTTGTTGTTTTTTCTTTACTCACCTGCCTCCGTAAGCTTATCCGTAAATCATTCCTAGACCGCACCACAACACAATGTAGCATCGGTGAGGCGAGGACCGCACAATAAACACCTCTCCAAAACCCATTCATAATTAACCAACCGGGCTGACGATGATGATTTAATCAAACAGGGATCGCAAACATGCATTCCTCGCAGCCCTCTGCTGCTACTGCTGCTGGAATCTCCGTTCTCGTGGCTGTCCAGAAGTCACGTTCAACGACGAACCTCCGATCAGCGAAAATAAACGTCAGTAAGAATTCAAATTAGCATTCCGCGACATACTCGTCAACTCGCTTACAAGCGCACACATATCACTGCCTATCCCTAGCGGCGAAAGTACAGAAGCCGGTCAGGGCCTCTACCACACGGGGACAGGGAGATATCTCGTGAGCACGACCAGTACTACCCATGACGCTTGGACGATTTACGATGCCTGTTAGAGTCATAAATTGGCAGTTGCACGGGCTGCAATTCTCCTCACGAAACGGGCAATCGATGAGCGCCTCATCAGTGTCCCTTTTCGCGCCAGAAGATGACTTTATTCAAGTCACCCTGGCACGAATCGAAGCGTTGCACGGATGGCGCTACAGTACGGTGTTAGATAATTGTAGTCCTTCTACGCTTTACGGTTAGCCCAAGTGCTGCGGCCAAAGCCGATCTCACCAACGTCACCGAGCGTTTGATTTATATTCTTATTCACACTGGAGATCGAACTCTCGAGGGGGAGTGTTTGAATTGCACCATCGCGCCCATGCCCACCTTTCAGACACGGTTAGGGACGATCGGTACCAATTTTACTTTCACTTTTTACCGAGCAGGTATTATTGGGTGCCAACGGCACATTCTTGCCTGCATTTAATCGATCGCCTCGGGGCTTTTCGGGAAGGGAGGAAGGATTGATTACCGCATGGCTTACCGTGACAGCGATATACGCAGATAGCTGTCTATCTACTCCAGTAAGCTGCGGATCCATTTATCTAACGCAGCATGAATGATAAAGGTCAGCATTGTCTGTCCTCTCCAGTCAAACAGCTAGCGTAAAACGGACGCTGGGCAAGAAAACAAGCTGCTTGTTTGCACTAGCGCTACGCAAACCCTCCGAAAAAGGAAGTTCCAAACTGGTGTCATCAATCATGAACACCAACACCGTATCATGAAGATTCTCCCGAAGGTCATCGAAAAGGTAGTAGTGTGTTTGCACTCAATCTTCATGTCATTTTCAACGCTCTTGGCTGCATGGTAGAACTCTGCGAATCTCGCGATTGCGACAACAAATCAGCAAGCAAACCTCCACAATACACTGGATTGCTCTCCACAGGTTCCATTCTAGAGAGTCAATTTTTTAACCGTAATTCAATTATCACGCCAATCAAGCTACAGATTCTTCTTCACGATCGGCAAACAGCGAGCGGCTGATTATCTCACCCCAAACACGCTAAACGATTCATCAATGTTTGTACAGAGCCTTCACACGTTAATGGTGCAAAACCGTGAGTTTCATTCACAACCCTACCGGGTGTTGGTTTTCGCTATACTACTGTCTGCATTTTATTCGCGCTCGGCATGATCGTTACACACAGCGCAACCATGACAAGTAAATTTTTTGGGCACGAGCAAGGATCACGCGAACAAAATGTCGAAATTTGTATTGTTCACTACACGGTAGTTCGGTTCAATGCGGTATAATCCGAGTTAATGTCCGGGATCGATATCTGCGATTTTTTCCCCCCAAATACCAGCTTTAACTGGAAGACACTTGAAACACGGTTGAATGGTAGAAATGTAATATCCGGGTCCTGGGTGGCGTTAGTTTAATATCCGGGATGGAATTGCAAATGCCACACGGATTTGATTGTTTGGTGGTTGTTGAATTAAAAAAAAAACTAATAGCTTCTTGATAATATTCTTCTTTGCCCTTGACATCAGAAAATCTCTTGGAGATGTTCATCGATCTTTTCTGGCTGCTTTGGCTTAGTATATCTGATGCACAACTTGTTTTTTCTTGCCTCAACGATTTACCAAGGCACAACGGGCATCTTTGGCTGACTAGACTTGCAAATTCCACGTAGAATTTAATAGTCAATCCTCACTACGGGGGAACGATCCAAATATGATTTGAACTCCGGTCCTGCCGTGCACCGTTGTCGCTTTACCACCGGGACGCCCATCGCACACTCACAAATTATAAAATCAAATAAATTTTCAGGTCAGATGGCGATTTCGAATCTCACCAAGAAACGTGCTCTCGCCTCACACACAAAGAGAACTATATTATGAACTTCAACCAGTTGTCATTGGACACATACCAATATTTACAACGATTTAGAATATTTTTAGCTACATAAAATCACATGTTTGCAATACCTAAATTAATTTATGAACCAAATTTATTAGCTTTACAAAATATTCACAAAAACCGTTTTCGCCCAGTGTCGCCCTCTACCAACAATCTCATCATGAAAAACGAAGCGAAAAACCATTCCCTAGGGCGAAACCACCGGAGCGAAAATCTATAAACGTCAAACTAGAATCCACACGTTTGTTTACGTTCTCTACCGATTACGTTTGTCTCTCACTTTTGTGTCCCGTTTCGTCGCGAACGAACGTGAAAAGCAAAACAGACGGCGCCTCAACGGAAAAGCGCATTCCCAGCAAAGTGCAATAAACCTATTTTTATACCACGGACACGGTTCGGCTCGGACGGGTGATAAGCGTACAGTGTGGTGTGTGTGTTTGTGTCCGGTGTTGTTCCGTGTGATACAAATGTAAGCAGAAAAGCGGTGAATTTCTCGCATCGGAATCTTCCACCCGTCGAGCAGTCGGAGTGCCAGTACTGCCGAAAAATGTCGACTTGGTCGCCTAAAATTCTCGCCATCCGGATCCACTCGCTGGCGGCAACGTTCAACCGAAGAAGCTACCATCGTGCCACTGCCCTGCACCGTCCGTCCGGACCACCGAAACTCTCGCCATACGATGTACGTGCGCAGGAAGAAATAAAAAACAGGTTCCTTACGGAGAATTACCCATCTTTGTTTATCCATCGTTCCCATCTTCGTAGGTAAACTGTATACTGCGAGCGAACGAACACACGCAAGAGTTTTTTGGCGGGTCCGTTAAAAGCTACGACTCGAACCAGCTCGCCTCAAATTCACCGATCGAAGACTCGCGCAGCGAAGCGAGCTGTGTCCATACGTCCGGTTTGCTGGTGGGGATATTCGATGGCCACGGTGGACCCGCTTGTTCGCAGGTTATCAGCAAGCGGTTGATGCGATACATTGCGGCATCGCTCGTACCACCGGATGATCTGCGGCAGCATATGCTTGGTGGTGCTCAGAGCTTCTCCTTCCTGAGCTGCCACAATGATAAGGCAAGAAGAGGCGAATGTGGTAGTTTTTGAAATACTTCCAAGCAATACTAATGTGGAGGATTATTCATTGCAGCTTGAATTTGTGAGCGAAATCAAGGAACTGTACGAGAAAAGCTTCAACCAGTTCGCGAACGAACTCACCAACACCACGCTCGCCGGTTTTCAGATGCATCAAACGCTCGAGAATGCTTTTATCCGGCTGGATCAAGATCTGTCCCGGGAAGCGATTGAAATGCCCAGCCTACGCACGATGTCGGTTGCGATGAGTGGTGCTGTGGCGCTCGTTGCACACATCGACGGACCCCATCTGCACGTCGCCTCCGTAGGGGATTGTTCGGCCGTGCTCGGTACCGTAACCGATACCGGCCAATGGGTTGCCAAGAAGCTAACCAACGAACACAACTCCGACAATGTTGGGGAAGTTCGCCGACTGCTCAGCGAACATCCGGCCACCGAGCGGGACACCGTAATACGCGGTGAACGTTTACTCGGTCAACTAGCTCCACTGCGTGCGATGGGCGATTTTCGCTACAAATGGACACGCGAACAGCTCGAACAGCTGGTCGTGCCTCAGTTTGGTGAGCAAGTCATCGCACCCTACTACCTCACGCCACCCTACCTGAGCGCGTGTCCGGAAATTACGCACCACATACTAACGCCACGGGACAAGTTTCTTATCATCGCAAGCGACGGTCTGTGGGACACGATGAGCGCCATGCAGACGGTACATCTGGTCGGGGAGCATATGTACGGGAAAGCGTTCCTGCAACCGTTAACGCTCCCGAAGCAGGACATAACCCTTGGGGAAATCAGTCAAATGCTAAGCACCCGGAAGGCGGGCCTGCAGAAGAAACCGCTCGATCGTAATGCGGCAACGCATCTCATCCGCAACGCGCTCGGCGGTACCGAGTACGGTGTGGAGCACTCGAAACTATCGCACATGCTATCGTTGCCGCAGGATATCGTCAGGTTGTTCCGGGACGATATTACCATAACGGTTATTTATTTCGACTCCGAATATCTCCGGAACTGTCCTACCTGATGACCGGGTCGCGAGGAAAGTGCTTCACAGGAAACGTAACTGCCGTTCTCCTAAGCATTTAATCCCCGGATACACGTCCCCATTAAAAGGCTGGCCTTTTTCATGTGTGTGTTTGTCCTATCGCTCAACTATCCTGGTAACTCTCGGCTGAGGCCTCTTCGATGTGAATTCTTGCTGTATTTATGTTTCCGTTTTAAAATAATTGTTTCTAGGCGCGTGTGACCACGACCGATTTTTGTTTGGTGCGAGAGTCTGATTTGCGTGTGTGAGTGCGTCTCAATGACGGTAGAAATTTATTTAACGGAAATGGGAAGTTGACGAGCAAAATCCTTTTATTCTTCCTTCTTTCCGTTGTTTTATTTGTTGAATTTTGTAGCTAAAAGAAATAAATTACAAAAACCTTCTTCCGAACAGTCAGACATTCCTTAATGTGTCTTCCATCATTAAACACGCCATCTTCGACAGCGTGTTCGGTAACTGATTGATGTGGTAATATCACATCTGAAACGAACGGACTGAAGGTCACAGCTCAATCTCTCGCGTGGTCTCGTCGTCTTGAGTCGAGTGTGTTAAACCGTCTTATATCGGGAATCAGCAGTAATCCGGAGAAAGTGGTTCAAATTATTACGCCATTTTTGCTCATCAACTGGGCAACCCAACGTCCAGCGTGTGTGCGTGTTATTCAACGTCAACCGCCAATGGAGTCCGTGAAGAAGAATTTCGACCCGAACCCCCTTGGGCGAAAAGTTCCGGCTGGTAATCGTCGTTTGGGCGAACCAACGAAAGGCAAAAACAAGTGTGTTAATTTGCGTTGCGCGACGAACCTGTTTGCTAGCAAACGAAATACCGGGCCCCACCATGCGCGCGTTGTAAGGTGTGTGTTGTTCCTCCTTTCGCCCGGGAGCTTTTTGGGGAAAATAAATAATAGCCAAAGAAACTGTGTCTTTCCGCTCGGCTAGCCTCTCTAATGCGGTCCAAGAGGCGTGTGCATCGGGCCAGCAGCTGATCGATCGAATGGCAAGTAGGTGTGTTGTCCGGTCCCGATGGCTTTTGGCCGGTTTCTCGCTCAGTTTGTAGTCTGCGCGTCGGCGTGTAGGCACGAAACCGAAACCAAAATATAACCTAATTTTAAAATTACCGTCGTGCTTGAACGTACAATGCATTAGCAATGAGTATCAAACAGCTAAAAAACTGCGCGGGATCCGTAGCTACTGTCATACGTATCCGTCTCTTACTTACAATAATAAATATATCACAATAAGTACTTACATTACGATGTATGGAACAGGAAACAAGTAATTACACACACACACACACAAACTGCACTTAAATCACTGTTCTTACCACAATAGTGGACACCCCACCTACTAAGATGCTTTGAAGATTACAAGACTTCCAAGAAAGCACCGCGGCGCAACGCACTCTCCCTTTTGACACATGTAAACAGAGAAATACAGTGACAGCCAAAAAAATGTATTAACATTTTTTAACATTTTGCGCTCTTTTTGAGCCTTCGCATACCGATCCCGGACTCTATGTCCGCAGACGTCGTCAGATTTATTTGGATACGAAGGGCGTCAGCACTTTTGTAAAGGTCGGAGTGTTAACCTTTTTTCGTGGAATAGTGCAAAGAAGCATTTAATCGCTGGCCATGGTTCAACCATCGACGATTCCCCCTATTTCATCCGACGGTGCGTGGAAGTACTGGAGTCCGGGACAGATATCCGTAAGGCAGGCAAAAAGAAAACTTCTCCCGAATCTGAAAAGATCTTCACAATGACTTACATCAATCGTACAGTGAGACTTCATACCTAGTTTTGCCTTGTGGCAGACTGGCCCCACTTACGCTGAGCTATCCGTCCTTATCTTATTAGTCAGCTTACTTCGAAGTCGAAGTCAAAAAAAGCCAGAGAAGTGCGCCTAAAACATCTTCAGCTTGTAGGGCCAAGGCAATCTTGAAGTTATCAGTTTTAACTGGTTTCAACAATGTAGGACATCCAATAAATGTTCGATAACTTCCACATAAATCCAGCTTCAGCTGGAACTTACCAACAAAATACAACCTCATTTCCATGCACCACGAAACGACCACTATACCGGCATAGAATTTGCAAAAACCGTTTGCGTAACGCCATCTTGTTGACGCACTCACACACGACTCGGACATTAAGCCTTTCCTATTGCATTTTTGAATGATCCACTGCCGTTCAGCTGGAAGTAGGAGTTTTCGTATCATTCATCCCCTTCTACGCTCAAACGACAGTTAAGTTTCAACGCAAATGTGTCTTCTCCGTGTCCAAAGTAAAGGTCGAATTCGCAAATGATTTATCCTTTGCTGGAGATCTGCTGCTAGGTTTGTTGCGCAGTATTTCAAGACCGAGTCCAAGACGATCATTCGAATCGGTGCGTTAAAAGACCTTTCCGCTTGATTATTCGATATCATCAGCGGCATGAGATGTACCGCAAGTAATTTCCTTATTGCTTTGCCGTTTTGATCGATCTCGTTTGATCGTTTTCTGACGGTGCTTTTAATGCTTGATTAAGCTGTACGTTAGATAACTGTCATAAATGCGACGTGCGATCAAGTGCTTCTGAGCCTGAGCGCTTCAAGACACAACATCCTTTCAAGAGCTTCCTTGATCAATTTGCACTGCTTGCACGATCAATAAATTACGCACACAATTTCCTACAAGATTATTATTTGTTTTTACCCAATGCCTAAAAATCACGCAGACGACATCCGTCGAACATTGATACCACGCCATGAGGCATACCCTCTGAACAATATAACCGTGCCAAAACAAACATGGATCCTCCTCTCTGTTGGACAAACATCGCGTGCCGTTGGGCAAGTCTTGCACATGAACAAGACTTGTTTTTGAATGTCGATAAATTTTAATCCAACAAAAAACGCTTGTAAGCTTGGCGTGCAATAACAAATTTACCAAAAACTCTCCTCGGGAGGTCTTGAGAAATGAGGTGGACATTAATTTCAAATAAAGGCGCTTTCCTTTTTTGTTAAAGCCCGCTATTGGACACGGGAAGGAAACTCGAAGTATGTTTATGGTTCTGATCGTAGACAGGATGTTCAGCTCCATAAATGGATACGAAATGACCGGAATAAATAAAATTTACAACAACTAGAGTCCGGATCAAGAGTACGATAAATTTAAGGCGAAAAGAAAAACAGGATCTTGGGACAGGCTTCTTGTCTGCAATAAAAGACATTCTCTTTCTTAGCGAAGACAGGATTATAAACCGTTTTGTGCAATATGCATAGTCACACTTTCACTCGACTATTGCTCCAAATTTATCCACATCATCATCACATCATCTGCTGGCCCAACTGATGCGAAATTCGCAGCATCCTGGTTTAGTGATAAACAAAGCAAACAGGTTACCGTCACTAAAGATAGAATTCCAAGAATGTTTCCATGCCACCATTCGAACCGGATTTCATATTATTATCATTCTATTAGGCCTTCAAGCGCCATGGTACGCGCGACTGCCCGGGGTGTGACGACATTCCTTCGTGATATCAACGTAAACCACATGGACACCATCCATGACGCCTTGCCAATCAATTAAATATTCAAATCATCTTCATCTTGATCTCAATAGTAGCGTGCCCCGGGCACATTTTCACCGAAATCGAAGGCTCTCGAACCGTCTGTCTGCAAACCGGATTATGAGAACTCTCTTCACTCCACCAATGAAAACCAATGTTTTACCAAGGCCGCCAGATAGAGCGTCATTGACCTTCGAAGAAATCCTACGCATTGTTTTAATGTCGTTTGCTTTTCTCTCTCTCTCTCTTCCTCTACCCTTGCAGGTACCACCCATGGCGCCTGGCTGGATGCGGTATACTACTACTAGTAGTCCTGGCACATTCCACTACGGGAGCCGACCTGAAGGAACGGGCCCGTGCCGCTTTACTGCTGGAAAAACCGAACGGTCCTGCCAGCTGTAAAGTTGAACAACCTCAACCCTGTCCACCGAGCAAGTTCCGTTCGGCATCGGGTGAATGTAACAACTTCAATCACCGGTTCTGGGGTGCCCGTGGAGATGCATTTATCCGTCTGCTGCAGCCGGACTACGCCGACGGACGGTTGAAGCCACGTACTTCGATCGGATCGCATGCATTACCTGCACCAGACTTCATCGTCAGTCAACTGCAACGATCCGTAGATGAGAAGGCTATCCATCCACACATTACGGCTATGCTGCCCGCCTGGGGACAGCTGTTGGCGTACGATCTGGTGCAAATCTTGTCACCAAACTCACGCTACCGTTGCTGTCGCAATCAAACGCAAGCTGACGAAACGCAGGACGACGTTGTGCAGTGTTACGTACGGATGGGTGAAGGATGTCGCGAGTACAAACGATCAATCCCATCGCACGATCCTGCCAACTGCGAGTTCCACTATCGTGATCAGATGAATGCCGCTTCTGGCTTCCTAGATGGTTCGGGACTATACGGTACGACGGAGAAGGAAATCCATGCCCTGCGTACATTCCTGAACGGCAAGGTAGATACCGGTGCCTGTCTGCGCTGTAACGAGCCTGGTGCGATCGGTGCATTGCACACGGTTCTCCTGAAGGAACACAACCGCATTGCCGAACAGCTTGCAAAACTTAATCCGGAATGGAGCGATACTACGCTGTTCTACGAAACACGTCGCATTGTGATGGCCCAGATTCAGCACATCACGTACAGCGAGTTCTTGCCCATTTTGTTGGGCAGTCAGATCACGAACAATCCCGACCTACGGTTGGAGAACGGTGGATACTTCAGCGGATACTCGAGTGCGAATCGAGCCGGTGTCTTTGCTGAGGTAGCGGTCGGTGCTGTTCCAGCGTTCCTCACGATGCTTCCACCGGACATGTACAACGATTCTATGTCGGCCGAGATTTTGCTTTCGTCACCAGCCATGCAGCAAACGTTTATCCCGGACCATGCTAGCTTTAACGACGAGTGGACACCAATTTCTCTGGCAATACAGCGTGGACGCGATCATGGCGTACCGGCGTACCACAAGGCGATCAATTTGTGCGAGAAGCGCTTCGGCAAACCATTCGGCAGCAAGCTCAGCTTTGACGACATGCAATACTTTGGACTGGGTCAAGGCAAGCGCGAAGTGTTAGAGAACATGTACCAGTAAGTAGTCTCGTGTTTTGGCTTGTGTGACCACCGTGTTGTTCTGTGCAATCTCTAACCAATTTCTTTTCATTTGACAACTTTCAGAGACCCGGAAGATATCGATCTGCTGATTGGTGGACTGATGGAAACGCCAGCCTTGGGCACAGTGTTTGGACCAACGCTATCCTGCCTGATGGCGATCCAATTCGCAAACATGCGCAGCAGCGATCGATTCTGGTACGAAAACGATCTTCCACCGTCTTCGTTGACACTGCCCCAGCTGCAAGCCATTCGACGGGTAACGCTCTCCGGGTTGTTGTGCGAAACGAAGGACGTTTCACGAGCCCAACCGAAGGCCTTCATCCGTGAGGATCCTTATCTGAACGCACGGCTTAGCTGCGAGCAGCTTGGTGGGCTTGATGTTTCTGCATGGCGTTCGGAGCAGGATGATGTGGTGGAAGAGTACATGCAGGAGGAGCAACCGACACCGCCCGAGTTCGAAGAACTCAACATGGATCTGATCTCGAGTGCCATCAACAAAGCAAAGACGAAGTTGAACGAACGCAAACGGCAGGAGTACGAAGCATGGGTGCGACGTAAGTAATCTGGCTGACATGTGACACGTTTTACCGGGTTATTCTTATGTTCAATATATCTCACCCACAGAGGGAGGAATCGATGCCAAGTCACCGGACGGAACAGCAGCTTCCTTCAGCAAGGCTAACCGAAATGCACTGATCATCGCCAACACCTCACTGTTTTACGAGCTAGCAACGAACGAGATCGTCAACTCGCTGCATACGTAAGTAGACACTGATCCACTCCTACGATCTTACCACGGATAACAATCGGTTAATATAAATTCTTGTCCCTTTACCTTCTTTCTCCAGGCTACGGCGTCGCAAGCGTCAAGTATTTGACAATAATCTGGGTGGATTCACTAGCGATGACTTCAGCAATGCCCTTCAAAGCGTAGATGTCAATCAGTTCATTACTGGCTCGATCTCGCCCATCAATCTGGAACCTCAGTGCGAAAATCTGGAAGCACCGTGCGATACTTCGACGCCCTTCCGTACATTAACCGCCCACTGTAACAACCTGCGTAACCCTGAGCTGGGTCAGTCACTTACCGTGTTTGCCCGTCTACTGCCAGCAGCATACGATGACGGAATATCACAGCCACGATCACTGTCCGTCACCGGATCACCGTTGCCAAATCCCCGTTCCATCTCCTCATTAATCCATCCGGACATTTCCAACCTGCACACGCGCTACTCGCTCATGGTGATGCAGTACGCCCAGTTCCTCGATCACGATCTCACGATGACACCGATCCACAAGGGTTTCCATGAATCCATTCCCAGCTGTCGATCGTGTGACTCTCCTCGTACGGTACATCCCGAATGTAGTCCGTTCCCGGTGCCACCCCGTGATCACTACTATCCGGAGGTGAACGTAACCAGCGGCGAACGGTTATGCTTCCCATCAATGCGATCACTGCCCGGTCAGCAAACGCTTGGACCACGCGAGCAGATTAATCAAAACACAGCCTTCTTGGATGCGTCACAGATTTACGGCGAGAATGGGTGTATCGCGAAAAAGTTGCGTGGATTCTCAGGGCGACTAAACTCCACCATCCATCCTATTCAGGGTAAGGAACTGTTGCCCCAGAGCCCGGTACATCCGGAGTGTAAATCGCCGAGTGGGTACTGCTTCATTGCTGGTGATGGGCGTGCCTCGGAACAGCCAGGTCTGACCGCTATCCATACGATATTTATGCGCGAGCACAACCGAATCGTCGAAGGACTTCGTGGTGTGAATCCTCACTGGAACGGCGATCAGCTGTACGAGCAGGCGCGACGTATCGTCATCGCTCAGAATCAGCACATCACCTACAACGAGTTCCTGCCCCGTATCCTCAGCTGGAACGCGGTCAACCTGTACGGGCTGAAGCTTTTGTCGCAGGGATACTACAAGGAGTACAACCCCACATGCAACCCGTCGATTGTGACAGAGTTCGCGACTGCCGCATTCCGTATTGGCCATTCGTTGCTGCGTCCGCACATTCCACGACTCAGTGTGCAGCATCAGCCGATCGATCCTCCGCTACTGCTGCGTGATGGATTCTTCCGCACGGACAACTTCCTTCAGCCCGGACTGGTGGATGAGATTGCGCGCGGTCTCGTAGCGACACCGATGGAAACGCTCGACCAGTTCATTACCGGAGAGGTGACTAACCATCTGTTCGAGGATCGACGCATTCCATTCTCTGGGTTCGATTTGATTGCATTAAACATTCACCGTGGACGCGATCATGGCGTACCTTCGTACAATAACTATCGTGCGCTTTGCAATCTGAAGCGGGCACAAACTTGGGAAGATCTGGGACGGGAGATTCCGCCGGAGGTCATTGCGAGGTTGCGTCGCATCTACGCACACGTCGACGACATCGATCTCTTCCCGGGCGGTATGTCCGAACGGCCGCTGCAGGGTGGACTGGTTGGGCCAACGTTCGCCTGCATCATTGCAATCCAGTTCCGACAATTGCGCAAGTGTGATCGTTTCTGGTAAGTGTTGCATCGGAAGCCTTGCTGTCCTCACTACGGAGGAACGGTCCGGATGGATTTTGAACCCCATCCCTGGCCGTTGTCGCATCACCACCCCAACAATTTCCATTATTAACTCTACACGATTAACCCAACAGGTACGAAAATGAAGATCCGGTGGTGAAGTTTACCGAGCAGCAGCTGGCCGAAATCCGGAAGACGACGCTGGCGAAAATCATTTGCGAAAATCTCGACATCACCGGTGATATGCAGCGAGCAGCTTTCGATCTGCCAAGCAACTTCCTGTGAGTACTGTAGATTTGGCAAAGCTGGACAGAGGATCTTTAACTGACCCCGTGTTCTTCTTTTCCCTTTCAGCAATCCACGAGTGCCGTGCAATTCCGTGCCACAAATTGATCTCAGTGCATGGAGGGAAAACGTCGTCCAGGGATGCCAAATAGGGGGCAAGAACGTGAACGTAGGTGATTCGGCCTTCCCATCGCCGTGTACGAGCTGTATCTGTACCAATGAGGGGGTAAGTTAGCTAGAGAAATTGCCATCTTCTTGCTATTTTTACTTAAAAATCTCCTCCCTCTCTCCTCGAAACAGCCTCAATGTGCCTCGCTGCGCATCACCGACTGTGCCCAGCTGGCCCGCGAGTGGCCCCGTGATGTAATCCTGCGGGACGATGTTTGCAGTGCACAGTGCGGACTGGTGCTACAGAACGTTACTCCTCAGGGCCGCAACATTCCGATCAGCTTGCGGCCACCTCCTCAGCGTATTGCGCGGTCCCGCATCGTCCAACAGCAGACGGCGTCGGCACCGTTCACCTTCCAGGGCTTCCAGTTCCCCGATCTGTCGCAGTTTATCGGCTAAAAAGCCGATTGGAGAATGCATGAGAAGACGGTGCCTATGCCACGCCTGTGAGCAAAGACACCTTTATTGTACATATTGAGCGGCCATAATTGATAATTTCTCTTTGCTGTTTTTTTTTTATTTTTATTGACCACTTTATTGACGCATCCAGCTTGAATGTTTCGAGAGTTTCCGGTTTCCTTTTTCTGTCCTATTATTATGATCCTAAAATTCTGTCCTTAAATTATGATCTGTGTATTACTGAGGTTATGTACATAAACGTGTACTGTACTACTATTAACTATTACTGTTCAAACACACACTGTCCTACCAGTTTTAACTACGGCGCGACTTTCGATTACAAATTAGAGCGGACGAACATGGAAATCAAAGGTTCAAAAGCGTGATCTAAATGATATGTGTAGGCATATATTTACTATTTCTTAGCTAGCAAGAAACGATTCGTACAACCGTATAGTGTTGTTGTTAGTCTATGGGCGAATGCGATCCAACAGGGATCGCACCAAACCCACACCGTCGATTTAAACTGTAATAAAGTGTAATACAATTTTTCAACCTTAAAACCCAACGATCGTGTTCTCTCTATCTATCAATCCGGCGACAGTCCCAGCAGGCCGAACACGTTCCGAGATAGAAACCGGTACAGATCCCGTGCATCCTCCGCACCGAAGTAACCGGCCAGCCAACTCTGCAACGTACCGCCACCAATCTTCGAGCTGAGCGGTTGAAAGGTGAACGTGTACATCAGCAAACACTTGGCCACTCGCAACTCGGCACCGAATTTGCGCAGAAAATCACCAATCAGTCGAAACAAATAGATGAGAATCTTGACGCCACCGACAACGCCAGATGTCCTAAAAAAATTTCGGATGTTTAAGTCATACGACGGATTTTCTTGAACGAAGACGCTCTGTACTTACATGCGTGAAGAGAGAGAATCGCGCTTCATAACCTCCACATTGGACAATGCAGTTTGTTGCTCCGCAATACCACCGTAATACATTGAAGAATGCTTCAACCTGTTCCACTGACCAATTTGTGTTGGAGGAACAGTTGGTTCAACCGTTCGCTCGACAAGTTCACCGGAAGTTGCGTTTGTCAGCTGTCCGGAACAGAAAGAACACAGCAGTAGCACCATCCACAGTATGGCCGTCATCCTTCATGGATATGTTACGATACGTTTGATGCGGTTGAAGTTTGCGAAGGAACTGAACGGTACGCGAGGGGAAAAAAGACGATGCCATGCCGGGATAACGGCGCTATCGTCTCAAAGGGATGGCGCTAGCGTAATAGAATTTAAATGGGTTTTGTAAAGGGCGCAGAAAGAAAAGGTAGAGATAACCGATGGAAAGGACATCACACACACACTCTAACTTAAGCCACTATTACCGGGGTAGACTTTACATCACCAAAAGGGCATAACCATTATCGATTACCCAAGGTACATCGCCGACACGAAGCAATTGAACAGTGCCTCGGTACAAACATCCTAGACACATGATCTTTCGTAGCACGTGGCCCATGAATCGAAGCTGATCGAGTTTTACTCGAGGCTTGATCCTATCCTTTTTTGCTGTCCTACGCTCCTATGCTTTTTTGCTATCAGACTTTTTATTAAAGACCTAATAGATCGAAAACTTAATTAAATTTATAACACCAGCACAATTCATCAATTTGTAGATACCGACCATCCTTAAGAACTGATGCTCGTTGAACTTCCTATTGGTGCGATCCTCATCACACATTGAGGTGAATAATTCAGGCTCCGAGCATTTGTTTTGGACCTAAGTCAGGAAATTTCCCTTCTTAGCACAAATCATCGTTTCCTACCAAGTTTTGTCCCCAATTATTTCTCCCCGCACTCTACAACCAGAGACTCCAGAAGGCAGCTGCTGTACCTTAGAGCTCGTGTAGAATACCGGACTGTTATTTCACATCCATAAAGGTTAGTTCATTCGACCTCAAACTACGTTCATCTTTCACTCCCAGTGAACATTTAACGGAAAGTTTATTTTACTGCATTTTTTTACGATGAGAATTACTTCTTTGCAAAAAAGCTCATAATTGAACCTTGCTTGGTTTTCGGTGTTGGTGGCGTTACCTTCTTCTCTACCGAAGAGGCTTTGCCTTGGGCCCCGGCTTTCTGTTTTGGAGTTTCCGTCGGTGTTGCAGTTTCTTTTTCTGTAGCGCTAGACTCATCTTCCGATACCATTTCGTAGTCCTTCATGGTGACTGAAAATAAGACAAACAATTTTTTTTAAAGAAATCCTTTTTTAATCCCTATAGAAACCCAACAAACTCACTCAAATAACCCTTCTCATCGGTGTAGGTTTTAGTGATCAGCTTCTTAACTTTGCTCCGATTACGGTTCACACTGTTCGAATCATTCTCGACGGGCTTTTCCGGTGAAAGCGATGACGGCTTCTGTGCTTCCGGCTCTTTCCCCTCTTCCTTCTCATGCTGCTGCTCCATTTCTTCATGATCAAACTCCACCAATCGTTCCTTGCGTTGTTCGACCGCCGCTTCCTTTTCGTCCAGTTCCTCATCGCTAGATGAGTCACAAATTTCCAGAAGACGTGATTTCTTTGAAGGATTCGACGCCTTTTTCCGCTGCAGCAAAGGTTTCTTGCTGGTACGCTTCTTACTATCGGCCCTCTTCCGGTCCTCCTGAGGTGTGTTTGGGATGACATCTTCATCCTCTTCTGTGGCCTCCTCATCATCGGTGTGGGTACGTTTGCGTGTTTTTTCTTCTTTTTTCACTGGTTCCGGTTTTTTCGTTGCCTTTTCCACTGCTTTCGTAGCAGGTGATGGAGGTTCCTGTTTGATGGCAGCTTTCGGAGCAGCAACAGCAGTAGATTGACCAGGTTTTGAAGAGAAAAACGATGAAATTGCTCCCTTCCCAGTAGCGACAGCTTTTTTCGTATCCTTTTTCGGTGATTGCGTTTTTGGTGAAGCTTTTGGTGGTGTGGCCGTTTTCGGTTCCTCTTTTACAGACACTACCGGTGTTGCTGGAGGGGAATGTTTCTCTTCCTTTACCGGTGCTTTGCTGGCCATTGCGAACATGTTCGGTTTGGAGGGTTTCGGGTCCGGCTTTACCGGTGTTGGAGCCTCCTTTTGGGACGGTTGAGCAATTTGACGCTTTTCCGAATTCAGTCGTATTTTCATCACACTGAACTCATTATCATTTACCACGTTCAGCGGCCTAACATCCGACGCAATTTCAACGGAATAAAGCATTTTCATGCAGTGCGGATAGTTTTTGCTTACTTTTTCCAATTTTTCCGCGTTTGCCATCTGAAAAAGAAAATTTAAACGCAAATCAAAAACGGATCATTATGAAGCAAGCGCAAAGCAATGCTACGTACGGAGATGAAAAGGTTTCCATTTTTATCGATCCCACGGACGACGTACTCCACCGAAAGCTTCTTTGACTCTTTTTGTTCTTCGAGCCATTTCTGCAGCACTTCTATGGCTTGCTTACTATCCAAACTCCACGTGTTACTAATTTTCCGTATAGTAATCTAGGAACAAAAGAGTGAAATTTGGAGTTAATCTTGTGAATCTGCGCTGTTAATAATGGCATAATTTGACTCACTTTCTCGTTGGCATCAAATACGATGTGACCTATTTCACGGTGACACGTTTTCTGTAGCTCTGCATCCATGGCTAAGGGCACTTAATACATCCAACTTCCAAACTTAACTATATTTAACTATTTGGGTAAAGATTTCGCCCGAGAGATTCCCGAAAGGAAGCTAACAATTGAAGCACAGAAATGCACAACACAAAATATTCGCGCAATTTTCCACTTGTTGTGACAATTTAGCTGTCAACCATTTGTTTACGTTGGGAGGAGCGTTGACATATGAGCGAAATGCGAACGCCATCTGGCAGAACATGTTTGAAGAAGCAAAATTTAAATTAAAAAATCGTGAAAAAATCGAGAAAACGTCCACGTCCAGTTACATTCTACTGCTGGCTGTATGATCGCCAATTCTTTTCCAAAAAAATCGGTCCATGACTGCAGTCCTCAATTCACGGCTATTCAGCTCTCTGACTGGTGCAACTCCACCGGATCCAGCCAACGGGCTCGCTTTGCTCCTCTGCGGCTCGTGCTGTACGGGTCACTGAAGAGTACCTTCTTGGTGGGAGCATAAGTCCGGGATCCGGCTCTGACTACCGTCAGGATATCAGCAACACCTAGCAGCTCAGCTGATTCGAGGTTCCTTCGCCACACACACCACCAAAGACAGCTCCCGCCGTTCGAAAATGACGAGAGCATTGGCGTCCTCCGTTCGCAGGAGTTTGTGGAGCCCTCTTAGTAGACACGATTTCCGAGAACATTGCGCAATTTGAATTTAATTGCTTACGTTATTGTGTGATGACACACACTTGGCATGAATTGGAATGAGACACAAAACGATGAAGACGAAATAACTTAAGCAACGATTTTGTCCTGGGGATACGTACGTACTTTGTTGCTTGTCGAGTGGCTCTAGTTGAATTAGACCTGCCAGCGAACGATTGCCACTATAAAGCCTTGGATCATGATTCTTGGACGTGGATTAAAAAGCTTTGGTACACACCAACGACGAGAAACAAACACGTGTGCCACGTACACGAGAGCTGCCAATTTTATTTATTTATTAAATCCACCCTTCCACGACTGCAAGAAGTATCGTCCATACAATGATTACCTAAACACCTCTCCCCATCCTATATCCAGAAAACGGCCACTTACTTAAACGGCACGGAATTGGTCAAAAGTGTGTGTATCTTGATTAGCATGCGCAACGCTAGGCTGAAGAATTGTTTCGGTTTATTTTTTTCCGTAATTTATCTACCATTTTGCTGGTGGGTGCTTGTTGGTGGCGTTATAAATGTGTCTTTACTCGATTATATCATAGTATTCTCCATCCCTCGTTCCCTTGCTCAAAGCCTTCGCGTAATTACACTTGGAGTACACACGCGCAATACGCCACAGTCTTTGCACATTGCCCACACTGGCCCTCGGTTAGCTATACTTTCCCAGTGAGCGAGCAAGGCTTGGAAAAGAAAATTGTAGATGCCCTACTAAAATTAAAATAAAGGAAGCAGTAGAATATGCCCTTTCGGCACAACAGAAACAACACCTGACCCTGAATCGTATATAATACTCTAGCGTGTTTACTTTTTGGTATGAAATAATATAATGTAGCAGTAGCAACGCATATTACTTAAGTAAGCAACCATAATTAAGTTTACTACTGGTTCGACAAATGAAAGAAAAGCGTAATTAATACGTTGCAGTTGTTGCAGTTGGCTTCATTATGCCTGTAAGTCAACCAATTCTTATCGCTTATGCATGAATTATTGTCTCAAGGTTAAAAGTAAAATTAAAAAAAACTGTAAAGCTGTTTAAGCTGAATTGCATCAGTTATTATAAATTAAGTGTTTAACTTAGAAATTTTGTGTACAAAATAAATGAAAGAATTCAAGCCTAAATGACAAAAATTGGTAACTTTGAGACAAAATTCAAATCCAACGAATGTCTTACGGTGTAATGCTTTTCCCTATCATTTGCATTTCCCTGTATATATATATATATATATATATATATATATATATATATATGTAAAAAAATTATTATATAATTCTGTAACTGTAACTTCGCAATGCCCTACCACAACTGCTTACTGTTCCCTTATTTATGTGACGAGAAATCTAAGACCTGCAAAAGTAAACGCCTAATTAGTTTAACTAAATCGCACAACCACAATACATCAAACACAACACATTTGGCAAGGCGAAGGAGAATATGTCTGTGCTTACCGAATATAAAATTAAAATAAAGGAAAGTATATACGTCCGGTATAGTTAAACAAGCAACAACAAAAAATGCACCAGGAAGCAAAGCGTCGTGTGCTGGAATGCACCAAAAATCCCAACCAACTCCCTACCTACTTCAGCCAAATATCATCCATCGTATCGTCGTGCAGTTCGTCGACCGGCATCGCTTTTAGCGTCCGCAACGTTTCCATGTAGAACGTTAGCTCCGACACAACGACTCCGTGCTGTGGGCCACCATTGTTTGTGATGTTGTTCCGCAGCAGCTGTTCCCGTAACTTATCCTTAAAGTTGCGCTGCACCGTCCGATAAATGGCGTGTACCTGCTTTTCCGGCAGTATTGGTGCAATCGCTTCGTGCAGCTTTACAAACTGACGGCTAATGTTGCGGAACGGTTGCGAAGGAACGGGTGGACGAGCGTCCCAGTTGTTAAGCTGTCCAGTCACAACATCGCACACGATCGAAAGGACTTTGTTTTCGATCTCCTTGATGTGGCTAACGAAATCTTTCTCCACCGAATCGTACCCGGAAGTGGTGGTGGCGATCGGATGCGATCCGCCATTTGTTAGTGATCCGGTCGTTCCGGAGGTAGTATTGGTGTGGTTGGTGTTGCTATTAATGATTGATGCCGAGCCATCAAGCGACCGGAAGTGACGTTTTACGTGTGGCAATAGCCAAAGGACTAGTTCGAGCGCTCGGGACACGAGCGCCAGATTGCTGCTGGTGATGGTTTTAAGGCCAGCCACGTGCAGTGCTCCGGCGCCGAGGACTAGCTGACAGCAGCGCGAATTAAACATACGAAGCAGATCGACTACGTTACGCCCAAGCTGAGGAGCAATCACTGGAAGTTGTGTGGCACAGCGACAATATTCGGAAACGATCTGTACCAACAGTAAGGCGGCTCCAACGAGGGCAAACGGTTCACCTTCTACCTTGAGCACGGATTGGGGTGGTGGTGAAGCAGTGCCACCGTTCGTTTGTGCCGGTTTACTCCAGTGAAAGTCCCCCCGAGCAATGCAATCGATCATTGTCTGGAACTCGGCAGGAACTTCAGCTTGCTTCCAGCGTTCGCTGTCGAGCAGAAGGGCCAACTTTGACTTCCGTTCGGTGTGGAACTTTTGCGCAAATCGATTCCCCTGTGCAGAGAGTGCTAGCTTTAGTGGGACACTCTGCACACCACACGCCTCCTGACATCCGTCCGTAAAGCGTTCCACAATCTGTGCCAGCTGTGCGATCTGTTCCGCACTGACAGAGCTTTTTTCGAGGCTTTGGTTTGATACGAGGTTCGCACACCGTTCATGACAGTAGTTACAGACACTCTGGAGCAGGTTCGCCAACTTATCCTGCACAACGGTATAATCCGGCGCGGAAAGGAATGCTTCCGTATCGATAAAGCTCACATCGTCCGTAAGACGTCCAGCACTAGCGTCCGCCGTTTGCTGCATAACATCGTGCACCGCCCGAATACGGCGTAGCAGCTTTAGCAGCGTTCCTGTTGCACTTTCCAACAGAAGGATCCATTCGGAAAGTGATAAACTTTGCGCTTCCTCACCGGCCCCGGTTAGACAGACTTCCGCATCACCGGAAGCGATCACCTCGATCACGAGCTGCTTCACAATCGCCCTCACCGTCGTAATTGCTTCATCCCGGTACGTGTCGATAAAGTCCAGACTGCGCTTCCTCAACAAACCGGAAATGATGCAAATCAGCTTATCCTCCTCCAGCACACGCTCCTCCCCATGCGGTTCACCGTTCGCAAACGGCCGATTCAAATCCGCCGTCGAGTACCGTTCAAAGTCCGTCTTGAGCATCTTATCGATCAGCAGCTCCATCTCGCACAGCTGCGAAGGCAGATGACGGAAGCAGTGCACCCCGGTCAGCTCCTGGCCAAGTATTTCCTGCGTTGTACTTATTAAATCCAGTGCGGCCACATAATCCTGCGTACTTAGCAGCAGCTGTATCATCGGTTGCGTTTGATGAACCGTAGACATCAGCTTCAGCTTCTCCAGCACCAGATTGTTGTTGGCCCGTATCCTTTCCGCCCGGATCACCTGCAACGATTCCTTCACGATCATGTCGTCGATCTGCTTTACCTTGGCCCGCAACCGTTTCACATTCGCTAGCGCTTCCGTCATCTGCTCCATAATTGCATCCTGCGAGGTCATCGCGTGGAAAAAGGCGGACGATTTATCGGCCACCTGTTTCGCTATCAGCACCTCCACAATGTCCAGATAGTGGCTAAGTCGTTCCTGTAGCTGCCGGCTAGATTGTCGCGTCTGTTCACCACCTTCCGTCCCGAGCCCGGCAAATGCCGCCCCAAACGTTGCCGGACGATGTAATTCCAGCTGTTGCTTCAGAAACACCTCCGGAATGTCCTTCAGGCTGGCCGTGGCACCATTCGGAAGACGATCGCTTACCAGCGCCTGCTGACTAGTAGCGTTCGCTGTCGGTACATTCGCTATACGTGTGTGCACTCGGTACCGCTTCCCGATCCGCTTCAGATAGCCATCGAACGCTTCCCACCGGATGTCGGCCAGTCGGGGTGAGGGTGCAACCAACGTACCCTCCACAAACGTATCGCCCCATTTTTTCGTGAAAAAGCTCGTCTGCTTACCCCGGCTCGGATCGTTCAGCACGGCAGGAAGATTTTGGGCGGCGGAAAACACCGACCACTTGACGTGCGGTTCCCTCTGCTGGGCGTTCACGTGGCACCGGGTGACGTGCATGTCGTAATCGCGATCGCTAACACCGTCCAGCGGCAACGAGGCGCACACACCGTTGTAACCATAGCGACACACGTACGAGCCACCTTCAACGGTGCAGTGCTGCTGGCGAAGGTGCCTGTTCCAACGTGCCGGAAAGAAAAGTAAAGAAGAGTGAGTAAGCGAGTGTGTGTGTGTGTGTGTGTGTTAGAAAAATGCAAAAGAGGAAAATGTGAAGGAAAAACTGTAAAAAAGCAACTATACTGATCAATTTCCTTCCCCGTGCTGGCATGCGACAAGGAGGAGCTCCCGCCAGAGGGGTTTTCGACAATTGGTGCTAATTAACCTCGGTTACTGCTATAGAGAGTCACAGTTGACCCCGGTGGCGCATTGCACGCTATCAGTAAGTCAGTTTCTCTCCCTACCTAACAAACTCTGCGGTATTTTTGAATAAAAACAGTTGCTGCTGCTGCTGCTGCTGGTGGGGTGACTGTTGGTCGCATGATGGCCACTGTTGCTGTTGCGGCAACGTTTGATCGCCGCCCCGGGTCGATACGGGCGATAGGCAGTATTGACAGCTTTGCCAAGGCGGAGGTTCCTTCAGATCGAAACTTCCCGAGGTAGACTTTGCCATTGGCACATATTGTTGGAACGGGAAGACTCGCCGCCCGCCTAAAAAAATACACCACGCACAATCGCACACACGTACACACACACAGAATTTGGTACGATGACAAACCGTAATCCAACCGCTTTGATGGAATGTTTCGAGGGTCTTTATCAGTGCAAACAATAAACTACGGTCGACGTGGGACACCACACGGGTACAAATAAATGATACGGAACGACCAGTGCCGAAGGAGGGATTGGAAAAATACACACAACGTATCAAAATTGCTGCTTCAGCTGACACAACACCGATTATTTTTTGCTTTCGAGTTTTGACACTAATGACGTAAGCTTATGTGTACGGTTGTAAGGTGTATAGAGCTTTGAAGGGTGTGATTGTACAGGCGGTGATCAAATAACACCTTCGACGAGAAGACAGTGGCGCGAAAATGAAAGCAAAAATATAATTAATGACGCAAATGCAAATAAAAATTACATTTTGGAGACAAAAAACTCATCAAAACGAAATAATGAAAGAATCCTGCATCAATTTGCTTGAGGCGATCTGGTGACCAAGACGGTAGAGGCAACAGTCTTCACACAGCAATACCTAGTATCGCATTTTATTCGGATTGTCCCGTCCTGTTTCCCATAACTCAAGGAAACCGGACATGTAGAAGATGTCGATGCTTGCACACTGAAAATTGTCTTAATACTAGGAAAATAATGGAGCAATATTTATTAAAGCGAAAATCATGTAGGAGGATAGTATGACAAAACGAAGAGTAGAAAGAACGATAAAGAATTTCATTGAAGACAAGGGAATCTGATACTGGTACAGAAATTTAAAGCCCCCACAGTACACGTTTGCAAATCCGAGAGAAATATATCCTATCTGTGAGGAAGCGGTTTGGTAGATAAGTGGCGTAATATCGACGAAAGTCCTAGTTTTAACTCCACCCCGCCAGTTATTCCATGAACAGGACTGAACTGACAGACCAATCACG
Source organism: Anopheles maculipalpis (assembly GCF_943734695.1). NCBI lineage: Eukaryota > Metazoa > Arthropoda > Insecta > Diptera > Culicidae > Anopheles > Anopheles maculipalpis. Next base: position 17,473,680 of record NC_064872.1, on the reverse strand, counting down.
TGTACATAGTTGGTAAGAGTAGGAGTATGGTAAGTGTAAATGGAAATAAAATGAGAAGGCCACGGGCCACAGGAAATTTCAAATAGTTGAAAATTATGTGGAAGTTTTAAAAAAGCGTCATAAATACGATTGCAGCTTTGCTACGTTACCTCGTTAAGGTAGATTGTGTGTATGCGCGAGTTTCTCAAAAAGCAATTTCATAGCGAAAAAAGTTCAAAAACACGAAAGCGAAAAGCTGAGATTTTCGGGAGAAATGATGCGCTCTAGAATGAAAGCAGCAACGTCGACTACCCGTGAATAATTTTCGTTCGTGAAAAATCCAATGCCGGCGATAACAGGTTGGCTGATAAGTCCCCGGTCTAACAAAGAAAAACATATTTTTTTGTCAAAATTCGTTTTTATTATTCAACATAGTTCCCTACAAGAGCGATACAACGATTATAACGACCTTCCAATTTTTTGATACCATTTTGGTAGTACTCCTTCGGTTTTGCCTCAAAATAGGCCTCAGTTTCGGCGACCACCTCTTCATTGCAGCCAATTTTTTTCCATGCGAGCATCCTTTTGAGGTCTGAGAACAAGAAAAAGTCGCTGGGGCCAGATCTGGAGAATACGGTGGGTGGGGAAGCAATTCGAAGCCCAATTCATGAATTTTTGCCATCATTCTCAATGACTTGTGGCACGGTGCGTTGTCTTGGTGGAACAACACTTTTTCCTTCTTCGTTCTTTTTTCGTTCGTCAAGCAACCAAAAGTTGCTTGACAAAAGACGCTCTGTCTCACAAACTAATTGACATACAGACGTCAAATTTTGACACGAATCATTTGAAGGTTGGTGCTATATAAAAATAATATGCATTTAATACTAGCGGCGCATTCTATGTGTCAGACCGAAGACTTATCAGCCAACCTGTTAGTCCTAGAAAGCTTCTTTCGTGTCGTAGAGACCGGGAACGATGATTAGAAAACAACTAAACCTTCGTTACTATCACAGGAAAACCATTCAAATCAGGATCATAACAAAGGTTCAGTGTTCTACAACACAATGATTTGTTCTTCAGTACTTACCCAAGTTCCCCGTACATAAAAATGTGACTTATCTATCTGGCACAGTGATTCCATACACCCACATCGTCTTACCGACGACTTAAACCGCAATTGAGGAATGGAGCAATAATTTAGATCACCTTTCGGATATTTTCGATCGAACACTCTTCGATTACATTTTGAATTGCACGATTTATTTTGCCTTATCTTCTTCACCTTCACTTAAATCTTGTTTTCACTTGTGAACACCGATAAACATCTAGTTTTTTTTTGCTTGCATTACTCAATCTCATTACGAGGAAGATAACCTTTTTTTCTCTTGTTTACCACATTTGTGTGTGTGTGTGTTTTCTATAATGTTTGATCAATGTCCTGTGACGTGTGATGGGGGCTGGTGGATCAATTGTTTTTTAGTGTTGTTCACGTTTTGCTTTCACGACGAAGACAATTACATTAAAAAAGTGGGACAATTGATCTTCTAATTCGTTTATCCGTTACAGTTTTCATTCACCTAGCGCGTGCGCCCTCCCCTTGGGATAATAAAACAACAAGTTTTCCACAAGTGTACAAGGGAAAGAAGAGATGGGGAGAAACGGGGAGCACATGAAGCGCCCCTTTCACCAACATCTTAATAGTTACATCTCGATCGTTACACAAAATCACATTTCCGTTATTCCCAAGAAATTGCCCAATTAAAATGGACGAGAACAATTTAAAACATGCACCACACGTGTGCATCTCGGTTTACATCCTTTCTTTTTATTCTGAAAGCTGCTCCAAATGAGCCTTCTCAATTCCCTTCATGATCAATCATTCTGACCCCGCTTGTGTTCTGATGGTGTGTTCCATCGATTTTGTCGATTTTGTTCAAGCAATTAGACGCTACTTGGAACTTAAAAAGATGGGCCTGGTTTCTTAATATCTTTATCAAATCCTATCCTGTTAGAGTATGCTCGAATATTCAAAGCTTAATGGCCGCTAACGAAACGAAAATAAATACATTCGTAAGCAAATCAGTTCGTAAAAAAAAGCTATCACTATCTAATCTCGCAACCTAACGCGATTGGTCAAAAAGGCAAATATAGAGTTGTTCTTCTCAAAGGTACTTGAGTACTTATAAAAAAGGGGAGGTGAGAAAATCGGAGCAAATCATTTTCCCTTCTAGCGAAAAGCTCATAAGATGTTGCTGGACAAAACATCTTGCCAACTGTTGGGTCAACTGTTTTTGTTTTGTTTTCTTCTCGTATCTATCTAAGTATAAGTAAGCCTGAATTGGCGCAACTCGTAAGGCGCATATACATACATCATACATATATAATATATATATTTTAACACAACCATTGCAGCAGCGCGCGTGCACACAAACGAAGTAAGTAAAGGTGGCTCAGTAGTAATAGTAGTAGTAATAGTTTTAGTAGTAGTAGTAGAATGAATTAGCCTGAGGCATTCGCTAAACCTTAAAAACGGCGTTGTGTGCTTATTCTTATTATCGTCCATTTTCTATACAACAAGCGCAACAGGATATATAATATTAACAGAACGATTTTCCTAAGGGGTCAACGAACCTTGTCACAATTGTTTTGTGTTGTAGCGCCTTCAAAAAACAAAACCCAACAGGGGATGAAACCGGAGCAAACCTAAGTTTTGTTTAAAACTAACCTTTTTCTTGTATATAAAAATAATTATATGAATTCATCTCTCTCTTTCTCTATCTTTCTATCTCGCTTCGGACCGATAATCGGGATCAATATAAACTATATACTACGTCAATCACATTCCCTTACTTTTCCTCGCCTTAATCTGATCTTAATGATCTAAAATGACTAATAAACAGACCGGGGCGCTAATCTCTTACATGCGCACTCACGCAGACACACGCTTTATACAGAATGTTGTGAAATGGTAGCAGCATCATATACTTTTTCTATTTTTATTTCGTATATCGTATAATCGTATCTAGAATAAATTCTACATACAGTTACCATTTTGCAACACACTGCTAAACCTTAAGTCTGCGTGGATGATGATGATGGATGGTGGGTGGGTTTTGGAGGAAAAAGCAATGGAAAACTTAAAATTATCGAACAATGTACACAACAAACACGCCTTTTTTCGCGTAGTTTTCTTCCTTCGTCATTCTATCATCCATCAACATTTTGTTTTGTGTAACTACCGCACAACAATTCCATTAGTCCGTGTATTTTGGGGTGGAGAAACCATTTGTTTGACGACGCTCACTCACTCTATATCAACACTTTTTTTTCTTCTTTGTTCTACTACCTTAAGCAACATTCTTCCGCCTCTTTGCTAATTGGCATGAACTATACACACTCACACACACACACACATATACATATCTTGGAATTAATTTCTTTAAGTCCTTCGTGCGCTTCAGTCAAGATTTTATCCAAGAACGTGGAAAGTGGGGCGCTTTGTGGTAAAGTATCGTGCGGTAATCTAATTACACTAACATGACCGGGCCTCCCCTAGCCAAACAACGTTTTTTCTCTAGGCCCCCTACAAATACCTTTTCACCAGGACACACATCTTCCATTTTTTTTTCTAAAGCAAAGTGTGTACTTCCATTGGTCAATTTACGTTTTTATGAATTCCGAATTTGCATATTAAGTTTGCATTCTTTCATTTCTTTTTGTTCTTGTTTGCTAGTAGTTGCGAATAATTTGCTTTATCTATATCATTCCTTTTTTTGTGTCTCATTAATTGTGTGCATGTATATACGTATTCTTCTTCTTCTTTTTTGTTCATTAAAACTTTTCTACGTTTTTTTCTCTTTCTTCTATATGTTGTTCTTTGTATGTTTGAAACCACCGTGTGCAGAATGTGTTGAAGCAATATGACTATTATTATTATTGTTAAGCGACTACTCTCGTAAAAGTTTCCTTTTCCTGGCGCCTACTGTGTTCTACATATTCCGTGCTGTTCTACGCTTACGGTACATTTTGCATGTCTTTTTAAGTTTCTCTCCTCGTTTGTTTGTTTCCCAGATAGTGTCATGGCGGCTGTTGTTTTTGCGCTACTGTTTTTTTTTATCTCGTTGTTTGAACACACTTCAATTTGTTTTACTTTATCTTTTTGCTATCTTTTTTCCAGGTTTTTTTAAACTCTTTGTCTTCGGGTTTCAAATTTAAGTGGCACTTTGAGAAATTGATCTATGTTTAATTCATTACGTTAATATTTGTTCTTAGTTTTGTCTTTTTTCTTCTTCTCTGAACTTGCATTTACTTCTTCGTTTTTCTCAATCGTTATTATGTGTTCAACTACACTTTCCTTCCTGGTCAGGATATGATCAGGATCAATTTTTTTCTTAATGACGGAAGTGTTTGATTCACACATTCCTGTAACATATCAGGGTGAATTGATTTACGTTTCGAACAAGTATAGTAAAACTCCTATCATCGATGGTCGTTTGTTTCTTTTCGGAAAGTTGCCACACTACTAAGTATCCGCGAGTGTGTGTGTGATCAGGACGGTTGTACCGTATAATCCCGGTACACACGCACACAAACACATGGTTGGCAAAAACTTTGAACTATATTGGAAGCGTTTTTCAAATTTGGTTCGCAGTAATGTGGTCGTCCCTCGCGCATTGTTGGTCGTCATCGTTGTACTGAATAACAAACTCAGTTGTATTTTCTACATCGTTCGGTCTTAAATAACTTTTTTTTCACTATCTCAGCCTTGGGGAGGGGAGATCCTAAGCGAAAATGCTCCACACCCGGCGCACTATACTAGAGTTCAGAATAAAATTCTTCATAGTAAAAAAGTGTAGTCAGAATAGATTATAGAAAAAGAAAAAAAAAACGGTGCAAAACTATTGTTTTTTTTTTCACCAAAAAGGTTTTTTCACAAAAATCACGCTTGATGTTGCGTTTCATCGCGTGCTTGTTGCTAGTAGGTAAATATTTCTTCGCTGGTAAATTGTACGAATTAGATCGGGTTTAGTTTCTTTTTGTTTCCCTTCGTTTAGAAAGTTTTTTTTTTACTTCAGAGTGCTTTCAGCTGTGGTTTTGTGTATTTTTTTTTCCTTTCTCCTTTTTAGGCTACTTCTTCGATAAACTTATTCGAGTTTAATATAGGACCATTTTGGTTGTTCGCGTTTCGTGTGTTTTTTTTCTTCTTCTTCAAATTTCACTAATAAGCCACATCTATGTATACATAATCACGGCACATACATTTCATCTCATTCCTCGGTTCATGTTTAGGGAGGGAGGGGAGTTTTAGCAATTATTCCTTTACGGTGTTTTTTCCCCCATCTGTTTTCTTCTGCTTTGTGCAAGTTTAATTGCTTTTGCATCGCTTTTTCAACCATTATTTTCTTCTTATTACGACATTAGGCGCACATTGGCAAATACAAACTACACAGTTTTTTTACGAGTAAAGTGACAACATTACTTTCAGTTAGTTAGGTGTGTGAGTGTGTTTTATCTATTCTTATCAGTTTTTTTTTTAAATTCTATACACTTGTTGCGTGAAAAGCGCAAAAAACCAAAAATCAATACTATTTTTATACACCACCGCTAGAACACGGGACGAAGAGTATTTCTCTTGTAAAAAGGACAACCATGAAGATTCGTTCACACAATACATTTTTTTTTTGTACATTGCAGCAGGTTTTTCTTCTTTTCTTTTGTCTCCTTTTTTCGTCTAGGGCTTACCAGGAACGGCTAAAACGTCATTAATTTTTTATTCTGCAGTGTTCTGTCTTTGCAAGTGCGAATGTTGGTTTGGATGTTACTGTACTTTCTCTCTACACTACTGCACAACAAATAGCATGTATGTGTGACTGTGTCTCTGGCTAATGATCATCAAAATTGACAACATTTGAAGATGTGTGTTGGTGAGTATAGAGAGGAAGGTAGCATATCAGTGCGTGCGAATCGTAACCAACTGTTAGCAGCGTTTTTTTAATCTTTTCTTTTAGGCAGGACGAATTGTTCTTTTTTTAACAACCATTTTAGGTCACAATATATAACTCACCATGGGCGATGGAGCGTGTGCGGTGTGCACGGTCGGTTTTTTTTTTTTTTCTATACACATTACTATCAATTCAGAGTCATACACGCACACACGTTCACACGCAGCATGGTGTGATGCTTATCTTTGAGTTTAAAATATAGATCTAACACAACACCCTTAGCCCAGCGGAGTCAGGCTTACGGGGTTTTCCTCCTTTCCTACGGTTAAATTAAATTCTTTTCACATTTGGATCAAACCATGGCTCATACCGATACGGCAACAACATGATCTTTAGCACTATTCACAGATTCTAACATATGAGTCGAGAGCTTGTTTTTGAAAAGAAGAGGCTCACCCATCCGCATATTGCACGTAACCTCCCCCCTTCAATAAATCGGTTCACCGTACTGATTTATCATATCGTTAAGTTCCTCCAGCAGTTCGCTAAACGTCATCCGTTCGTGCGGATTTCGCTTAAAGCAGGGTGCCATTACCTTGTCGTATACATAGGAAAATGGTTCTGGAAGCTGTAATCTATAATGAGGGAAGACGAAAATAAAAATTATTTGAAAAGAAATAAAAATTTTATAAAGAAGCTATACGAACATCTTAGTGTCGCGCTGCAACAGTTGATACAACTGAGTCGCACTTTTGACGTCCACGTGCCCGTACGGCACGTTGCCGAACGTAAACATTTCGTACAGCGTCACACCGAACGACCAGACGTCTGATTGGAAGGAATATTTCTGCGTTTCGAGCGTTTCCGGTGCGTACCAGCGGATCGGAAGTTCGCGGCTGTGACGTGCAACATAATAGTTACCACCTTCGGTCACCTGTGCCAGTCCAAAGTCCGATATCTTTACGCAGTTTTTACTTTCCACCAGAATGTTGCGTGCCGCCAGATCACGGTGGACGATCTTCTTCTCAAAGAGATAGTGCATGCCCTAAGGAAGAGAGAGAGAGAGAGAGAGAGAGAGAGAGAGAGAGAGAGAGAGAGATAGAATTTTTAATTATACTACTTTTTCGCTTCCTATGCAAGAGGATTTAAGTATTACATTTGCAATATCCCGTGCCATCCACAGTAAGTCCGGATCCTTCAGATCGCATCGCTTGTAGCCAATGTAATCCAGTAACGATCCCATTGGGACATACTCCATCACCACCACCAGCTTATCATGCTCCTCGATAAAGCGGATAAACTCCACAATGTTTTTGTGCCGCAAACTCTTCATAATGTCAACCTCCCGCCGGAAATCATCCTTCACCCGGCCCAAATCGGGCCGATCGTCGTAGATCGTTTTCAGCGCAACTGCTCTTGCCGGATGGTTGTCACGCTCGAGCGTACCCCGATACACCCGACCATAATTTCCTTCCCCGAGTATATTGTGGAAGAAGATGCGTTCGCTACTGTTAAGCTCAATGTAGTTCGAACAGTTGACGAAAGTTTTTTCGTAGTACGAATCACCGCTGAACCGGTTGATGGGATTTGAGAGTAGCGGGAGGGAACTGCTTCCGCTTGATGCGTTGCTGCGCAGCTCGCTATCACTTCCATTGCTGACGTACGATGAAGAGGTGCAGTCGGTGCGTGATCGAACCAGCGTGGAATCTGTGCAGAATAAATCGGGAATATTTCATGTTTACATTGTATCTATTTAAATTTTTAATTTTCAAAATTAAAATTACTCACTCGTTTCCATAGACAGGATACTATTTTTGAAGACAGATCCATTAAGCATGTTGCTTGTCGAATGACCGTTTACATGCCCATTTCCTACCATGCAATAGCTTCCGTCTAATTGACCTGTTTTAGGGTGTAATTAAAAAATAAATTAAATGTCAGTAAAAAAAAATCATATTGTTCACTCGAATAAAACAATTGTCGCTTTTGTATGATGACACGTCCGATATGGACATAGCTTGCTATAAAATGAACTACTGCTTGTCCTTTGCAACTGGTGTTTAAAACGAATACTTACGTGCATGCACCAACAGTCCCACGATTGTTTGCGGTGCCAGTCGTTTGTCCGGATCCGGATGCCACCCACAGCTTAAACACTCATAGATCTGCTTCGATTCCTTCAGCTCCTGGGGCATCGTCTGAAGCCATTTCCGAGACGGCAAGAGCTCCGCCGGCTTGTACACGTGCATTTTAGTACCTCGGCTAAATATTTCCCACAGCGTCGAGGTGCAGGCCCACACATCGGTGGCCGGATCTTGCCGCAAGCTGGCAACACTCTGCTCGCTAAGATCCTGATACTCGTACGGTATCCAAAGCAGATCGTGCTTGGTCAACGGTCGCTGCCCATGCATACCCGGATCGCCAAGCTTGGCAAGAACGCGCTGTTCCCCATCGTCGTACTGCGTCACCAACATCGACGAACATCGTATGTGCCCGTGTATGATGGAATGCTTCTGCAAATAGTAAAGCGCACGAGCAAGCGAATGGCCTATCTCGATCAGTGCCGTCGGACGGACCGAAGTGCGCCGTGCTCGCAAAAACTCATCCAATCGGCCATAACGCGGGAATTCTAGCACCATCGTGATTGGCTTACACACGGTCATACCGTAAAGCTTAATGATATCGATCGAATCGATCGTTGCCCACTGGCCGGCCACCTGCAGAAAGTCCTGCGGAAGAGAAATAGCACCAGGGAGTGGTTAGTAATGAAAGGGGGTGGGAGATAAACGTGGTGAGATTATCACCCTTACCTTAAGATAATCTCCTTCCTTTTCGTTCTTGAGTAATTTAAGCGTCACCTCCATCTTGCTATTGTTCGGAAGCAAAAAGTCTGCCCGCGTACGCTTCGTGAATCCATCGCTTTCGTCTTCCACGGGATCTGAGAGGCAATAGTACAAGAACACGGTAATAGTCAACAGTGAAAAATAATCATTTCGCCTAATTATTTGACAAACTTTTCTAATCATACGCACTTCGATTGATAACCAGCTCCTTGGCGGCATTGATAATGCAGGCCCGTTTTTGTCCCAGCTCTTGCGTACCGCCACGCAACAAGCGTTTCGGGGAGGTCTTTTGGGTTGGCCGGCAGAGTAGTAGATTCGGGGCGGTATCGTTGTCAGACGGCGGCAACCGATACACGCTCGTTATCGCTGGGTTGAGGTTTTTCAGCGCTTCTGTCAGCTGGTTGTAGCGGTTTACCTGTTCCTCCTGCTCGCTCTGCACGTGCCACTGATCTTCGACGTGAATAAGCTTGTACGTTTTTATCAGTCCACTGCGAGACGAAGGCGAGACAAAAAACGTAGAAAGCAATTGATAGCAAATAATTTACAAAACTGACGTCGCTCTCCTTTTGCATACTTACTCGGTTTCTAGCATATCGACATAGTACGTATCGTACCGCTCCTCGCATTGACGTATAATGCATGCGCCGCAACTACTGTTCTTTTCCCGAATTTTGTCGGTGGAATATTTTCCGCTAAAAAGGACGAAAGCGTAACGAAAGCGAAAATGTAACCAATACAGTCCCCTACTCTTGCTAATTCCCTTAAGGTATGCAAAAATTCCAGTTAAACCACGTGGCCGTTAAAAGGTTAAGGACATTTGGAAGATTTCGTTGCAGCTTCGTTTGCTTTTTTAATATGAATTCTTCGTGCGTCAAGAAATTCTACACCAAAGATGTTCCAATCCGTTTTAGAACTTTTCCCCCCAAAATGTTTATAAATATGAATTGTAACAACATCTTTAGGCGTTGAAAATAATACACGGTTCATTCGTAAAATGTATCCCCAGCGCTTGCGTTTTCAGCACGTACGACCGAACTTTCCATTCACATCTTCTTGGGCCTCTAGGATTTGCGGCACGGTAGACGACACGCCAGTTCTAGGTATTGGCGGCAAAAACCGATGCCTACCCATCGCTCCACCGAACAACTTCAGGGCTAAGCCCTTTTTCCAAGAGATCTAAACGGTCTAACGGTACTGGATCGTCGCAATGCGATAGGAAAAACGGATCATTCGGGACGCAGGTCGGTTTTATGAATGAAACCCTACACAATTTCGTTGATTTTGCCGGAATCGGTTCCACTTTAACCATACCCAATACCATCAGCGTCACCCCACATCATCCCAACCAACAAAGGCTTTCGCTGCTTACTTACCCGATGGGTCCGTGGCACTTGAGTTCTTTCAGCAGGTTGAGCATCGGCGATGAAAGGTAGTCCTGACATAGATACACGGTCCATTTGCACATTAACCTGCAAGACGGGAAAGACAGGAACGCCGTATTTATATAAACCCTTAACCTGAATCGGCTGCATAATGTAAGCAAAATTTCGGGATGTCCTGGTCTCTTACCTATAGTAACCGGCTAGACAGGTTACGAAAGAGTTCAATTCAGTCTGATCATGAAAGTCTATACAGTATGGTTCGGACTGGTCTTCCAGGGCGAGTTTCACCGTCAGCTTTTCCACCAGTATGGTAAGTATTTCATCGATATTCGTCACATGTTGCCACTGTTGAAAATGGGAAGGAGAAGATAAAACTAAATAGCCGGCTCTAGAATTGAGGAAAGTGCATCTCCCTCTCCTTCAACGTTACCTTGCTGGCGTAGAACACCTTCAGGCCGGGTGTTGTCGTTGCTTCCTCATGCTCCAACGTTCGCTCCAGTCCACCACCGGTGGAACCGTACTTGGTTGTGTCGCGTGTAGTTGGCACCGTGCCGTAAGGTTGAAACCGTAGCTTTACCGGGCACTTACCGGTCCGTGAACTGAACTCACCGCGCGGGTACTGAATTTCGGCCGTATACTCCTCATACAGATAGCCCGGCGCGATGTTGTCGATATCGTTGATATACACATTCTTCACGTAGCTGATGATGATAATTGAGCAAAAGCGGGGTACACGAAAACGTCGTTAAGATATTTCGAAACGGGGACACAGGCGAGAGGGTGATCAGGTTTGCCACTTACTTGACGTCGTGATCTCGGTTTTGGATCGAGTTGAGTGATTCGAATATTCGCTTCTGTGCCACATTGACGAAACACACCGAATGTTCGCGGCTAATCTTGCGCGGGATGTACTTCTCGAAGTCGCGCTTCAGCTCGTTTAGGCCGACCTTATCCTCGATCATCTTCCGGTACATATCGTTCACAACATAGCCGAGTATTTTGTTCTTGTACTTCCGGTAGTCGATCTCCGGGATGCGGTTGTGCAGCAGGTCGTACCGGAGCTGGCTGTAGTAGTAGTTGAACAGCTCTTGGTCGAGCGCTTTCAGACAGGACAGATCGGGAACCTATCCATTACAGATGAAGGAAGAGAAGGAACGTTTCGGTGATGTAAATTGTCCAGAAAGTTGTATCAGTTCGGCTAACTGCAACGCAGTATGCGACCTCTGTTTTTCAAAGATTCTGTCTGTCTTTCCCGGTGGTACTGATGCTCCTGCTCCTAAATTGTTATAGCTAATGATGTATTAACACACCTTTTTTAGCAAGATTCTGAAGATTGTTTCCAATCGTGGTAGGCGAAACGCATATCCACAAATCCTTTAATAATCGGTATCATTGATGACCAAGTGAGTAGCGACTCTGGCGATCAAGTGTCAGGATTTTTTTCTCGATATCATTAGTCCACAAATTCTCAGATACCTTAGTATCTTAGGATATAAAATTGATGATAGGACATCACGTATACCACGAAAAAACATCTCAATTCGACTAGAGATCACCTGCCCTAGTGTCGTACTGTGCTCTATAGCACTGTCAACATTACGGGGCGTCTAGACACCAAAATGAAAGACAGTAAAGATAATAAGCTGCCCAGAGAAGCGACAATGTTTGCCAAAAACTGATAGACGACAACGATGCTGTTGGGATGCGATATAAATGGCGAGCTAGCTAAACCTAGCCTCCTTCCTCGTGAGGGAAACGGCCAACGATAAGCTTAGCTACGTGGTAAAAGCAAAATCCCATGAGGTGCAGAGTAATGCGCGTGGGGGTGTAGCAAATTGTTTAAAGCTCCATCATCATCCCTCTGCAGGCACAAGAGGCAGGCGCACTGTGTGTGTGTGTGTCTGCAATCCGGGAATGGGTAAATATTTTGCAATCTCATCACTTTCGTTTGTCTTGTGTCCCAGCGCAACAAACAGAGGCAGTAAAAACATCAGCAGTTTCTCCCGTGGTGTCTTCCGAGCGATACGGTCAGCTAGAAGCTGCACTCACCTTCGTAGGCGAATGTACGAATTCCACAAAATCGCAATCTCATCCCAACACACCGGTTGTATGTAAGGGGTGCGGCCCAACAGAAGTGAGACATTTAGGATACGGAACATGGGAACATGGAAAGATTCGTTAGTAGTAAACCCATACGATGATTATGACATTGGGTTACATTTTCATCTAAAAAAAAAATGTTGCAAGAAAAGATTATCTTCTTTACACCGTCCTGGAACTGGTACGGGGAAACGTATGCAGTTAGTAAGACAAATTGTAGGCTATTTGCCAAGGACACTGGACAACACGGCCAACTGCGGCGATTGACAAAGTTTAGTCAATCTGTTTGTTGTTCTACGAAAATGGCTAGCCAAGAGATAGAGCGCCAACGACGACCGTGAGGACGACGAATTAATTATGGATGCAAACGGGGGAAAACGGAAAATTAATATCCCGACCCCGGAAGCTTGCTCTGTCGATCGATGTGCAGTCAGCCCCTCCTGTCCCCGGTGTATCAGTTATGCATGAGCTGATGTTTAATGTATTAATGCTGTACGTAGTATTTCCCTGCTAGCTCCCTCCTCTGCCGATTCATAGAAATAAAATGCACGTTTTATACGGCGGTATCCGAGCACGGTGTTACAAATCTGACCGCTAAAGGAGGCTACGCCACAGCGCTAAAACCGCAAAAATCATCCATTATGAAAAAGGCTCAATTAATTTTATTAGTAACACAAGATTAATGCTGCTGGTGATATTTGCGTGGTGTTTCTCACAGGTACTGGTAGGTCTACTGTAGGTGTTGCAAATGAAAAGTTCTTTAGAACTTTCAATGGCATCAATTTGTAATATTTTTCTACATTTTACTATAATTCTTTAATGAGTCCATAAAATGTCTCCTCCTCCCCCTCGACTTACCTTGAATCGAAGCCGAAAGTCGTACTTCTTGTCCGCCGACGGACGACAGCATCCTGCCAGAAACCATTTTTCCCCATGCACTCGCAATCCGACCAGCGCAAAGACGACTGGTTTAATCTTTAGCTGCTGGCAGATCCACCGGCAGACGTGCTCGCACGTATTCTCCTCCTCCCGACCGGCAACTGGCACGTTGATGAAGCCGTCCGCCACATAGTTAAACACCTGGTACGATACTTCATCGGGCATAGCGCGATTTTCTTAGGCGTTGTATCGTAAGTCACCACGACAACACACACTATGGGCGGGAATAATGAGTGCTATAATATGCCCTCGCTTCACGCTGCTTAACAAATAGGACGTTTTACACTTTTTATATGGACGCAATTGCGAGTTACTGTCACTGCCTCCACATACAATCCATCCTGTGGCTGGCACCTTTTCTCTCTCCAACTATGTGCCACTAGCCTAGCGTTTTCCTCTTGGAGGATATATCAACGCGGCCAACAACTACATTCGCAACTTACTGATCTAAAACAGGTTCTAAAATCCCTATCCTGCTGCTATATTGAGACAACTTAGTCACTGCAGCATTGCGGAAGGCAGATACGCGCGTCAAGAGTACACATTAAAATTGGGAAACCTGCTAACTTGTGTGGCCACACATTCGAACAGAACTGGCACACTGTAGCGTGTGTTTTATCAATGCACATCTAAACGCACTTTGAACATTTCACAATATCACAGATCAAATTCCACGATTGAATCTCACAGTAAAGTTATCTAGTGTGCCTTTGGGGGTTTTGGGGGTACGCATAGATTAATAAAAGAACGAATGTCCACACAACTGGCTAATCTAATCGAGATTTTTCCTATCATCACAAATGTGAGCCGTTTTCCGCGTACTTGCTGATGACGCACTGTCGGGTGGGAGAGCTTTTTTCCGGGTTTTGGTTTTAAATAAGAAGCAAAATGGATGGATGCTAAGTTGCGATCCGTTTTCAATTCTGGTTATTTAACGACACCGGTAACAATTCACGCACAACAATTTGCATCTTTGCTCAACGAATGGGGCCTCTATCTAGTTGTATTTCGTTTGCTCATTATCCACGCATTACGCTACACATCCGGCTGGTCTGAAACGATACAAAACAGAAAGAAAAAAAAGGTTAATTAATGACATGAAATACATTTTAATCAATAGGAGCTATTGTAATACGGAAAACAAATAAATACATTTCAATCCAAAATCCCACCCCAACTGCCAGCTCCAATGCAATGGGTGTGGGTGTGTATTGTACCTTATTTATGCTATTATTTGATTGATCTAGGATTATATGTAGTGCAAGCGCGAGCACGAGACCTCCTTTTCGTGGAAACTTTAACTGGGCAATACTATCAAACGTAGTTCATCCTTTTACCATCATAGGTAACCACATAAAGCATGCATCGTGGTCGGTCATCATCACCAAATTGGTGCACCATAAATGAATGGTGAAAAAGGTGACCACTGTCAACATTGCGCCGAGCGGATGATAACGAGAAGATGAGTTAATATACGCGGCCGCAGTAATGTGGCCGGTGCGGAAGGTTTTCGGGGAGAGACACCTCAGCACACATTCGCGTGATGCTGATTGATGGCAGGATACGGGAGGATGGAATTAAAGTCGCCCATATTCCCCCACTCACCGGGTGGTGTAAATGTTTAATTTCGGCGAAGCCTTGCCGCCTAATGGTTGTGTGTTAATGACATCGCTCTTGAAACATGTTGCATACAGCTGATGCAATTTTAATAATTAAAGTGTGCTTTAAAGCTTTTTGTAGTTTTTTTTTTATGAAGCTCACCTTTCCGATTAGTGTGGGAAGTCCTGGGATTCTGGTGTGTTCAAAACTGAATTCTAGAAGTTCAGGAGGAAGCTCTGAACATTTTTATGATAGGAGATTGCCGATTTGAGCTCTACAACAGTTTAGAATTTCAGCATGGGGCATGATTACGGCTGATTCAGAAAGTCCAAGACTTGGAGGTGTAATAGCACCGCGCTTTGGACTAAGAAGCCGGAATATCCATTGAAACGGTCAAGCAGATTAGGGACAAGATGAGCCATTAAGATCAATTAAGCCATTAAGACAATCCCCAGTCAAATCTCACTTTGTGTCCACTACTCACTATCAGAGTGAGTTCTGATGCACAGAAGCTACACCCAGCTTCCCTCAGAAGCGATCAAAAGGATGTTTAAGCAATCCTCTATACAAAGAGTTTCCGAAATTATATTTCGGTCCAGGTAGTGGACCAAATGATCACCAAGGCAGAACTAAAAATAGGAGAAAGACATCCATCGATAAGGCCCTAAATAAGTTCTGTATGTCTTTCAAATTTTTGCACACCTCAGGCTCCAGTTTGGCTTTTACGTTTTATCAGGCTAGCAAAAAAAAAGGTCTGCAGATTTCAATTTTTTACAGTAAAAACGTTAAGGTAATTTTATGTACCAAGGTTGTTTACTGCTATCAACCTGCCTCCAACCTGAATCTACGCCTGTAGATTCAAGGCAACGATTCGTCGTCGTTAGGCAAATGTTTGTTGAGCAATTTCTATTTGCACAAAGTAAACAATCAGTCAAAATTCGCATTAATTTCGACCATTAAACTCACCACAGTAATGCCCGAGACGACGGCTCGGAATCGGAAATCGGCTCGGCACTCGTAGTGGAATATTCTCCTCATCAATCATCCGGAAAACAAAACTCGAACGACGAGCCTTTTCATCGTAAAATGGTTGGAAAAGGCTGGTTTCTAGTGCTGGCTAGTGATACGTTTGCCCAGCATTCCTTTATTGTTTTACTTTATTCGCAGCACGTGTACGAATAGTTAATGTTTTTAGGTGAAGAAAGCATCAATCAAGCTTGTAAAAGTCATTAATATGCTTATCAACAAACGATGAGCACGAAGTGAATGAATATTTAAAGTCAAGTAAAAGTAAAGACATAATCATATGCTACCGTGGAAGTTGTTCTCTTGGGCTTTCGTAGAAAAGTTCATATTTGACCAAAACAAGGTGAACCTGCAAAAAACAAACATATTTTTTTATTGAGCAAACTTCCCTCGGGATTAATAACGGCACAGCATAACTGAAACAAGTATTTCAAACGTTTTTTTTTCGGTCCGCAGCGCTCTTCGGCCTGTCGCGTGGAACAATCAATATTCGAAAATGGCTCCGGGGAAGAAAAAAAAAACAGCCAATCCATCATATCAAACACCGCGCGTGCGAGTTTGCAACGAGTGAAAATGTCGGTCAAAAATCGTTTGAATCTGTATGACGCGTTAATGACGTTCGCTTGCACCAACTACAACTGCCCGCTGTCGCTCGACTGGGCTGGGTACAACACGCATGGTCCTCGTGGAAAATGTATATTTTAAGAAATGAGAATGGAAAAAAAAAACACACGAATATCTCAATGGCGTGTGTGTCCCATTTTCCAACGCGTGGATGATCGTGCTCTGTGGCACATCCAACCATTTTCGCTCATCTTTGCTGCAAACGTTCATCAACCAATTGCTCCAATCGTCTTCGCACCAAACAAGGAGAGAAGTTGTATCGAATTTTCGTGACCAAAACCATCAGCAAAAGCGAAGGATGTCCGCGAGAAGGATGTTAAAAATAATTCCAAACGTACATTTTATCGATAAACACACAGGCACAAGAAACACTTGAAAAACTGCATCCTCCTAACGAGCGTAAACGGTTGAACTATAATGCATATACGACTTCGTAACGCACGCCGAGGTATCACGCGGTAAGCTTTAAACCTTCGCTTTCGATCTCCCTCCGCGCGATAGGGCCGCGGAACGCCCTTCAGTGAGATAATTAATGCACACACATTAAATGCACACTCTGACTGCCCGTGCCCGCCAAACACGCAAGCAATGGGAGGGACGAAACGGGATTAATTCTTGGCAAGTTCGCGCGCGCGAACGAAACAACCAATCGTCGTCAGTGCACTGCAATTCGCACTGCACCTCATAGGAGGTGGTTGGCTCAGGTGTTTGGGTGCCGTGCGGTCCATCAACGCCGTCACGCCATCTCGCATGACTTTGCTGCTCCCTTCCAGTGCTAAGAAGCAGTCGGTAGGGCAGTGCCCACAACCACCAACCCTCCTTTCGCCGTTTGTTGACAATAGACGAGTCGTGATCAGAGACGTACAAACACGCACACAAGTGCTTCGCTACAGTCGCATCAAGTTTATACGGATGGATGCATTTTCGCCGTTTGTTAAGCGTCAGCGCGTAGAGAGCGAGAGAGAGAGAATGAGACGAGATTTGTTTTAATTATTTTCCTTTTCATGTTTTTTTCTGTTTTCCGCGTGTTTCCTTCTATGGTGTACGGATGGGGATGATAAAGATTAAGCGCGGGAGGTTTGGTTTAATTTCTCGATGTGCCCACAAAAACACACATTCGACGGGTCTGACATTTTATGATTCTGTTTGCATTTAGATATACGGATATCAGACACCTTTACCGGGGGAACGATTGCCGGCGAATATGTGTGCCGATGGTATTTTCCCTTCTTGCGTTTGGTGTCGCTGAATTGCTGACAACGTCACCTCGTGTGCACTTTCTTCTCCACACGCTTTTAATTTTATGGCTAAACAAACATGTTGCAACGCTTCCTTGCTCAAGCGACATGCTTCAACACCATGCTTTGACCGCATTCCAGTATAGTGTGGGGTTGCATTAAAAAGCTAATGCAACAATTTTTAACAATTAAAAAAAATGTTTCCATATTTTTGGTTTTAAATTGTTTGAAGTTAGACGCTTTAATTTTTATATTTTATTAATTAATTGTGTGATTTTATGTCGATTTATTTTTATTATTTGTTTTATCCATTTCATTCTTCTTTAAATCGTTTAAATTATGTATTGCTAAAATGAATCGTTTAGAGCAATTATGCAGCAATTGAACACGTACCATCTCTTCATAGATTTCAAGACCGCATATGATAGCATAGCCAGGGTCAAAATTTACGAGGCCATGAGCTCTTTTGGAATCCAGGCTTATTAGAATGACCATGACCAACGTCACATGCCAGGTGAAGGTGGATGGAAAACTCTCAGGGTCCTTTGCTACCAAAAAAAGGCCTGCGTCAGGGAGATGGGCTCGCCTGTCTCCTATTCAACTTGGCGCTAGAGAGGGCCATCCGTGACTTGGAGGTTGAGACTTCGGGAACCAGCTTCTATAAGCCAACCCAGATCCTGGCATACGCCGATGACATAGACATCATTGGTCTGCGGCTCTCCCAGGTAGCAGAGGCCTACCAAAGGATCGAACAGGCGGTAGAAAACCTCGAGTTGCAGAATAACGAGGCAAAGATCAAATTGATGGTGGCACCATCAGCGACCTTACTAAGAAATCCGGAACTACGTGGGGGTGATGTACGGATAGGTGATCGCAAATTTGAAGTAGATCAAAACTTCACCTATCTCGGATCAAAAGTCAGCATCGAAAACAGCATAGAGTTGCTGAGTTGCTCGCTAGGATGCTGGCTGTCAGCCGGTCACTCTACAGCCTGAGGAAACATCTCACCTCAAAAAACCTGTCGCGTCGGTCGAAGCTGAGACTGTATCGTACCTTTATAGTCCCAGTACTCACATACGCCTCTAAAACATGGACCCTGTCCAAAAACAGACGAAGCCCTCTTAGCCGCGTTCGAGAGGAAGATGCTCAGAAGGATTGTTGGCCCCGTATGTGTGGAAGGACAATGGAGGAGCCGCTACAACGAAAGAAAATCCTTTTAGGCCGTCCACACGAACAAATGAGTTGTGGTAGGATCAGATTGAGGTGGGAGGATGGCGTGGAATCATCTGCCATCAAGGCCGGGATAACGGAATGGCGGACGACGGCGCCGGACCGTGACCGGTTCCCTACTCTGCTGCGGCAGGCCAAGACTGCAAAGCGATTGTAGCGCCTGATAAGTAAGTAAGTAATTGAAAGCAAATCGAGAATAAATCAAAATGTAGAAAATAAATTAAAACGCTTTTGTTGTTTAGTTTTTGAATTGTTTAATTTAAAGCTTTATCTGTAATTCTTGTTTCAAGTGCAAATTTCTGTTAGTTTCCTGTTTTATATCTTTATTTTATTATTATTTCCTTATTGATGCATAACTTTCACTTTGCATAGAATTGTTTTTGACTTACTATGACTTAAGAAAAAATCAATTAGATAACAAATTATACAAACAGCATTGCAAGATTAAATGACATTCAAAACAATAAAAAAGAAGAAAAAGAAGAAATGATAAAACTTAAATTATAAATATTATCAAAGTAGTACGTAAAACCAATAAAATAGAAAAGAAATATATGAACAGAAAAAAAACAAAATTGAGAGAGCAAAAATTTTTCAAACTCGTGGAGCCATAAAATTTGCTTTTGAGTAAACCTTTTGGCATGCAAAAAAAATGCATCAACCACCACCACCGCCACTGGTTGTGCGCCATGCTACTTCTCCATGCTACGTGTTCTATGAATTTGAAAAATGGACAAAAGAAGTCTCTCTCTCTCTCTCTCTCTTTTGCTTTGGTTTTTAGTTGCAGTAGTTGGCAGTTTGTTGCTACTGCATAAGTCAGGCGTTGTGTGTTGATCAGTCTCAAAGTGATAGGGATCCACCAGAAACCCACCACCATCCCTACTCGTGCTTTCTCTCTCCTTGCCACCCTCTATCGGAGGGTAAATAACACTAACAAACTGCATTTATTATGCAGTGTACGAGCGAGCGAGTGAGATAGGAACGAGAACACACACACAGCACTGACTCCGGGTGCATAAATTAATAAATTTTGCATTGTTTACACTTTCAATCCATGTGGATTGAATAGGGGAGTAGGCAGCAGGGGGGGGGGGGGAGGTATGTGCGGGTGGATCGCGGTTATCTATAAGTTTGTGTGTCCGTTTGCAGGCGCGCCGGTGTAACCGTATCGCTGGCTAGATGCTTTCTTCGATAATTGCAGTAGCAGCCCTTTGCGTCCCATTTACACCCCACCACCCGGTAAGCCCTTCTTCCCCTAGCCCGTTTTGCAGTAGAATGAGAGTGAGAGAGTATCAAGAAACCGAGCGAAGAAAACGGGAGACAAAACGCCAATGTGCCGTTTTAAACATCCTCGCGAGAAATCCGATGAGGCAGCAGAGACGAACGCGCGCGCACACACCGATTATGTACACATTTTACAGTGACGGGGGATGCACTTGGATGCAAGCCCCCTTGGCCAGCACCTAGCTCCCCTTGCCCTGGGCAACCCTGTTCCGCTCACAAATGCATACAGTTGCATAGTTCTATTGTTTTTTTTTTTTGCTGAGCTAAGTTCTGTTGACGGAGGCGAGTTGAATGGAACAAGAGGGCCTTTGCTTTCCACCGTGAACCGTTTCCATCTCCCTTTTCTCATTACTGGAACGTGTTACTGGAAGGAGGAAGGTGTTTTGCAACTGCGTTCGAGTTCGCGCGCGCAAAAGGAAAACAACGAAAGAGAAAAAGTAAACATACACACGGCTAGGGCGAAGGTGCGTTCGTTGCGCGCACAACCAGCAAATGGAGTTATGCTTTCAGTGAAAAATCAGTTGAGAAAGGCTATAGGAATGAATGGGAAGGGGTGGTGGTGTCGAGGGGTGAGAAAAAAAGCCAAGCAACTGGTCGGTCATGGAATACTCATTAATTTCCACTGCAATAAGAACCGGTATGTGTCAACTGGAGCGGGGCAAGAGAATGACCTAAGCCCGGGAAGCGTTGGTGGAATGGTTGGAAAATGGCGCACGCATAATTACTGCGAAAGAAATGCACCGCTTCGCTCCCTCGTGTGGGTGGGACGAAAATCTGCAACTGGTATGCAAATTTTTAAATCATTCAATAATTATCTAAACTCTAAAGGAAAGAAGGACACAACTGGAATGTAGGAAACAGTGCAGCGGCAAATAGCGCAAAATGGACGAGATTTCGCGAGATTGACTAATTAAAATATTTATCCCACCCATGATTGGAAATTTTTCATTTTCTACCAGGCACGTCGGTGCGCTTGGCTTCTGTGATTGATGTTTCACTAAAGCTGCAGCCGAGCAGAGTATATTGTTCCTGCCGTTGTGCAACTGCTGCGTAAAAGTACCCCCAAAAAACCTATACCTTCCCCACACGCTATATTTGCATTTGCAGGGTAAAAATGGAGACTTTTTAGCCGGGTTTTCCAAAGCGCGCGAGGGATGGCTGTTCATTTTCCGCCTGGTTCACTGCTACTGTGTGCACCCGGCATCAACAGCAGAACGGACGGGACGACGACGGGCTGAGTTCTGTAATTGATATTTTCCATTAGCGCTAACGTCAGTAGTGGTGGCAGCAACGGCGACTATAGCCTGGCCCACGGAAGTGGTTTGAATTACACAAGCATTGCACACATTGACTGCTGCACGCCTGCATGCCCATCACGGGGGCACACACGGCGGTGGAATGTTTAAAAGGGTAAATATTGTGCGCTTGCTGCTTACGAATCATGCATATCATTCCGAGGAAAATATTTGTAAAACGGACGAAGGGAGGAAAAGAGAGGGCGCGCGGGTGGTGCTGCATCAACTAGAAAAGGACCAAGGCAATATGCAGCTCGCCCCCGTTTGGTGCATCCTACGTATGCATCAACAACACACAAAATATTTAAATTTAAGATAATTTAGCGTGTTTTTTTCCACGGTTTGAATTGTTGAGTTTTGTGAACTTTTGACTATTGTGATAGTTCGTCCCGTTTCGAGTGAATGTAGAACTTCAACACTCCTTCCGCCCATAAATGCCAAACAAACCCAAAAAAGTGAAATTAATGATAAAGTTACGCGATAAAAATCACATGAATCACATGATTGAGCGTTTAAGTGGTAGATTCATATGTGGGTGGCCAATGTGGAATGTTGGATATAAATTTACAAAGGCAATTAGAAGACGATGTGAGCATTATTATGCCAATGATGGTGAGCTGATAAGTACGACCAATGTGGTGGGCTTCAAATTGTTATAAAATTAGTATTTATCGATGGTTGTTGAACAAGGTTAGGTTAGGGACCCAGGGTCCTGCAGTTGCCGGTTTACAGTAGATAACTAAGCCTATCCCCGATAGGCCTTCGCAGGACAGCAATTTCCAGCATTTTTGTGGAAAAGTATGGCCATTCGACCAACAACCTAATTTTTATGCTGACGGATCCTCATCAGAACAAGGCATCGGTTTTGACGTATATAACATTGTATCCGAGGCATATTTCCGGAGCGGAGCTCGTCGCAATCTTTTACGCCTTGTTGATTACAAGTGCTTGTCCTCCAGACGACTGTTTTATATTCTCCGAAAACTTACGCGCTGTCGAAGCATTAAAATCTGTGGAGGGTATTAAGAGCCCGGACTATTTCGTAAAAGAAATATTAAAGGTCTTAAGCTCATTGTTTGAGAAATCATTCCGGATATCTCTTGTTTGGCAGCCTGCGCATTGTGATATTGCCGGCAATGTAAAGGCATACCAATTGGCCAAAAAAGGTGCTTCGGAAGGGTCCTTTTTCGACAGGCTTATCCTACCTCACGAGTACATATTCGTGCCTCACAGTCTCTCTGCTTGGCTCGGTGGCGATGAGCTCGGGAGGTTTATATATTCGATCACTCCCCAAGCGGCTTCAAGCCTTGGTTCCACGGCATCTCAGGTGATCGTGCGATCATACGCATGATGTCTAGGTCTAATCTTTCGGTTTGCGTACAGGACAGGTCGACTTCAAAGTATGTGGCTACCGGCCTCGGATACCACGACATAGTTCATCTTCTATTGTTTTGTGTGGACTTGTTAGACGCAGTCCAGAGCATTGAAAAGTTGCAAAATTTCCGATTGGGGACCAGCTGGGAGACTGCGACGAGATTTACCTGAGGACTATCCTCCTTTTGTGCCGTGCTAACGAATTATTAATGTGCTCCCCTTCCATGGAAAACGATCAAGACCTCCGCTACCATAAGGACTACGAGCATGGAAATGCCCACACACACACACCCCGGGATAAGGTGCCCTCACACGATAAGACCCTCGCTATGAACACGACATTGGAAATGTCTCTCAGCAAAGATGAAAGGAGTATCTTACTTTTAAGTTCATTGTAAGCAAGACGGCCTGGACGTCCTTTATGAATAAAAAAAAAAGGTTAGAAACATCGCTACACTGGACATTATATCGAGATAGTCGCTTCTAGACAAGTTTTCCGCTGAGACCTGGTGTCTGAAACATTTTCATTTGTATTATGTCTGCCATAAGTAGGTTGAACAAAAACTAAACTAAATCTAAAGAGTTGGGAACGGTTGATAATTCGGGGAGAAAACGCGGGAATACAAGGTTAGGGAAAGCGCTTAGAACCGATGTCGGGCCTGGTCGTCGCATAGAAAAATGTCGAGTGAACTTAATAAATGGAATCCGCCGCCAACTCCGCGCCGGACACACAAACCGGGACATCAAGACGGAGACGCAGTGTGCATTAAACACGGTGAAGGATATTCTCACAAGCAGGTTGAAACCTGCAACGGAGATTTAGGGGCTGTAGTACAACGGAAGGATCCTATCAGGCGATCAGATTGCTTACGGATCGACGATTTCGTCGACATTTCTTCGAACAGGTCCCGAGGCTAAACGCAGACGACTATGCGAAGCTGCTGGACACGGTCGCCAAGCCCTGGATGGTCAAATGGTGGGCCGTATGTGTGGCAACAAGATTCGGCACAAATCGCAAAAGCTAGCTTAAAGACAATTTTTAAGTTGAAAAACCGGTGAGCGACCCACCCGTTGGTGGTGTAGGCGACAGCGGCGCCGGTCTTCAAATGGCAGGACCGGAGATCCGTCCCCCCGTAGTGGCCAGCCAAGAGGATGAACTATGTGTTCTTACACACACGCGAAAATAATTTCTATTCCTGTTCTGTCTCTTAATTCAACAATAAAATGCATCACCATCCAATCCAATTCAATCCATCAACTAGTAGTATAACACTCACTATGTCCTCTTTCTCTCTCTCTCTCTCTCTTTCTCTCTCTCTCTCCCTCTCTCTCTGAATGCACACATCGGACGGATCATTCCGGTGTGATTGATCACTCGTACTCGCACAGCATAAACTTTAATCTTATCAATTTTGAATTTAATGAAACAGAAACCGAACATAAAACAAGTTTTCGAGTTCCAGTTTTGATACTTCAACAAACTTGACCACAGATCGCATTACACATTGAAGCGATGTTCGTAAACCAAAAACCGAAAGAAACAATCAGAAAACGCGAGTTTAAAATGCTAAAGGTTGCTTTACGTTCCTTGGTTCCGCTGGCGAAGGGTTTGTTTTGCACCCGGGTCCAGTGTGTGTGTGTGTCCATGGAAATGGAAATGAAGCGAGGAAACATGTTTCTTTAATTCGAAATTTAGTGAAATATATTCTGCTCCATGTCAGGGCAGCATCAGCAGTCAAATTGGAATAAAAACTCTTACTACGAAAGGTTGATCGAGGGAAGAAGCTTGGAAGATGAATTGGACTTGGAAAGGCACAGCCCCCCCGTGGGGAAATGGGGTTTGGGTTAGTTTAGCTCTCTTTTTCTTTCGTCGTAGTGGGAAAATCATAAAATGTAGCAAAAATACCCTTCGTGAAACGGGTTAAGGATACACATCCATAAGCAGTAGACAGCATGCAAGTCCAAAAAAAGAACGATAGCGAAGGATCGTTTCGCTCTTGTCCTAACAGTGGGTATACGGGAGGTTTAGAAACCTTTTATAGAGGATCTGATGGTGTCATTTAAGAATCCAGAGAGAGAGAGGGAGCGAAAAAGTGAGATCGTCAGAAAGACGACAGTCTTAAGTTTGCTGCTGTCCTGCTTGGGATCCCGGGGTGGGTTTGGGAGGATGATATTCTTCGATTAATCAAGCGTAGATTCGCTCAAGCGAAGGAGCATAACAAAAGGAGAAAACACAAACGATCAAACAGCACAAAATGCTTTTTCTTGGTGCGTTTTTGACGCTGACTCGGGGGTTGCTGGGTAGAGAAAGATCGTGCCACACCAACAACTAGGATAGAGCCAAACCGGGCGAAGGAAAGAAGAGAAGCAGCGGAGAAAAACGAAACCAGACACATAAATATCAACAACCGTGAAGTCAAAGTCGCAGATCCCGCGTGTCCGCCACGGGTTTCCAGGCAGGCAACGTCGGTCAGAAGCGGGTGCGGTGCGCATGAGCAATTAAATGTGTGTGGCGTGTCGCTTTTTTTCTCTTCCTTCGCATGACCATCCCACCCAACATACAAACACACACACACAAACAGGCACGAAAAAGGGTAGCAGCATAAGAGAAGAAATCAGAAGGCAGCATAAAAACTCACCACATTACGACGAGAGAAAAGGAAGAACCCGAGTTTGGTTGGGGGCTTTGGGTGAGGGACTGTGCGCTGTATTTAAGCAGCGATTATCAAGTCAGTCGCGTTGCGTCGTTTTTTTACACTGTTTTCTGGCCATAGTTTATGCTTCTTCTGGTTTTAGCTCCGGCCGGCCGTTGCTCCACCGCACACGCGCCTGTCCTCCACGTCTTTTAGAGAAGTTATGGAGCGACAGGAATACACATCGGTCGGTCGGTCTGTGTGAGCATGAGCATATGCACGACTGGAACCGGGACACACAGAGCTATACGCATTGGTAACCGAGGGCCCTGAGAGACTTCGTGCAACACAACCCGTCCAGAAAAGGGAATCCATCAAGGAGAAATACCTGATGAAGTTGAACGTCGAGACGTCGTGCCCGCGGGATTCGTTTGGAACGTTGTAACGGAACTTCGGAGCGGCTTGGGGCTTTGCTGCAAACCGAATGACATCTGGACGTTTTGATATGGGTTGGAGAAAACTTTGTGTTCCAGAGTCATGACAGAACGGACGCTTAAACCGAACCAATCGGAAAGATTAACAATTCTGCCAAGTGTTTGGGAGGACCTTATAAAACGTTAATTTCTATTTTTGATCCCAACATTAATCTCCGACTTTCAAACATTCTTCCATTTCAATTTACAGTTCACATCCAACTCAAGGTCAAAAGCGAGTTCGATACAATGCGTCAGTTACCCATATGCGATTGGCGGGATTGATATTAACCCTCTTTCTTTCGCAATTGATAAAGTACATTGCGAAATATTTGCTTGCTGAAGAACAGCATGACCTCACACTATCAAGAATGTGCGGGGAACGACATATGAGTGTTTTTGGTTGGATTGTCAAACATTTTTTCGATTGATAATCGGTGGCAAAAGTAAACAAAACATTCTCATCTCTTGCCGTACACCTCATTAGTCAGCGTATGTCGTAGAGAAGATAGAGGAGAAATCAATTGGTTTTCAGTTGTATTTGGTAAAGGTTGGAAATCAAAGAATCGTTGCAGACAAGCTGTCGAAATCTTGCCTCAAGTTCTAGTATCATGCGTTGTACTCATTTGCACTTTGAGAAAATATTCATGATTTCTCGTTGTACTTTGAAACGGGGGGAAAAGTACATTTTAACACACATTCAACACATTTTAGCCATGCAAGGTATCATACGATTTAAACTAAATTCCCTCACCTCGTCGTGTTTGGAACGTCAACTTCATACGGAGGAGATGTGGTACACCTGAATAATGATCCTGCATGAGGACAGGATTTTTGATTGGTGACCAACATGTCAGAGCATTTGAATTTCTACAACGCTTGAAGATGTACGAGATCAATATTTATATTTATTTATTTATTCACAATTGATTATTACGGTCCAGTGCCGCATTGTCACTGTTCATATTTGATTAGACATTTATTTTAAATTTCTATTTTAAAGGTTTATCATCGATCTCTAGTTGTAATTTGGGATGTTATAATATTAAATTCTCTTGGAGTCCCAACGTGACCGAAATCCTACAAACACACAGGGTATCCCGAGGTTTTTTGACGCGTAACCATACCTTTTCGTTCTCGTCCCGAGGTTTTTTTGTCGAGTGCCCATAGATTTTTGTTTTTGTCCCGTAAGTTTTTGGCACGTTTCAATATTATTTTAGGTTTCATCTACTGATTTTTTATTTCTCGTTTGAAAGTTTATTAGTACTTTCGCTTCGGAAAAGAAATTGTTAAGGAAATTGTATGAAATTTATATTAGCTGTATATAAGTTATAAGAAATATGACCGAGCCGTTCTTTGAAATACAAAAATAAACTCATAATGTTATATCACGCTATCGTTATTACTGTTGTTATGGTTGTTAATGGTATATTTAACGAAAACTTTCCTGCTGCATTAACTTAATGAGAATATGAGAATATAGAGAAACGCGCTTAAAATATAGTAAGAATAATTAATAAACTTGTATATGCTCTATTTCATTCCCTTCCATCAGTGGCAAGTAAAACGGTAAGCAAACTAAGCAGTTGAGGGGGGCTAATGGGACCCTCGAACCTAATAACGGTTGTGGAACGTGCGGCTGTGGTGGACCCTGTTGCCTGAACTACTCGTCCTGATACGCCCTGATCTGCATGGACCCAATAGACCCATCCTCACCAACCCAATTGACCAACAAAATGTTTTGTTATAGGAAACAGTTTTTGAATAAAGCATAAAGAAGCAAACACTTAATGTGTAAGTATAACAGTATATTTATAATGTTTTAAATTGGACAACGATAAATCGTCTTCTTCAGAGGAGCACGATCGAATCTGTGCTAAAAACTAAATCAGTATACAATTTTTTTCGAATCAGCAAACAACCGGAGTCGACAAACAATTAAATAAGCCCAAATTGCTTATTAAATTTTTATGTTTTATGCCATAAATCTTCATACGTCCCCATGAATTTATAAGCGTTATATTTACAGCTTTACAGAGTTCTAGGCTCTAGTATAGCAAACCGAAATAAAAAATCAGTAGAAGAAACCAAAAATATATGGGCACTCGTCAAAAAACCTCTGGACGTCAACAAAAATTTATGGTCAAAAACTGCTGGGATACCCTGTAAACTTTTGCCTTGAATTAGTGATAGGAAAAACGGCTCCGGGGCCGGTTCTCAATGTCTCAAGGAAAAGCAGAATACCGCGGCTCCGAACCAACGGTGTGAGTCAAGAGAAACCTTTCTTTCGAACCATTTTAGAAGTAAGAGAAGTTGAGAATTCAACATGCAGCGACATCACGTATTGGTTTCTTATGGTACCGAAAGGAATATTCTATTGGCCGTAATGATAAACTCAAAACCGTATTTAACAACCATGTCCTCCTACGATAGACATAATTCATCCAAAAGACATACTGTAGACGATTAATTATAAATCCACAATACCGACACACGCTTCTTTTTGCAATCATTGTGTCCTAAACCCCTAACTACTGCTAAATTTATTCTCGTGCCTAGCTCATCAACATTCCCAAGCTGCCTAAACTGAGGCAGACCTCCGCGTTCGTGCCGTGTTCTTGTGCAAACGCACCACACAATTGGGACCGCCAAACATGAAAATCAATTAGCCACGAGGGATGTCGTTCGGTCAGTCAGTTCGCCCCAACCGCAAACCCATCGAGACAGACAGGCTAGGGCCAGGTTTGAACGGGCTGGACAGTGAAACAAAAAGCAATAAGCGCTGTACACACACGCACAACGTTATGAAGTGCCTGCGTCTGGTGAATTAATTCCAAAGACTGGAGAGACTCACCCCGGTCGGTGGTAAGCTGTAATATATCCTGACCGCGAAGGTCTTGCCCGTGCAAGGTCTTCATCAAACATACATAAACATCACAGTTCATTCCGGAATCGGGCATGTTGCGCGTCCCGATTCTCCGAATGCAGCAAGATGACATGCGGGGGTGTAGGAAGGATGGGTTTTGGGGCCTGGTGGAGGGCAAAATGTTGTACCAAACGGTCAAATTAAAATCCCTTCATGCCAAATATTCCATCATTCGAATGCGGATTCTTTCATAAGCAACAAGCGCCACGGCACATATTGGTCTCTGGATGAAAAAAAAACTCCACCACTGCATTCTCGCTCTGATGTTATTGTTTTTTCGTCGTTCGGCGTTTGATCGGCATAATGGTAATGGGATGTAGGTATTAGGGTTCCCCCCGCTGGGGACGTTCAGACAAGGCAAAGAAGGAATAACACACCGAGCCCTGGCTGTTCATAAATTCATCACCACACATTCGGTGCGTTTATGCGCGAAGGAACGTAGCTGATGGGGTATGAATACCCAATGAGCACACCCTCCCTCCGAAAAACTCCACCAAGAAACGGAGAGAAGACTACACAAACATAACACATAACCAATTCGTTTAAGTAAAAAAAACGAAAACACGAAAAGAAGACTCTGTGTTCTTCAAGACACACTGGGCACCAAACGCCAGCAAAAAGCACATCAGCAGAAGTCGTATTTCTTCGGGAGGTTTTCTACTCGAGCATCAAAGGTTTTTTTTTTTTTGGTTCCGACTTTTTTTTACAACAACTCTCCGGGGTACGGGATTTTCAATATTCTCAAACTTCTTTACCTTTCGCTTAAAATCTAACCAGTTTTAGAAGAAAACGGAACAACCAGAATGGGAGATGGGGACTTCTTCATCCCCAAATCACCCAGCTCAATGGCAAGCGGTATCAACAACACAAACAAGCAGCATCTTTTTCCATCCTTGTGAATATCCAACCGTATCCCTCCCTTGCAGTCTTGCCTAAGAAGCAAAACTTCTCCCCCAATAAATATGCTGCGTTCGTGGGGTGGTGGCAGTTCCACAGTTCCGTCGTAGTAGTACGGCAATCGGCAGTGAGAACAACTTCTTTTGAAAGCTTCTGATCCGGGGCCCCAAAAAGTTTGTTATAGCTGTGCCGTCCTCTTGCATGTTTCGCTTTCTCCCCGTTCTTATCATTCGTTCGGTTTTTATTGCGCGTCACACAACAGCCCATTTACCAAAACGTGCCTAATGCTCCGTCGAGGAAAATAAACACATGCACACCTGTTACTGCAGCTTTTAGCTGCTTGCCTTATGCTAACCTTTTTATTTTCGTTGCTTTCCCAATAAACTCTACACGCTGCGTAAAATAGTCGGGCACAAAATTGACATATACTTTTATACATCACTGCTTAAGGAAAGATGGGACACGGCCAAAAGGAATACTCCACTCCTTCCACTCCTTCCTTTTTTTGCACCCGCTGTCTAGCTGATCTCGAAAGCTGCTGTCTTTATTGGAAAGATCGCCGATAGGCACACACTTTAGGAGGTAAAAATAGCGCCCGAATTCGGAACTAGATGAAATGCGGGCGAAAATGAAAAACATGTCATCTCCCGTAAGGCAATCACGTTTCAGACTATGTTTTCCCAGCGAACACAGCACAACCTGACACTTCACTATAGTCTGAGCAAACATACAACACAACACACAGGACATGCATTTGAAGAGATGCTTGGTGATGGACGGCAATGGAACACGAAACGAAATCAAAATCGATCGAGCTAAATTTAATCAAGAATTGAGACACAGAGCGATAAATATACAAACTAGCTTGTCGCAAGTTGCATCAATTATAGAAATTGCAGTTCAATTTTTGTATCAGAGGGAATATTTCTCTTTCGATCTTTAACACCTCTTCCATTTATCAGGGGATCGCATCCATTGGGGAATATGAAACTTAGATATCTTTCAAAATCACTAAACCCTTTACCTATAGCGCCTAAGCCACCCACAGTGATTCGTACAAAAGCTGGGTCGCGTTAAGGCACAAACAGGTTATGCCGCTATTGATAACATTTTACCGGAGAGATAACCAAAGCCCCAAAATCCGGATCGGTACGCAATCCATTCTCGAATGTCAAGAATTGTTTTGGTACAGTGTTGTGTCCTCAACAATTTGGGTTTTGTAGTTTCATTAATCTAAGAAGTCATCTGCAACGGCATATTTGGGAAACTTTCGGCACGTTTGGTAAAACCCATGATGTCATCAGCGTATGTGGAAGGTCTTTGCTCCCGCGATTATCATAACCCTTCGTAGTGCCCTGATTTTAAAATGAAGGTCTTTAATTCTGAACTTGTGTGTGAGGTTCCTCATTCGAGGCAGTAAGAACAAACACGTCATCCAGTCTTAGACTTGAGCTATTTATGATTTGGATTCGGGGTTTTTTGTAAGCTGGCTCTAGATAGAAATGATGCTCATTGGCATAATTTAAAAAAAAATTTATCTTGACATCGTAATGTACGGAACTCGAATCATTCACCAATATTTATAATTATATATATTTATATTTATACATATTTATTTAACGAGTTCTTAGTTCTTAGTGGGATAAAAAACACCATAATTTCTATGCAAGAAACTAACAGTATAATGTGGCATGATCGCCATACCACCTGATAGTTAAAACTTACCAGCGCTAATAGGGTTATAATTTTGCTGTGTAAAAAATCCCCAAAAAATGGACACGAGTTGGAAGTTATATGTTATATATCCGAAAAATCGTGACCTTTAGCAAGGTCCGCTCATGTCAATGAGGCACTTGATATGTACGACATTGGTCCCAAGGGACCAACAACTTACTTTCCCTTCGACCCAGGGATGACCTAACATGCTGACCTAACCGACAATGACGTTTTGATAGGCATACTTTTTGGAGCCGAAAGCGCTTCATCGTCCTTAGAATCGTGGGTTGGCAGGATTGACCGAATGTGTTTTTTTTTTTTTTTTACAAAACATAAAAATAGATTTGGTCGTTTTGTACAATTAAATCTGTTTCAAGTTCTACAGTGGGACTTTAAAGTGTTAAGGACAATCTAAGCGTATTGCTCAACAATAATTCACACTTTGATTGGGAGATTTTTCCTCCTGTGAACTCTGAATAGGGCACCTTATTCTTGATGCGCTCTGTTGCTCCGCTGCGTGGCGTTCCGTAATCCACAGAATAAGTCCTGTTCATAGCGAGGACCTTTATCATACGAAGACACCATATCCTGGGCGTACTTAAACGATTCAATGTCAATCAATACGTAGCCCGTTGAGAGTTTTGACCATAGCGAGGGTCTTAACCGGGATCCATGTCCATTATACATATCTTGGCCTAGCTTGGAGCTTTCGGTGTGCTGTAGCGAACCTACCGATCTACCATTCTGCCGACCGAAACCTTCACATGGCGTACTCATTCGAACTTTCTTTCATTCGTCATCATACATAGAAGCGAGATATTCACAATTCACAATAAACAGACAAACAGCCTAGAACAGGATTCTAAGAAATGATAACTATTCGGAGTTTATATCATCTCGACATGCTTTTTACACTGTTAAATAGCCCTAAGCAGACATGCTGAAAATTTTTAGCGCATGAAAGCTTCCCAGTTTCAAGTTTGTGATGCGTTTGCGGCACACAGAATTTCTAGCTGAAGCCTGCGTATAACCTACGTTTCGATCTTCTGGACATGATACTATGCATTGCCAATCCTACCTATACTGATTGTGTTCCATTTTAATGAATTTGTGGCCATACCAAACTCCAAACTAAATGAAATTCATTACCCAATTACCGATAATGACAATAATCAAGGAGAGGAAAACATATTTCATGTGCGGCGATTGATTTCTATTAATCCTTCGCAATCGAATTAGCGAATGGTCCGGGAAGTTCTCGGAGAGCTCTTGGGTGTTCCGGCGAAATTCTGCATTTGCTCACCCAGCCAGCCAAACGCATTTCCCGTATCCCAGGGCCCCGTCTGCTAATGCATGTATGTGTTGTGTCTCTGTGCGTCTGCATGCTTTACCACGAATGTAAGCCGCCATTACCTTGAATTGCGTTTTGGTTGGCAATTTTTGGAACTCGAACTGTCACCAGACGCGTGGAAGTGGTCGCTCTAGTAAATTCGTTTTCCCCAGATGTTTTCCGACATTTTCAGCCCACAACAACAATGCCCTAATAGCCCCGAGATACATCCCGGGCTCAACAAGGGTGTGTGTATGTGTGTGCGTGTGTTTACAAAAAACACTTTCTCCCTTGTAAATTTGATCACAAGGAGAGAGAGAGAGAGAGAGAGAGAGAGAGAGAGAGAGAGAGAGAGAGAATGTGAGCGAAAGGAAATGGGGGCGCACAACGCAGTCTTTTAGAGCGAACCGCTAATTCTACGAAAAATGAAGTACACGCCGGATCCCTAGAACCGCGCGTCATCATGTGGCGTGGCACGTCGCGTGGAACCAAAACAAGGCTTCGCGTGCCGTGCCCGTGTCGCGCTCTTGCTCGTTCTCTCTCTGGCATCGCTCTGCTCCCGCGCATCATCCTTCATTATTTATTCCACGAATGGAGTTACTGTAAAATGCCCCGGGATAACCTCGTGCCGTAGGAGAAGTGCGTGCGTGTTGGTGCGCGGAAAAGGACCTCGGATATTCAAATTCGATTTCTGATTGTCATGAGCTTCGCCGAAGTCTGAGGGCGCGTGGTGGACGCACCACTGCTGACCGTGTTGCAGCCAGTTCTCTAAAACAAAAGGGAAACCATGTTGGCTGCTTAGTATCCAGTTGGTACTTACTCTTCCATCGAACTCCGACGGAGTCCCATCAATACAAATTGCATGCTGGCGCGATCGATTCTTGGCGGAACATGGGAGGAGACACATTAAAAAAGGAACCTTTTCCGATTGCTCTCGCTCGCGTTACATTGCTCGCTCTCTTGCTCTCGATTTTTACACCAACCTGATGCGCTTCTGAGTGATTTATGCTGTAACTTGTTGTACGGGGTTGGTGATGTTGGGATGTTTGTACTGCTTTGTGCTCTTTTCTTCAAACTTTCACGAATGTTTTGTTTTTTCGGGATTGAAGATGAGACTGGAAAATACAATTTAGTTAATGTCAATAGAGACAAATATCCCAAATTTTGACCCAAAAAGGATATGATATCCCACACCTGGACGAACGCCCATTTGCTCCACCTTTTCCAGATGAGTTTTTCCCTCATTTTCTAGCCCTCGATGTATTACTTTCTCTCTTCTTCTCGCTCTCTCGCTTCATACGCCTCTCACATAGCACGACAAGTGCAAAAAAGGTAGTCAGTAGGTTGTGTGCTAAGGGAAAAAGAAACGGTTAAAGAGCCGAATGTAGCCTCGGAGGCTCAAAAGCCTCTATAAATAAATGAAATAAAAAGAAGTGGCCGTACGGCGACGGCGCGCACCCGGAAAAATCATTCCCAAACTGGATGGACCCAACGGCGAACGACACACATTTTCCGATCCTTCACAGGCAGTGGACCTCCGGCAAAATAAAGGGGCCGCACGCAGGAGTGTGCCTTCATTCATGCAGCCCTATTACCAGGAACTACTTCCTGAACCGGTGGGCGAAAGTTGGATGGATTTTGACAGGGCGGGGTACGCACCACCAGAAATGCGTGAGGGGGGTGCTGGGGGGGATGGAAAGGATCCTGGAGAGGTAAACACACATTCACACACACACACACACACCCATATACAAGCGGTCGTTTGCGCACGCGATGTCGATGAGTAGGGAGAAGAAAAACCATTTTCCCGGAACCCGAAATGTTTACGTGCAGTTCAAGGAAAATGTCCAACGCTTTTCACAATCCCCACCGGAGAGCGAGGTAAAGAGAGAGAAAGAGTGAATCGGATATTTAGGGTGGCGCGCGTGGCCTACCGCTTGTACGTTGGCTGCCCAATGCACTTACATGCACTAGCCCTTGTCGGGAACCTTGAAGAGTAATATGCAATTTTTGAAAGACGGAAAACCAGTGAACTAACGCTCACCTGCATTTCATCGTTCCGAAAGCTGATCAAACGTGCGACGAGTTGCTGACATTGCTGTGTGTCATGGCACACTACACATTCACCAAAAGCGACATAATTTTTCTTCGGCTGTGGATATTTAATTCCAACGCATACTAGGATATTCTTTTTTGATGGTCGAATCCTCGTCTCGGGAAATCAGCATACGAGAAAAAACACTTTTAGACTCGGAATTTTTCACGTAAACATTTTTCGAACACATTCACGTAGGCACACACATACACAAACACACACACATGCTCAGAACAAATGCACATTTGGATGTACCAAAACACGGACACATACACTGCACCCGGGCTGCAGCTAAGGAGGGTTGGAAGAACAAGAGGGAGGGTGTAGTGTGCGTGTTTTTATGCTTTATATGTTGTACGCTTGATTCTTGCTGCACTGCACACCACCACCACCAACACCATCACACCTACTGCGCCCCGCTCGTGTATGTATGTATATACGCTCGGAAAGCCCTTCTCGGCTTACTGCTGCGCTTCCGGATCCAGGAAGAAGCCCCAGTGTGCCCCGAACCAGTAGTTTTATGCCCCTACTGCGCCCTGTTCCTTTCCTCCATTTACACGCTTACCACACATCCACCCCGACCCTGCTGTTGCGACCTTAGAAAACAATTTCGACCTGCCCGTGTGGTGCGCGATGTTGTTGACTGCGTTTCAAACAGCGTAGGTGGAAAAGGGATTCCGAAGCACACCACCATATCACTCACACATACACAAATACACTTATACACGCACGGAGAAGCTTCCCATGCTGGTCAAAAAAAGGTTGCTCTTGGTTGCATTTTTTATCCCAAAATAAAACGAATCACAGAATAACGCAAAAAGGACGTTCGCACACACACTCACGATCACTTCTGCACTTTAGAATGCACCACGCACATACACACGCGGAAAACTAAGCACAATAAAACGGAATTTTCTCATGTTTTTCGTTACACTGCGCTACCATTCGTTGTTTTTTTTTTCTATCGCGAGTTCAATAGTTTACCTTTGCTGCATTGTTTTCGGCTATGAAGTTTTTCTTTTCCTCTTTTCCATCCAATGGACAATTGGAAAAGTGGTCGGAGGTGGAAATCTTCAAACAAGCACGAGCGAAAGAAAACACAACTGCGTCCGCTTGTGGTATTTCTGTTTGTCAGCGCTGCGCTTGTTTTGGTTCTCGCACTGACAGGCAGGAGAACTGAACCCGCCCGCCGGTGATGTAAACGCGTTTGCCGAAGTGGAGCCGATCGTGTTCGAAGCATTTCGAATGTGTTGTTCGTCCGAAATTATTTTAAAATGCCCCAGTCGACGATCGTTGCCTGCTTCCAGGGCAGCAATGATGAATTAAACTCCACAAAAAATTTTAATACATTCGACGCGCCAAATAATGCTTTTTCTTCATAGTTTATAAGTTCATGTTCAACATCAGCTGTTCTATTCTCCTCACTGGTGTATGATCCGAAGTTGTTGTGCTGTTGAATTATGTGGACGACACTTTTCTTTTCCAAAACGTGAACAATTTAAAATGCATTTCATTTAGTTTCGTCTTCATCACGGGCAAATTGTACTTATTGTTGTAGAAGACTCGAGAAGGTATCCCCTGCACGAAGTTTATTCGTCACTAAATTAAAAATCCTCTAAACTAAGCGCAGTACATGTTGTCAAGGCTTCACAATATTTAGTCCAGGCAGAATGAGTTGGATGAATCAAGAGAAAATATGATTTTAAAAATCGCCTTTCCTCGACCCCTTACAAGCATCCGTTTTTATGATAGTATGCGACATCTCGTGGTCGGTTGAAGGTTGATTAATTTGGTATGGTACATATTCTTCGGAAGCTTTTTCCGGGCTTAGATGTTTGATGCTCTTAATAAAGAGCAAAAAGAAACTGGAAGGCTAGTACGTTATTCACATACTCCTTGATAAATCTCCGTCAGCTGACCAAGGATGAATAGTAGCATCCTGAGGTTAAAAACTAGAGCTCGTAAGGGTAAGAAAAGGGATCTAAATTTAAATTCTAGCTATATTTTATACTAATTAATCAAAAAAAAATTAACACACTGAATTCACACTTCATCCTGGGCGAAATGAGCTGCGCATTGCATACATTTTGGAGTTTTTCATGGTAGGTGGGTGGTGGAGTCCACTTATCAAGCCCGCCCATGTATTTTCAGTGCTGGCATCCTAACTTGATCCCTTAGCGTCATCCAATTCAACTTGATGCAAGCACAATCAGGTTGAAAAATGTGAATCACTTTTGAACGCGACTCACAACAAAGTGTAACTTGGGTGCCAATCTTGGTTTGATGGAAAAATGCATTGGGGCCAAGACACTAGTAAACGTGTTATGCTGTGAGAGCCATTGACTAGTTGTGAACCTTCCAAATCGATAGAATAAAATAGCCTCTCACTCAATGAAAAGCATATTGGAACATAAAGCAGGAGCATAAACCATGCTTCTCTTCTTGGTGGAGCAAAGGAATATAATGGATAAGCCCCATGCGGAAGAATGCTGTTCATTCCTCTTTGTGTCTCTCGCGTTTTGCGGAGCAAATGATACAGTAGAACCTTAACGAAAGTTCTAGATTTCTTTTAATAATGAGGGAGTGCGAGATCTCTAAATGCTCCAAGCTCCAGGAGCGCACAGGCTGCTTAGAGAAAGATCCTTTATGATCCGCACCAGGCGCCCCTTCGACAAGGAGATCACTTGATTGAGAAAGTCTCTTGAATGTCCTCCTTCTTCAAATATGAGGCGTTTTTGACTACTATATCAGAAGGACGGACCATTGCAAGGACTCTTCGAAAACAATGCTGAACCGACGGGTCCTATAAGAATTTATAGGTTATTAGAAGACGTGGTATCCAGGCCGGAAAGTTTGCGGGAAAATAAAACTGGAAAAATAAACACGTTATCATTTGAAAGAATGATTGTATTCTACTACTATTTTAGATTTATTTGTATAATGTATGCCTCAGTTTAAGGGCAAGAGAGAATAAGGTTTGTAAAACTAGCCTAGCTTGTATGTTAGCGTTTGGATGCTATTTTAGAGTAAGCTTTCCACATGCGCTACCATTCCACGGGAATAAGCTACTATACTATTAAAAACACGATATTTTAAGGACTTTCCACTTGCACTACCGTTCCACGGGAAGAACCTACTAGTGTTACAAACACGATTGACATCGACTATGATTTAATGGTTACTAGGGTAGTAGTGGTAGCGTTGACATTCCGATAAAGATACACGAACTAGAAAATTTTCTGTTGATGGCCACCAGAGAACGTAGTGAAAAAAGCCTATGAAAAACGTAGCGAGCAGACTAATCCTGCTGCCCCGATTAGTGTTGCTCACCAACGTTTGCAGCTCAAATGTACACGAAGCAACGGGCTGACTATGTAAATCGTTGTTTGTTCTTTGCAAATAATCTCTAACATTAAGATGTCTGTGAGTACGAGCATGTGCTTTTGCCGCTCCAGTGATGGGAAGCGATTTCTTCTGTCCACTTTTGCTTATAATGTGGTGCGATTGCTTACAAACTACGGTGAATGCGAAATAAATAAATGTGTGTTTGCCTTCGTTACAGTAGGGCAGATGCTGCGATGAAACTATTATTTACAGTAATATCGATCCTCGTACTTTTCACAGTAATCGCACACCACTTGGCAGCAGCGGCCGTTCGTAAACCGGCAACGACACTTTTCGAGCGTCTTGATGACCTTGGTGGTGTATCCGCGTCCGCAGCAGAGTGTCGCACAGTTGTCCGGATGCAGACAGCGTCGGCCACGTGTCACCGAGCAGAACGTGGGTGAGGTTTCGAAGTAGTACAGCTGATCGTAGATCGTTTCCTGTAAGCGACGATCGTTTTTAAATGTTTTCTCTATGTTTCTTTTAGGAGAAATGCAAGCCTTACCCTTGGGCGGTAATCTCGCGAAGCTGATCGGCGAGATGTTTTATTGTTAACAGGAATCTTCCGTATGGCAAGATGATATTTCGTCCTCAGCAGTGCAGCAGTCGTGTTAAAATCGCCTAGCCTTCTCCAGCAAGTTTTCATCGAGCAGGATCCCGACACGCCGTGGCATTTGCAACGATCCGTCATTGCACTAGTAATTGCACTTATGCCAACCTGCATCACAAGCGATCACATGATTTTATTTGGAATTGTATTTGCGCTTCCAACAATTCAACACTTACCTCACTATCGTGTCGTAGCATTTCAGTGACGGGATCACTATTTCGCGGCTGCAGCTCGAGAAAGTTTCGCGCGACTCGTTTACCGTGCTTTAGATTGTCGCTGCAGCCACCCCATCGAAAGGCAAGTCTCGTAGCCTCGGGTTTTCGCTCGGAAGCACACTGGCATTTGGTCATTCTTCCTTCGGCGCACGCACGTGCAACTGCGTGTGTAATCGCGGCAGCAGTGAGTGCGTGCACAAAAGCCGTTTCACGATACACCTGCCGAAATGATAGGAAAAGAAAAAAACGTTTTTTCTAAGAAGTTTTCAGCTATTTGTGTAGAATGATGTGAATGCTACCTTTTTGAAAATATTACGCTTGCCTCTCGTTTCTATCGAACAGTTCCACCGGTCGTATCGAAACTGTTCCTCACAGTGCGTAACGGCTAGTCGGCGTGCTTCCTTGATTGCTTCTGGAAGTCCGATATCACGCCGGCACTGATGGTTCTGTTTGCGTGTACCGGACAGAAACTTGCACGGCCCGGGTGATTTGACCATTGGACTGAATACGGCCATTACTGTATTTTTTGCTGATATTGAAGGAGTGTCCCTGGAAGAGATAAATAAAGCAAACAGATAGGTTCATTAGTAAAATTTATTTTTCTTTATTCAAATTTGTTGGAATCGATTCAAAATTACTGAACAATTCTGCACGCTTGTATTGAAAGTTGCATACGGTCAGGCATAATAGTTTCATACAAGTTGCATACGATCGTAAGTCGATTCGAATCTCGAGTTTTGTGTGGTATGCAATCCGCAGTACAGTACTACCAACAATGTATGCAATTCTCTATACACATGAAACCAAGAGTTATAGAGCTAATGGTTCCATGGCGCGTGTTTGTTTCAATTTGAATTTTTAGGTAATTATTCACGTGTTTTCATTCTGTGCACGAATATATAGAATAATAAATAAATAGACTTCAGTAAATAAGTCGAGCATTGCAGCCCTTATAAAGCCATAATTCGGATTTGTACTCCAATTTTGATAACAACAATTAATATATTTTTGCTTTTAGCTGTTGAAATTTCTCTTGGTAATCCGAAGCATTTGTCTTCCTGAATATTCAACTACCGTCCTTTCATGTGAAGACAGGTGCCGTTATCACCTCTGCCACGCGAATCTGCCACCTGCTGCTAAAGTGCTGCTAAATGTTTATGACCGAGTGATTTGTATGGGATCGATTATAATAAAGATAATATAAAATAACATGAACATTGGACAGTTCCTAGGCTTTAAGAATACTTTTGTCACGTTAATTCCAAGCATTACGTTACTACAGAAATTAAAACTCGTGGTGGGCAATCCGTTTCACTTGGCCACGGTAAGAAGTGATTCGTCACAATATTTAGCAACGAATTAATTAGCCTGAGTGGGGCAAGCAAACGTCTTCAAGTGATCAAGCACCAATGCAAACTGAAATCAATATACTCTCTTGCTGTTACTGTCGCAAGCTTCAGTCACAGCAAAACAACGTACTATTTGTCTTTGAATCGGCAAGCCTAAAGGCGTCCCAACAAACCGTGGCCTGCTTAAGACGGGGAGATTCCGTTAAGCATGTCAGATATTGCA
Organism: Anopheles maculipalpis; assembly: GCF_943734695.1. Classification (NCBI taxonomy): domain Eukaryota; kingdom Metazoa; phylum Arthropoda; class Insecta; order Diptera; family Culicidae; genus Anopheles; species Anopheles maculipalpis. The sequence goes on along the minus strand of NC_064872.1, from coordinate 17,432,974 downwards.
GTCATTTAGCGAACATTATCCAACCAGTGTACCAGCGAACACCCATCCTACATCAGCAGCAAGAGCCCTTCGGTTTGCCACAAAAAATCCCCAAAGCTACTTAAGCACAAGTGTGTGTGTGTGTGTATGTGTAAGCAGCTTCATGCCTGCAATTTCCATAAGTAACGAAAGGGTGAGGTGATTGAGGGGTGAAGTACGAAGGTGACCCATGTTTACTGAGTGTCATTTTCCGCTAAAAACCCTCTCATTGGTGGCATTTAACATCGAAGATGCAATGGAGTAGCATAAAATTAATGAAAAACACACACACACGCACAAGGTTGGGTAGCTAGGGACAGGGAATGGGTTGATGAGTAGCTGGAAATTTCTACAGACGTTATAATAGATATTTTCATAAGGAAATTGACTTCAACTGCACCGGTTGGTGGGGGAAACGATCAAGACAAAAACCAACGACCACCATTCATTCGACATCGTGCTCGCGACACGATGCAACATGTGCAACCGGAAACTTCGCGGAAAAAGATGTTTTCATATCGCGGTAAAACCGCCACCACGGTTAAAGCCGTCGTCGTCTGTTTAACAAAGAATCGTTAACGTTAAAAAGCGAAGGATACCCATCTGAGCCGCGGGACACGTGACTGTGGATCGAGATCTGAACAGTTGTTAAGCGGAGGGGGCAAGATTTGTATTTTTAACCATTTTTACTTAGATTTGTCGTACAGATCGTGTTGTAGAAAGGTAAGGTTGGCCGTTAGAATCCTCAGACAAGCACTCAAACTCAGTACAGACGGTAATTTCAAACACAACCCGCTGAAAGACACAATTCTAAACCTTCTACCCCACTCAACAGACCGCTAAATGGAGCACTGCCGTCTGCCGAATAGGGGCCACTTGTTGAGTAGATTTTCCGCACCATTCAACCATTATGTTAGGGGACCATCATCAACTACCGGTGGGAGAGGTTTGCCGAAGCATCCATAGGATGTAGTATTCGGGAAAGTACTGCAGACAAAAGTCGTAAAAGGAATCAATTCAACGTACGGTTTGAAACATTTTTGTGGAATGTACCGTGAAGAATGCACCCACAAAAAAAATAGAAGGGAGCGACTCGACTTAACTGAACAAACTAGACGCAATTAGAAGGGAAAAGGACGGTTAAGTGTGGCATGTGAATTTAAAGCGTTCGGAATTCGAGACAGTATTAGGAAAAATATTTATCCAGTTAAGTCTCATTGCTGATTTGAAAAATATGTAATAATTATTTTTAAAAATTCATCAAAAAAGAATTATTGCCAAAGCTTATTTTATCGATACGTGTAAACTGCAGTTCATCCACTACTAGCAAACAGTTCATCCGCGGTGCAAAACGCCATTGCCTATCTTAAGGCGCTACAATATGTTTCATGCTGCAACACTTTACTACGCCAATAAACCAACTTACTGCAAATAAACCTATCGTTCAATGGCTTTGTTTAATGCATAAACTCTCCCCTATTTTATTCACCATCTGTTTCTCTGCTGGGTTGAATTGAAACAATGGAGTAAACAAACAGAAATCGAAACTATGTGCACATCAATACCGAGAGTGAAACAATTTTTTTTTCGATTGCCTCGCACTCGAATCGTTGACATTGCTGTATGAAATATTCATAAATTAATTAAAATATTTGGTGATAGCCACTGGGAAGATTCGCAAAAGGGATGAAAATGGGTGGTATTTGGTTGGAAAATAGTTTACCATTTCAGGTAACTCGTCCTGTGCCTACAATGTACACACACATACTCCACCGCCCAGCCGGTCAGTATGTTGCCTTCGAGGTAGCATGTTGATCGGGGGTTTGCTATTGTTTAAACACAAAAAAGTAGAGTATCACAACAACAATCTGATTGTATCGCCGAACTGATTGATGTACTCATCATCACAAATCATGCCACCTCCAATGTCATCGAAGTTGCAAAACCCATGGCCACAGAACGATCATCGATGTCACTTTTATTTTCTTTGTGTGTGTGTATGTGTGTGCATTTGCTGGGGGAGTGGGTGGGAATGGATAAATTTTTGATGATCCGTATGCATTCCATCGGATTGGTGTATGTTGGATGCTATTTTATTCGCTTTGAATACAGCAACCCTTCTCCAGTGTCTCCGCCGGAGTAATCCACACCGCCCGGGGACGATCTGTTGGCGCGATGTGGGAAAGTCAAACATTGCCATCACGCAGAAGGAAATGTCTATAAATTTTAATTCGATTTCACGTTATCGCTCATTTCGAGGACTTAAGTATCTTCGGAATGCTGCTCATCGGTACGTGCAGCGCTACAAATGTAAATGGAGCATGCAGGTTGTTGTGTGTGTGTGTGTATGTGTTTTTTTTTCGAACGTTGACTCTGGTTTGAGTTTGATTTCCTTTTTTTCTAGACTTCCCTGCGAATTACGACGAATCGGAGCGAACCTGGCCAGTGTATCATATGCTTCCTATTCAGCCCGGGATTGGGGGGCTGGAAAACATGGCGAGGAGCAACCAGCTTGTGGAAACGAAATGAGGCAAAGCATGCGTTTGGCTGTTGGTCAATTATAATAATTGATGTGGGGAAAATTTGCAAACCGATATCGATGTAAATTAATTCTGTCCTTTCCTGTCGTTGCCTCGCATCGTGCCTTTCGCAGCCACGCACGGCCATCCTGCCACACAACGGTTAGGCAAGTTTATTTAGCAGGATTTCGGATATCCGGCTTGAGCATTAAATGAGGTGCGAGGAAGCGTGAGACGGTTGCCAATCCATCGGCGAGCATCGAAATCCGAAGCAATCGATCGTGGGAGAAATGCCGTAAGTGGTAAATATTTGACAAGCCTGTTGAGATAGATCACGGTGCACGGTGTGCTGGGTATCGGGTAAGCCGTTTTTCGGGTGCGTCAGGCCGTAAATACAGTTGTTAAGATTATTGACTTTCAGCGAAACAACTGCTCGGCAGCGGCAGGTGAATAATTGGTTGAGCGAGCAATGTAAATGAGTAGTGCTTTGGCGTTGGTACATTGTGCCACAGTGGTTGAATACAGCAGCACGGTGGATGAGTACATCTTCTTTGAATGTTGATTAATTTACTCAATAATCATAGGCAAAATCATTCTAGAATTTTTACTAATTATGGACGAATATTTCTTGAGCAAAAATTGGTCGCTTTATAACTCAAATTTAACTGAGTATGCCCAGGATAAGGCAAAGAATAAGGAGATAATGCGTTATCATTATATGTATACAAGTTAGTCAGCACAAGCGGCGTTGACAGTACGGCATTGTACCGTAATAATTAATTGTAAATAAATAAATGATTTAAATTTAACAAATTTCTTTGCGACAACCGAATACGAACGGGATAAGGCAAAATCCAGGGAGTTTTTTGTAATTCCAAGGATTTTGTAATTTGTCAACACATGCTGTGTTGACCATACGGCAAAGAGCCGTCATCTTAGAGCGATACATAATAAAAAAAAGTGATAGAAAAATTAGGTTTTTCTATTTGTATGGAATAAGCACCTAAATTTATGATGTTCAGTTGAAGTTAAAATAACTGCTTGTTTGCTTTAATCATATACAAATTACAAAATTTTTATTAATTTTATTACCATATATTCAAAAATTTAGTCAAATTGTTGATAATAATCAATTACGAATCCTTCAGCGGTTCGTTTTATATAATATGAAGTTGGTTCTGTTTTATTCATAATTGATGACCTGACCTGTTAAACTTAAATTAATTTAAATACTTGAAATTAATCTTATACACATGTACATTGAATCTAAGTGCCATTCGTGAGGTACAGTTTGCTCGAAATTGCATTAAATTTATTTTAAGCAAGATTATAAAATGCATCTAAAAGTGTTTTATTTATTCCAGTGGTTTCTAAGAACAAAACGTATTTTGAAATTAAATGTCGATTTATGTTTATACTTCAAGCCGCATTAAAAAAAAATGAAGAAGAAGAAGAGGAAGAAGAAGAAGATGGTTCATATTTCAAGCTTTTTGCTAAAATAATTTCCGTTTTGGTTTGAGATAACAATTGAGATTAGTAATCAAATTATTAATCGAATATTTCATGTTCGAGTTAGTAAAAGCTATTTGAATTTAATGTTCACCCTAGTTGTAAAATCACTTCAAGAAACATTTTCAAAATAATATTCAAATCACACTAAAGAGCAAATAAATATAAAGAGGCTTTTTAAACATTTGCACTCACCCTTTCGACGAGATGACATCGTTACATTCGATGAAGCAACAAATCGCGCTCAGTATGAGCAAACTGGCGAATATATTCTTCTGCTGAAAGGACCCATCGGACCGACAGCGACCGACAGCGCTGCTCTGGCACTGGCCACCCCCACTACCCAATGGCTCCGGCATCCCCACTGAGTCTGCCCGGCCCTTTGCCATCGAGCCTCACAATCACACAAAACCCAACACGAGGCACCCCAACGAAAAACCCCTTTCTGGATGTCCACTAAGGCCGGCCAACGGCCATCACCTTTCACCACGATCGGCGCACAATGATGCGATTGTTTCGCGCGCTACAGCTCAATGTCTTCAGGCACCGTGGAATCCTTACAGCACGATCACTTTTCGACGGCAGCGAAAACCAATCCACACCGTGCCACACACTAACACCGACTAACGAGCAACTGTCAGCGCGGGAACGATGGCTTCACCTTCACGGTACCAGCGGCGCTGTCGCTGATGGCCGTCCATGCTCATGCCTGGTCCGGTCCTGGGTTGGAAAGCTGCAGTTCAAATTCGAACATTCGATTGCCACAATTTCAGCCGCCTAGGGTCACGAAAACTTTTTTGCAAAGTTGAGTAATTTTTTTCGGAAAAAAACTCGCCACTATTCTTTCCTGACTGGATCACGGGCTCAAAGCAGATAGGGCCCCACATCACACACATCAGTTTTGCATCCTCTGTCGGTGTCGCTCGTAGATCGACTGTGGTATTTCGCACACATTTTCCGCTGTCTCGTATGACGACACCCGACCGTACACGCTCGCTATTCGCTTCGCGGTGTCGGTGGTTGTTCTTGGTCGATGGCTTGCTAATGGCGCCGTCTCGTTGCTCGATTGCCGGTGGTTCGGTTTTCCATTCGGCGTCGACCACCAAGCAGGGGAATCTCGTGCGAAGATGAACGAAAACAACACACTAAACACAGCTGCGTACCGGCTGACCAAACCAACGCACGAATCCACTGGGCCGCAAATCCTTCGGCATTCGGATTCGGTTCGTCGGCTTCCTTTTCGCTCACACTGTCGCGCTGGGTGTCGCTGCTTCAACCGATGTTGTATGGGAAATTTATCTTCCGCTTGGCTGTATTCACGCCGGAACGATCGCGCGGATGTCCTCCTTGGAGGGGGGGGGGGGGGGAGGCGAACACGTTATAAAGTTCCAGTGACACTTTTTTCGGAACGGAACTAACTTCACGAACTGAGGCACACGTTCAACAACTTCGAACCGCAGTTCAGCGTCGTCTGAGCACGGTCCGATCGCATCATTAGCGCGGACCTCGATGATGCGTGCGTGTGCGTGTATGTGTATGTAAGTCCAGTGCGTGACCACCGTGGTTTCCCTTTCTTTACCCTCCCCCCATCTTTACGCATTGCATCACAAAACGTTAAAAGATGTGCACATTGGCCCATTGGTTTTGGAAGCTTTGGACACTGTCACGTGCGGATGCACTTTTGCCCCATCAGACAACAGCAAACAACCGGAAAGGCTCCGTGGTATGGTAAAGCCGTCCCAAAACAAAGTTCCGAAGGCAAATTACCTGTTTACCTTATCGGGAAAATAGAGACAAAACGATACAGCGACGAGTTCGACGACGAAATAATGGTTTTGTTTGTTCCCTTCGGTTTAGGTGATCGTAGATTTTTTTTTTTTTTTTTGGTTGGTATTGGATGGCGTGTCCTACCTATTTCTACCATCTAGCTCGCCTAGCGTGGGATGTGCTGATGAGGTGCTTTTAACACATTTTCGGGGTTTTGGGAACTGGGTGCTAGCACAAGTTGGAATGTAGCATCTTTTTTCCCCGTTGGGCTATGGTCGTCTAAGGTCGTACGTTATTAAACTTATCCGTGGGAAAATAAGTAAGACATTGAAGTCATTATTGGATGCATTCGATACACTGTTAACATCACCGCATGTATGACACGCGAACCTTTTTCTTGACGAATCAATCCCTGTAGTAAGGCCGCTCGAATAAGCCGTTCTTACCCATCGCAGCGCGCCGTTTGCTGTCAGCAAAACGTCACCCTTCACTGCATGATACGACCGTAGTTGTAATAAACGCTTGGGCCAATTTGAGCTGACGATTGCGCTTTTCCTGTGGAAAACTCAACCTACGTACGGTATTCACACACGCACACACGAACCGTGACGCCGTTAACGTGACTCTTCTCTTAAACAAATCAAAACAAAATGGAACACATGATGGAAGGAAGGCAGGAAAGGCGGCGGGATGTGCAACGGCAGGAATCATCATAAAAATGGTTCGTTGCTTTGAATCGACCACCGGCCGGCCTTAACCGTGTAACGGAGGGGTTGCCGATCGTTCCTATCAAAATCGTATTAACTTTAATTGAAAATAGGGCCGATGACATGTGACCGAATACACGCCAACAGTACACCCAAGATACAACCCAGGTTGGAATGGATGGATGGATAGATGCAAAAAAAAAACCCCACCTCCCAGCACCGAACATCCCTCCAGAGACCAGGCGGACGAAATCGTCCGAGGAATCGCCGGAACCGGAGGCGAGTCGGGTTTATACGGTTTTACGATTTCGCAGCGATTTCGAATCATGTGGGACATTAAATTTTAATTGCATCGTCGAACTCCTGGTTTCTGCGCCGGCTGAGATAACCGTTTATGGGTCTTTGTTTTTCCTTCCCGGTTAGCGTAGACTAGCCGGTTGGGCAGGATTAGAAGTCGTTTGAAGCGGTGCTTTTCCCGGACGATGGAGAGCTGCCGGGTAGGGGTATGAAAATGGAATAAAAATACATAAAAAGTATTGACAGTTCGATAGAAGAAGCTCTGTCTGTAGTGTTTGGGATTTTGAGTGTGTGTACTAATATTACAAAAAGGTTTGTGACACAGTTGAGAATTTTTATCGGAAATTTAGCTCCATTTCTTGCAATTGCATTTAAATATTGTATACACGGGGTTTGTGGATTCTCCATGCCGCAGTAAGAGACAGGTTTTTATGGTTCTCCTTGTGACGAACATATGTCCTAGTAATTAAACCCATGTCCTTCTCCTTCTTGAGTTAACGACGTACTAGGTTACATCGGCCATCAAACTTGTTAGGCTTGCTGTTGACCAAGTAAGTGGGATAGTCATCCCTCATTACGGGGGAACAATCTGGATGGGATAAGAACTCTGATTCTGCATGTTGAAGACGGCGCTTCTGTCGCAATAACCACAGCATTTCTTTCATACTATTGGCTTAAACCTTTTACAAAGAAATGGAATAGAGTTAGACACATCCTATAAATATTGCGCCTTCTAGAGACCAAAGACCAACACTGATAGAGACGAATGGTGGTCCAAGACTAGTAAAAGTGTTACATCGCTCAACAGTGATGCACCAATGCATCCTAATACGGCACAAAGCCTGACGAAGCCTTACCGATTTTTTGTAGGAACGTTTTGCATTCTTTATCCTTGGTTTTCAGAAAATCTAAGTATATCCGGGATAAGAAAGACTTTAACTATATATTTCAGATATTTCTGTTCATGCTCATGACTTAAAATGAGCTAGGAAGATAGTACTTTTATGATATACAGTTTTATTGATGTGCCTATCGTCAATCGTTTTGTAGCAAAGTCAAGTACCAAAAGCATCTGAAGGAATGGTGTATCCCGGGAAGTATTTTTGTTGTGACAATATTTTTAAGGCGCAATTCCTGGATGTGGAACACAAGCAATGTGGGATGCATTGAGTTATCTAGAGTAGATTTAAATTATTTTCTGCGAAACATAGTTCTTTGTAATACACCTATTACCTCCTAGAATTTATTAGCAAAAAAAAAGTACTTCTTTGAAAAGATTTCTTTTGTCAAGTTGAAGCCCTTATAGCTGAGTGAAGTTCCAGTTTTCCGGTCATAAATCGCAAAGTAATTTTACAGAGCATTCCTTGCTAAGCGTAAAGCTTCTTTTACTAGCTGCTTCGGTCTGCTGTTGAGTTTTTCAAATGATCAACCATCAATGCCGTTATGTAAATAGTGCCATCCTCATCTGTCAAGGGTGTGTCTCGAATGTGTGACGACGATGGATGTTTGCAAACGTGCAAAAGCGTGGAATGTCTTCGCTGACCCACAGCCGGGCAGACGAGCGTAAAGACGGTCCGAAAGACAGACCGCACATCATCTTGACTGTAATTTATTATTTTCTATTGAAGTAGAAGGGATTTTTTAAACCGATGATAAGGTAAGGTGAGGTGAGAAATTTTAATGAGTTATTTTAGCAAACAAGCGTTTGATAGAGCGCCCTTCGTAGGTGGTACGTGAAAGTAAAGTTTATTGTGCAAAGATTTATTCGATTATCAATACAGTGTTTCACAATTTAAGTTTCTATGCTGCATGAGAGAAAGGTAATTGAAATTATCGTCCCTTTTTTTCAATGAGCGCGTGTGTGCGTGAAACTCCAAAGACGTTAAGTATCTATCCATACTGCGCACTGCATGGGAGTTCCATGAGTCATTAAATAATTGCCTGAAGATAAACACACAAAACGCTCCAAGCAATGACGCCGGCGAATAACACAGAGCACACATCGTCCAGAAAAGGGCTCGCAGTCACCGGTTCGGCCCGATACATGCGGCCCGGGAGAAGTGCTGCTAATGTGTTATGACTCAATTTACTGTGAAAATTTAAATATTGATTCGAAGCAACAAACCTGCACCAGGAAGAGAGGGGGAGGAGGGAAAGAAAGGTCCACATACAGCACGGTGGGGAGTTAAATAAAATCATAAAAATACCACACGCCTCTCGGCGATCACCGCTAGAAAAGTGCATCCCAAATGGTGCAGTCAAGAGCATCCCTGAGCGCTCGGTTTCGGGTGAAAGGAGGCGCAGAGGTAGATTTGTTTGCGGGAAAAACACTTTAGAAATTAAATATGAAGATTCTATCGCGCTGACTTTTATCTCCATAAATAACGATTTTATGAACTGACGCGCCTGCCATGGCCGCACCTTTAGGATGTCTTCGGCTGCGCACCGTTACCGTGGTCGGAATACAGCGGGACGGTGGCAAGATAAACATATCGGCGTACCCCTTTTGTTTTCGTTTCAATCGGTACGGGTGGGACGGTGTGGAAAGGTGGCGGTGGCTTATGTTTAGAATACTGTCCCAACTTCTATTTGGGAAGGATTTTTCGGGGTGAGGTGGTGAGTGACGTTCTCCGCGACAGGCAAGCAGCAGTAGAAGAAAGTCACTCTTGCTGCCGACAGGTGCTGCATATTTCTGCTGGTGGTGATCGGTGTTCCAGATCCTCTGGAGACACTATTCGATCGATACGATCATCTACGTGGCTGCTGTATGAATCGCTTTCGATCTGGGTGGTTTTGGAATGGGTGCCGCGACTGTCGGCGGCACCGGAAGCAGGTATAATTAGGTTAGCGCCACCGGGCGCCACCCGAATGCCACAGGGGAGAAAAAACGGGTTTGTTAAATTTTTTGGTCGTTTTTTATTTCAAACCCCAGTAGCTACCGTTGTCCTATAAGTTAACAATTTTATGACGATCGTACGAACGTTCCTCGAATTTAAGCTATGGGAGTTGGCTGGAACAGTCAGACAGCTAGCTTTAATGGGATTTTGTCTGGAGCCTGCGATTAGTTCCTTTGTGGATGGAAGAGGAAGCGTTTTAAAACTTTCCGACCAAACAGGAGTAAAGTATCTGCTTACTGTTTTCGAGAATTGGGCCTAAAGTGCCAGCGATGTGGTGTACACCACACAAAAAAAAAACAAAATCATTTTTGGCCAAATTAAGAACGGGAAAATTATTACACAAACAACATTTAATCAAGTGGCCAACCTGGAGCCAGACACTTTCGGATGGAATGTTTGTGATGTTATTCCGCACATCATAAAGTGCATTACCTTATTATGGAGCATTATGCGCGGTAAGTAATGATCGCTGGCATTATTATCATTTTTGGTACGATTTATGGAAATGTCTAATGGTACAAGAAATTTTATGAGAGTGTTTACACCTTACTAAATGAACTGTACTAGTATAGGTTTGAAAGTTAATGCTTCTGACTACTCCACACAATCAATTTTGTTCGAATCCTACATGTAACAAATATTCTAGAAAAATATCGCTAGCCGATCAAGGGAAACTCATATTGGAACATGAGAAAAATATTGAAAGCAAATCAAGGGGTTTCTCGTCTATTTCTTTTGCATTTGGAGTGTCACTACACCAGTCACTAGTACACTGGTCACTTATAGGTCACTACAGCCATCGATCGGCTTGCTAGACTTACCGATACCACGTAGTTGGATAGTCAGTCCTCTCACTAAGGGAAGGGCGGTCCGAATAGGATTAGAACCACGCATCTGCCGTCTAAAGACTGGTGCCGCTGTCGTCTATACCACCGAGCTGCCCCCTATAGCTATCTATTTTTTAGATAATATTCACGCGACAAAACATAGACAAGATGATGAAGAAGATCGCTGAGGAAAGGACCATTCCTCAGTTAGCCATTAAATGCAGTAATTTTTTTTATTCATGTAGGACGGCCAGGCCCTACTGGTAGACTCAGTCATTAGTCAGGAAGAAATCACTAAAATCAGTCTATATTCTCAACGCATGTGTTGATATGTCTTGATGAAAAAGAAAGCAATTGCTGAGGACAAATTATGCGCCATAAATTCCAACAAACGAGCTACTTTCTTTTATCGTGCTACAACAGTCTGAGCACTTTTATCAGACGAGAAGGTGTCTTTCCACGAATTGCTGGAGCGAATGGATAATATTGATGCAATAGTCTAATGTCGCAAGGCACAAAAGGATCGCTGAGGAATGTTTAGTGTGTGAGTTTCCATTGCGGTTCGCCGAGCGGTGCATTTATGATCGGTAAACAAACAGCGGATAGGGCGTGAGTGCGTTCGTTCTTGCGCGAGCCCTGAGAAAATGTTTTGTTGCCTCGCATGACAGGTTGAACTGTTGTGAATCAGTTTGTAAGCTGCAAATAGTCGTTTCGTTCTGTGAACTATCGCAGTAAAGCTCGTAACCTACGACAGGAAGTGGTGACCGCACCTTCAGTTGGTGGATGTGTGTTTCGTGTTTGAAACCGGCCATTACTGGATTGTGTAGAGTTTTTTTTTTGGTTATCAGTAACTTGGCGGGTATTTTGTTCCCAGAGTAAAGCAACAAAGATTTCGATCGAAAGTATTTATCTTAAACAGTTCGTAAAACTACTTCAATTCAATTTATTTCTTCCGATTTTCTTAAAGTCATCGACATGTCACTTCAAAGTAAATCCGTTTCCAATATAGTAGAGGTAGCGGTAGAGGCAAAATAACGATTCTTTCCTGCTCGTTTAAATCCAAACACGAGCGACAGTTTGCTAATAAAACCCGTCTGGTATTGTAATCGAATTCAATCGAGCTTGAACCAAAATGGTTGCATCGTTAACCGGACCATACAGTCTGATTTTGGACCATTATGTGGTCTGGCGAAGGGCAATGATTGTTTCTGGACATTTTTCTCTTCCCCTAATGTAGGACGTTTTTGGCGTTCGAATGGGTGGTGTCTTGGGCGCTATGAAACGGCAAGTGTGTAGAAAATTAAATCATAAATCATTACCATCGCAACAAAGTAGTAGCCTGAGCGAAGTGGAGCGTTCGGGAAACATCAACCGATTGGAAAACCGAAAGCTCCTCTTTGTGGCTGCATTTCAAAAGCTCACCGCTAGATGGCAGGCGTGACCAACAAGGGTTGAAAATAGGGGTTGAAGTTAATGAAGATGAGTATTTCTAAGAAGATTCTTTGGTGTGATTTTGTAGAATATTTTTATATTATTACAATTAAGACACAAAAATACAAAAAAAGATTTAGCAATTCATGTCTCATTTCCAAGCGGAAATCTACAGCTCTAAATTTAAGCACTTTCCCTCCCAAATCGATCCGACAGGAAAAATCATGCTAACAATGCCCGTTTGAACCACCCGACCGCTAGCTCTATGTATCCGTCTCGTTACTTTTGCTCTTTTACATCCACTTCTTCATCCACGCATACGGTTGTTTGACCTGTCTCATGTGCTCACTCAGGTGGATGTGCGACCATGCATAGGCTGTCCTGGACCGCCCCTAATCCCTCTGAATGCATTTGCAAATTTCGAACAAAAGACAGCAACTCGCATCGATAGCAGTGATCTTACTTGTGGATGTGGATTAGCAGCATTAGCCACTTTTTCTTTTTTTTTTTTAGGTTGTGCGTGTGCATCCAACCAAACCACGGACCGGCACTTAACTTCGTACGATGTACCTACATGGAGCAAAAGTGTTGATGCGCACTGCATGATATGATGATACTCATTACACTCATTATTCGTTAAAATATTTGCGCTCCCGGCTCGGGGAAAGCATAATTACAAAAGTAAACAATCCTCTTAGGTACAGCATCTCAGGCTCAGGCTTTTGAGGTTTGGATTTGGGATGCGTTCGGGTCATCCGTGCGCATTCGACCATCCTTAGAACAAAGGGATCCGAATGTGAAAGAGGCAAAGTACAAAAAAAGATGACAACAAATCCGTATGGATGGATGTGCATATCGTACTGCTCGTGCTCGTGCTGATCCAGCTGCCGAATGCTGATGGGAGCATGCTGTCTGACAAATCAAGTTGAAAAAAAAAAAACCGGGACACGGGTCCCGTTAGCCCTTCAGGAAGAAGAGCGTCCGAAATTAACTTAAATTCTTCCGCTAATCAGCCCACCTACAGGTACGAAGGATCTGCTCACTTTTGGGCCATATAATGTACCCCGGAACGACTCAATCTACCTGAGGGCCAAACAACATCGCATCACAGGATGAGGTTGTGAACACTTCATTCAATTCATTTCATTGATATGAAGTCGTCGCACATTTGTTGCCACCACCAATCGACATGTTTGGCCACATTCCAACTACTGATGTGTGTGCGTGTGTGTGATTGCAGTGATCGATCATTTCGTAATCGTTCCATTAAGAAATCAACAAATAGTTTAATTTACCCCTTGTTGAAGCTGTACCCCGTATTTGCCACGGTAGCAAATGGCCTCGAAATTGATCACGTTAAGGGTGCACTCGATCAAACATCGCTTGATACCTGCCCATATGTAGTTGCGCCAGGTACCAGGTGAAGCCAGGTGAGACTACTCGGATCGATCGCTAGCGAGAACGAAAGGTAGTTGTTTTCGCTATGCCATGTTTGGCATTAATCATGCATAATAGCTACATTAGTAACGTTTTTACTGTGTGCTAATTGTATATCAATTTGTCTTTAATTAATGCATGTCCACCGGGTGGTGCTCTGACAGCGGGGCTTAACAGCTCCTGTGAACAATCGCTAACCGCTACCACCACCACCACCACCACCAACGAGTTGTGTTATTGAAACCGCTCCCCTCGAAGACAAGAGTTGTTGAGATTGTTAAGCGCGATTCCGTAATCCCACTTAATGATCATGTTTTTGGAGAAGATTTCTCTAGAGCTTCCAGCAACAGCGCCATTTTGAATTCCAACAAACTGGTTGCTTGCTAGCGAACACAGCACTGTGATCAGTGCATATCAATTTCTCTACCGATCGAACATAAACAACGAGAGACGATCTTCCCAAAACAAACGAAAAAAAAGCAACGCTTTTTTAATCCTTCTCAATGGCACCGGTTTCAGCTTCATTCGGGAGCTTGAGCTTATCGAGCGGTTCGTTCGGTGCTATATTCGAACGCTTTTCGGCGTGTGTATGCGTGTGGATCAAGTTTCAACAAGTTTTGCGGCCTGTCATAAGCCACCCCAAAATAGGGGTGCTTCAAACCTGCCCGCCACATGCGAACGCTTGATAATTGATTTCTTTTCATGTTTCGCCAACACATCACCGAAACCCGTAGAACCTCTGCACGCCACCGCTACGGTAGGAGGATCAATGGCGATCGTCATCGAGTATGGGTTCGCCGCGGATGACAATCGCCACCCCATGGACCAGTTTCCGAGCTACCCAAGACCACACACACAAAACGCCAAACGCCGTGACCGTTGCTTGGCGAAATCGCAAAATCGCCATTGAGTACCTCCTACCGGGCGACCAGATAAAGTCTACCGCCAGCCTTCCCAACATTCCAACAACAAACGGGACGGGTTGGATAAAGCGCCCAGCGAGAGTGAGCGTCACATCGATGTCTGGTGGAATTGAATCATTTCCTCGCGGCTTGTACGGCGCATGTACTGCTTTGACGCAATCGGGGGCAACCTGTTTTCCAGATGCGCCTCCGGGCTTCTTATCACTTAATTCCACCGTCGGCCCATATATTATCATTAATTTGTAATTTTTTAATAAATCCACAAGTTATTGCAGTTGTGACGGGAGGTGAAGCTCGCTTGGAAGTTGTCGTGGTCATTAGTCGACTGATTGAACATGCGTGCGAACATCATCGATCGGTTTCGGATTGACGATCGGGCCCGTTTTGCCCCTGTCCAGTCTATCTTTCCTATAATGTCTCATTAAGGATGACGTTCCACGAGAAGCCTCGTAACGGTTCACTCTGGCAGGGCCCCCCCGGAGGCGATTATATGCGAGTTGTACGGTACAGTAGGGAGGCCTGGAAGAGTGTAAGTGAACCCAGGCGGTGGCGGCAGGCAACATTAACCCATCCAACATGCTGCACATGAACGGAAAGCAGCGAACCGGGCAGAATGACACGAAACAACAACAGAAAAAAAACGACAACAACTGATCGTTACTTTTAATCCACGTTGAAATATCGTATAAAACTGTCATCCAGTGGTCAAACCTAATGGACTTCCAGTGATAAGCGGGAATGTTACTGCCCGCTCTTTATTATTGCCATTGCTTCTGCAGGTTGTCGATTGGTGGGGTGAAAGGATAAGGGTGAAGAAAACACACATACAGGGTAGCAAACGGTTTTCGAGCAGATATATCAGTATTACTCCCAAAGCTATCAAACAGGGGAATGGAAAATGGAACATGGGCAACTGTTCCCATACCATGCGGACCTCCGGAGCGTTGGCTGTGTCGCCGGTCGCCAGGAGATGCTCGCGTATCGAGTAAACTCACCTGTTTGCTTCGGAAATCAGTTATCTGGAATATTCTAGATAGTTACGCGTGACAGGCGCAGCCCGTTGGCTGCCTGTTGTGGGAAGCACAAATAGGGACCCCACATGCTTGATGTGCTGCTGCTTGGTGCATCGCAATCGCTCGGAAATAGTGATGCGTGTTTCTAAGGAGTGGAACAGTACGTGAACCATTTCCGAGACGGCAGTAAACTGTCGGTGTAGGCTTTAGATTAGATGCTTCCACCGACGTGGACTTACCTCAAAACGGGGGGTTCCACGATAGTGCTTCCTAGTTTCTGTGACTGTAACAGAACGGCAGGAGCATGGGAAATTGGAATCGTAATGCTAGTAATTCCAGATAGAAAGCACACTCAAGCAAGTGAGAGCCATCAGGAACGATTAACTAATAGTCGTTCAAGGCTTAACGTGTTCTGGTGCGCTCCATTTGTCCTGTTAGGCCAGAAGTGATTTAGTGTTGTCATGTGTGGCAGGTTATCGGCAAAGTGTACATTTGGTTGTAATATTTTTACTCCAAACTGTCTCATACGTTGTGGACGAGACTTTAAACCGACCTCTTTTAGTAAGTCACCGAGGAGCTGATTCACCAACAATATATTATTCAGCTCAAGATGTTCTGATAAACGGGCTGGGATTTATAGCTGAACGTTAGTCGCAATGTCATATCGCGGCAATGTGTTTTAAGAGCAAATATCTAAAGATTTGAAAAGCTTTACGTAAATGAATGTTGTCGTACGATAATCGGATGAAAACATTTAAAAAGGAACGACCTGCTGTTACTGTTTTATTAACATTTGTTCTCTCTCTATCTCTCTGGAATCAAATACCTGCAAGAAGTTCCATTTTTTATGATTCACTTTATTTATGTAAAAGTCTGCACCATTGTTTTGAAAAGCGCTGCAATACCTTCATTTGCCGCCATTGATGCTTCCGGTTTTGTTATTTTACTGTCCGGGAGGGTAGTTTATCATCAGCTGACGATTTCTTGTAAGGCAGTTAATATTTTTAGGAAACAATCGTTACTTTTTGGTTTGGTCAAGGGTAGATATGATAGGTTTAATGTGCAATTTAGAAGATGTTTAACTTGTTTCCATTGCCGACATTTGGGCTGAATGCATTTGTTTTGTTGTTCTAGCTGTCTGGGCTTTGTTATGTTTTATTTGTGGCAACATTCGGGGTTTCAATTTCAGGTGGTGTTGTAAACTTGTAAACTGTAAACTCCCTAAGGGGAGGCAATATTCGTTTACAAGCTGTTTCGAGGACTACTAATGGGTTAAGGAACGTTTTCGGAAAATAGGAGATTGAAGAACTTGATCGACATTTTTGATTCTTATTCATACTATGGGATTTGAATTAGGTAACTATTTTGCAGCTCTTTTGTACAGCCTTCCATTAAAAATATGTTTTTAAATTATTTACAGATGAATTCAAAATGGTAGTAAGCAGGACTGACTATCTTACTGCGGGTAAGAATCCTAAGAGATCCTAAAGTGTCAAATACAGTTCAATAAAAGTCTTGCTAGATCTGTTACAAATTGTTTGTGATTTTTTTAAAATGATGATGCTGAGTCTCAAATGTTTGTAAAACCAATTTTCCCCGATCATAATCTCGTACATGGCATTTGTGGCTACGTACGTGTAGCTCAAACACTTGAACTACGCTTGGTATGGATCAAGAGCAGAATTTCCTGTTTCTGCGGTACTGTGCAATATTTGTAATAAGATGACTGACTTTATACAACCAATTAGCACCGTGGAAAAGAGACTTTACGGTTGAAATATCTGTTTGCACAACACTAGTTTGACAGGGTCAGGAGAACGATCGTTTCGTGAAGTTGTCCTCACATGTCAAATGTGAGTGCCAGGGGCACTCCAGCGAAAAGGCTATAAATAAATGTAAAAAAACATTGATTAAACTCTCTCTCTGCTACAAAACGCTACACCAAAAGGTAACAATTTCGATCGTCTACAAACCGAAAGAAAACCATCCGAAATCCGCGAGTCTGTTCAATATCCTTTATGGCCAGCAAGTCCCGTACCAATGTCAATGTATTGGTCAAATTCTATGTAGAAATAGAGCGTGGCCTAGATCTAATCAACTCTATGTATCTATCGGCTTTCTTATTTTAATTTTTAAAGGGATGCTTGATGCAACTTCAATATTCAGAAATTTTTTGAGAGTTTTTCTGTAAACGACTATCACCTCGAATACATACATCTTTACTGCTTTAAGTAGCAGTTGCTTATACTAAGTTAGCTTATTCTAAAGGCTAAAGAATAAATCGCATTCCAAATAGGGCTTCATACTATATTAATTTCCCTTAAAGAAAGATCATTAAGAATCTCAACAGCAGACAGACGTACACATCCGTTAGCTGCTGTTAAAAAATTTCTTCTGGTCAAGACCTCCCCCAAGATACTCGTTCGGGATCCTTTGTCTCTCGGCAAGCACTGCATTTCAACGTCCGGTGAATAAATTAGCACATGCGTATTAATTTTATTATGTTTGCTCATTAAAAATGCCACGAAGGTGTTCACTGCAGGGAAATGACGAAAAATCTACCACCGCCACCGGTCGACACTGGGGGTGATGATATTTTAGGCAGGGTTTTGTTTACTTCCCAGTAGTAAACGCAAGTTTGTGCGAAAGTGTGTGGACCGGCACGGCAGAACAGCAGCCGGGAGAAATCAAAACACGATAATATGGTCGGTGGGATTTGTTTGCCAGACGTCCTGTCGGAAGAGAACGTCCGTGGACGAAGTTTGGTGCCTTCACATGCCTGCCGGGTGGCAGGTTCGGGGTTTATTGCACCAAACACGGTATGGAAACGCATCCGAAAATCACACACCAGAAGTCCTGCTGCATGTATCATGAAGGTGCAATTAAACGGGATCCCGGTACGCATCGTCCCCGATGCCGAAGTGCTACTGCTGGGTACCTGTTGCGTTTCGAACGTTTCAGAACATTCTCAGAACTCACAATCCTTCGTGTCGGTACGGGGCAGAAAAGGTTTTTCCGTTTTTTTTTTCTTTCGACGAGCTCCCTGTCGTGGATGCAGCAGGAGCAGTCATCGAAATCTCGATCTTTCATTGAGCATTCGTCGCGCATGGGACGCCTGCTGGTGATCTCTGGTCAGCGCCATAAATGTTTCCCCCATGCAATGATTGCCATCATCTCGGAGGCTAATAAATCCATCGAACCACAAAGTGTGCAAGGTGAGCCAAGGTCGTGCGTTCAGCTCATAATGAAGTCATTACGGTAACCGGAGGTTCGTTCCGGGTAGACCGATGACGTTTGCGCAATCTTTCACAAAAAAAAAAAACAGCCTACCAGGGGCTCCAGGTGGCTGTTTGGGTTTTGAAAGTTGCAGCAGCGGATCTTCTTATCAGGCTGTCAATAATGTCGTGAATAGGCCTTTTATCTGCTTGTCTCATTATCAACGACCAAAACCACTCGAGTTTGAACTAATTGTGTATATAGGCGAAGAAATTACACTTCAGCTTGTGAGCAGCTGTTGCAGCGATGTGAAGCGAAAGACTCTGATCACGAGAAAACGCTGGCAAGCTGAAGCACAGCTATTGTAGAGCCCGGTGTAGAGTAAATCAAAAATTCTCCACGCCCTAGCTTAACAGTGTCGTTCGAGTGCATGCAATGGGACTTTGGACGGTTATTTTTGGTAACGCTTCGATGCGGCATCCGAGGGTCAGTCTAGCGCCACTTGACCGCACGCACTCGAAATGTGGCTGGGCAGCTTGCAGGCAAAGAACAGTTTTGGAAAAGCACAGCTGTTAGAATGATTACCGATCGTACTTGTGACGAATTACAATCCCAATTGGGTATGAATTGTTCTGTTTGGGGCAATTTTTGTCTCATTTGATGCGTTGTTTTGCAAGCTCTGGTTGAAATGTTTGAGCTTTATATGGATGATCTTGTACAAAAAGAATTTGCAAAATTCCCACCACCAACTCCCGAACTTCTTAAAGTTTATCGCACTTAGTTTGTTGGTGGGCAACCGAGCTGGATTTTGAGTAAAAATTTATTAAAAAGCAATAAACTCGGTTGAGCGCACCGTTTGTTCTGGGTTATTATTGAATTTCCGACTCTACCCTGTTAGATGTTGCCGACAGCTACCAGGAACGTTGAAAGCGGGCTGTAGGTAAAGGCGCTCCAGAATCGATGTTTGACCGGCACTGTCAGTTGTATCGATGGGCCGATGAAACCCATCGCAGCGCAAGGTGATAAAGTTG
Organism: Anopheles maculipalpis; assembly: GCF_943734695.1. Classification (NCBI taxonomy): domain Eukaryota; kingdom Metazoa; phylum Arthropoda; class Insecta; order Diptera; family Culicidae; genus Anopheles; species Anopheles maculipalpis. Next base: position 17,413,382 of record NC_064872.1, on the reverse strand, counting down.
TTGGAACCACCACGAAGCTGCAACCGTGTTGTAAAAAAAAGCGACCAACCGGTACGATTTGTCGAAAACAATAGAATAGAAGAATAGGTCGGAGAAAGGAAGAGATAGATGGAGCGAGAACCAATTCTACAGCTTTATTATATGTCTCAGATCGGGAGCAGCAGTTCTGTTTGTCTGCAGAAGGACAACGCACAAGAGCAATCGGGACTAGCTTGTCGGTCGATCTTCCGGATCTCGGCAATCCTCGAACCTTTCACAAAGATCCTTTTCTATTTTCGTTCTTTCTTTCACTTCTGCTTTGCTCTATCCGGTAAGCCGGTAAGTTAGGAACATTTTCCGGTGTTGTTTGATGCATTCGAACGACAAAAAAGGACGAATGAAAGCACACGCACAGAAGTGTCTATTTCTCCATTCGCACCCGTAAAGAAAGAAAAAAAAATTCCAACGATCGCTCCCGCGATCTCGGTAGACGGAGGAAACCTGCCGGAAAATAACTTAATTTTTTTTTTTATTAATAGGCTGTTAAGACTCGTGTGGGCGATTAGCTTAATACATCGCCCCGACTCCGACAGTGAAGCACGCTTAGAAGCAACACATGCCTCTCTAAAACGTCAGAAGGCATTTGTGTTGAAGAGGAATGGGAAAATTATCCCTGAGAGGCGGGTTCGATTGCTTTTCGTTGCTGTCTTGACGTTTGGAGTTCGCTTCAAGCGCGTGATCCTTTCTGGGTTGGGCATCCCTACGAATATTGCCGCTGGATCGCAAATGGATCGCGATCGGACGATGATCGGGCGAGTGTGCATGATGGTGAACGAAACCCGTAGAGAGCGGGGACGACGAGATGGATGGGATGTTAAGTAATTAGTGGAAAGCGAGAGATTTTACTGCTGTTTGTGTTGTTGGTTACTCGTAATTATATACACAGCGCTATTAATTAACATTCTATCGGTGTTTAGGACTCGGTACGCCCGGTACCCGGGGCCACTTTGGTGGGGTCTTTCCTTCGTGTGCCAGCTTTTATGCTGTGCGGGAGATCGCTGGATATATAAGAAAATAAAAACCACCTCCGTAGGTCGATAGGTGAGAACACGGATTGAATGCGATGCGTTACAGCTCACACTTCCGTGAGAAGCTCGGGGAAGAGTTTAATTCAATTATTGCCAGCTTAATCTGACCGGGAGAAGATTCCTTGTTGTTTTTCGGAGATGCTGATCGTTTGATCGGACACTGTAACACTTCTGTAGGGCTGGGTTTAGAAGGGCGGAAAAAAAACGTTGAGAAGCGTTTCCGATGATTATCCAAATGAAAGGGTAGTAGCAGCGCCTTAGGAAGGCGTTTTTCAAATCACTTTGCAAAGAATCTCTTGGAGCATCGATGGGATAAAAGGGGAAATAAATTTCCGGTATTGCTAGCGAGCGTCTAAGTAAGACGTTGTGGTAAAACTAAGCAAATATATAAATCTTTTCTACCTAACTTGATTTCTTATCTCTCCGCCCTTTTCCGTTTCGCAGGATGTAATGGATTATGGACATTTTTTTTTTTGCAAAACAAACACACCATATTAAGCTTTATGGTGTTACCTGCTACAAAACCTGGCCTAGGATGAAGAAAACAGCCGGTCCAAAGCCCACCCACTCGGCGGGTCAATCGACTAATTCTCGGCGTAAGCTAAAACGTCCGCGAAAATTCACTTCCCGAGCAGCAAGCCTGTAACCTGTAATTTAATCGAAATTGAATCTTACCCGCCATTAATAACTGCCATTAGAATCAATAAAATGGAATTATCCATAATCAAGCCACTCTCATGCATGCTCATGCGCCCGCAAGTGTACTTGGGGCATGGAAAAGGCGAGACTTATCTTCTGTTTACTCAACTCGATTGGTGTTTCGATAGGACTTGCCCCGAACTCGTTTGCTTATCAGCCAGGTCAGCCAGGTGGACTCAGGTGGGACGGTGGTTTGGAAATTTTTTCGAAACGGTATGTGTCATACATGGTACAGTGAGTGTTCGGTAGTTTCTCCACAAATTGCTCAAACTTCAGATGAAGTAAACGATAAACTTCGACAGTGTTTGAGTGAGGCTAGAAATACTGGTTGCGAAAATGGTAGGATCTTAGCACGAACGGAGGCGACATTTGGTTGTTGTAATTGTTGGTTGGGGCGGCTCGCTGGTACATGCTTCAAATGGCAGGTTCGAGGTTCATATCCCATCAGGACCCTCCCCCCGTCGTGAGGACTGACTGTCCAACTACGTGGTATTGGCGAGTATAGTAAGCCATTCGACGGCTGGCGTGACCTTAGAAGGTCGTTAAACCAATAAGACTTGCTGGTCATTTTGATGAGTTTTGATGGAACGGGACGACCTGGTAAAGTCCTGATGTGAACTTCAACTCTGGAAGATTTCTAAATGATCTTGTAATCCTCTGCATATTTGCAAGCAATCCTATGTTGTCTCTTTCTGCAATAAATGAAATAAAATGCTCCAAAATGGCGAATTATCTAGACATTCATTAATCTGTTGATTTGATTCCCCAGACATGAATCATTGACAACTGTTTTTGTCAAGTGTTCACGCATAACGGTGAGACAGGAACTTGACGAAGAGCAATTCGTCAAGTGAGTAGTGAGTTCACTGAAGTGAGTAGTGAATGAGTGTCATTGGCATGAGTGACACTCAAAAACTTATAAATAGTAAAAATTTTGATAATAAATCTCTCTTGCACTTTCAACACAAAACACGACGACTACACTTGGTAACTATAACGCAGCGAATTATCATCCGAAACCTCCGCGAACCAACATCAAGTAAAGGATAAAAAATCATATTATTTCTGACAGATTTTTGCAATGTTGACTCATCGCCATTCCTTCTAAACCACCCATCTAACCTGAATTCCATTCCATTCATTCCACTATATCCATAGCAAATTACACTAAAATACGGACAAAAAAAAGGCAGATCTCGCAGATCCTCAGTTATTAGTCTGGTCGTCTTAATGACCACTCTGCGATTAATGGCAATAAGACAGCAACGTCCTTAGCCTCGGTCAGTGGTTTTCGGTGGAGAAACAAAATTAACAGCAGCATAAAAAAAAATAAATAAAACGATTCGAAAAACAAAACATCAAAAAAACACAGTCAAAACTAACAACATGAGCATGATCAAACAAGTTTGTTAAAGTGATGTTGATACGCGCCGCGCATTCACTCTGCTCCCAGCCTGCCCAGTCTGCTTAGTCATACGTTGTTGCTTTCGTCGACCCTGCTGGCAACGGTCCGCGGTGAAACAGTTTCCGAAAGAGGCTGTTTCTCCGCTCATCAAACAACTTCTTTAATTTAATTTGAATTTGTCACGCTTCCGTGGCGATATTTCGGCGTTATTAAATATTTTACTGTTTCGTTACATTCCACCTGAATGGGAATGGGGGATGAAGGTGGATTTTAGCGGGGTGGATGAGTGGAGGATTCCACAAACAAAAAAGCAAACTTGCTCCATCACCGCGGTTTGGAATGAATTTTATTTTTGTGGTGTGTGCGGTTGGTTCGTTCAGGATCGTTTTAATAACATACACCGTTCCTGCTGCTATTTGTGTTACCTTCGATGCCGGGGAATGATCATTTTCATTAGGAAGATTTGAGGGTGGAGGTTTGAAAAAAAAGGGGGGGGGGGAGTTTTTAACGTGGTTCTTTGGACATTTTCCTTTTTCAATCGCAACAGAACTGTCCGTATTTGAGTAGAATTCCGAGTCCATAACCGCGATCAGGTATCCCATTTTTAATCCCAACGAACCCCAAACCCACAAACGTCACGTCAAGTCATGGCGATAATGATGATTTCGGTTTTAGGATGGGCAATAAATTAGATACAAATACTGTGCGGCTTTGCTTGGGTGTTTGTACGGAATCGAACGTAAGGCCACCTACTAATTGCCTTCATTGCCTACAGGGGCCTACTGTGAAGGAACGGGACGAATCATCTCGGTGGTCGCGAGGAAAAGATTAATTACTTAATCAAGTTATTAGCAAAAAGGGAGTTGACCACGGATAGTGTCTGTGTGGTCCTTGCTGGGACGGGTCTAATCAACCCAATCGAGGAACAACGCATCATTAGTAGGCAGAACGAGCTGCCAGAAGCCCGGTCTAAATATCTCACACGTTCTTTTTACCTTCTTCTCACCTTAAACATCCGTTTTGCTGTACTGTATTTTGGACCAAACAATAACCTTTTCTACACCATTTTAAGGCACCCACACGAATCTTCACCTTTGAAGAAAATATTTCACTTCGCAACCTTTTAAGCGAGGTTCGTCATCTGCGCTTAGCCAGAGTAATTAAATCTTTCCGATATGGTGATGATGATGGTGCTGACTTTCTGCCAGCGAACGGTGCATTCTTTACAGGAATACCACTGTTCTGCTGCCAATGCGTGTTTTCTAATCCCCTCAGCGGAATGGTTCAGACAGATTCGCTCGCCCCGTCAACTCGGTGGTCGCTCGCCGGGATACTTTATGTGTAATTCCCTGGAAAGGAATTTTGACGCCCCTTCCAGCAACACTAGAAGTATAATTAGGACTGTTGGCAGTGTACCTGGCTGCGGTAGGATGGCGCTTGCTTCCATCTTCGGACGTCGTCGATTCATCCTTTCATCCTGACCACCGTGGTAGTTTAGGACTGGGAAAAACGAAGCTATCTATCGCCATTTAACTATCCCAAACCGGCACCAAAGCGGATTGAGTCATTCCGTAACAATCGTTCCCACTCATCGAAAAGGATCCTATCCGCGGACTTGGGGTTTTAATTCGAGTGTGAAGTATCAATTTGCCATGCTTTTAACATTCTTTCCCGATTTTACGCCTCGCCTAAGTGTCTGTGTGTGAGTGTGTATTGTTTTGAGCATGGTGGAATGTCTTGAGCTCAATAAATAGCTAAGAAAATTGAGTGATTTAAGCTTTTCCTTTGTTTTGTTCAGTTGAGCTGTTTTTTGTTTGTTTGCTAAACGTTGACGATTCGTTGCCGGTGGCAAGCCATTCAAATTACAATCAGCAAACGTTTTAGATCTCATCTCATCAACCGTAACACACTGATTTAGAAGGGGCAAACTTTCATCCAGCGGTTAAATGATGTTGATATCTTAGCTTACTGGAAGGGAGATTGGCGAGACTGTGGGTGGTTTTGCTTTGACTAAAGCCTTCTGAAGGTCGTTAACATGCTAATGAGGATAAAAGAAAATGCAAAGCTACCCGTATTGGGTAGTTGGGAAGTTTTTTTTTTTTGGAAATTGCAGAGCAAGAAGTTTATGAAGTTGTACCAAGAAAAAACGTTACCGAAGATATAAAAGTATCTAGAAAAATACTAAACATTCTGGTCGCACAGCACTCGGAGTACAGGCTAGATAGTCGAGAACGGGAGAATTTTTGTCAAAAAAGCCAGAAATCTTGAGAAGGAGTTGAGGAAAACTTGTCAACAAAAAATTAAGCTGAAGAAATTGTTAAAAAAAATTTAAGAGATATTCTACCAGACAGTTGTCCTCTCCGAAATATCTAGTCTGCCAATAGTATCACACAGATGTATTAAGATTTCAGGTAAACATTGAATCGGTTTCGTTCTGATTCTGTTCTAATTATCACGTTTAACCTCTGCCCTGGAATGCGCTCCTTGCGTTTGATCCTCTGCGGTCAGTGATGAAGAAAGATCGTACAAGGATCACCCGCTGCGCGATACGCCCGTAAGTGTGATGACGGCATGTGTGGTATGTCGGGTTGTTTCTCATCCTTTCTGCACCGTTCAAGACCGGCAGCACCACGGCTAGGGTCTCAAAGCATCCGCCAACGCACGGCCAATTCCCGTTTGATAGAGATGAACGATCACCGCACCGCAGTAGCTTTTTGACCCGAAAGCAAGCTGCTCACACGGCTGACGATGATGTTGCTGTCGATCGCACACGAACATAAATCACACGCTCGCTCTCCGCAATCATTACACCCACGGGGAAAAAAAAAGAAATATCCGAAGGTGAGGAAAACATCCCGGCCTGGAATCGATTGAGCAATAGACAAACTGGAGTGTATCTCAATGGAGAGAATAAAACAAAAATAGGAACAAAACACTAAAGTGCAATAAAACTGTGCCCCAGAGCCCTGAAACGTAAGCAAACGTTTGCAAAGGAAGCGTTGCGCTGCCGCTGCTGCCAGAAGCGGGAACACTGTCGGCTGTCAAAAAGTTGTGTAAAATGTTTGAGAAAGATCGAAGATCAAAGGAATGCATGTCGGGAAAGAGCGAAAAGCAAGGAAGGAGGCTTGAGAAACAGGGACGAAATAATATTAATTGTTGTTGGTCCGATCGGGTTTGCGATCCCATGCGATGAGGACCACCAAGGTGTGAACGACTGACGGCTTCTACCGGCTAGTGAATGGTGGAATGCTTTTGCCTGGGATAAACTCATTACAATCGACTTATGACGACTTGATTGACGACCACCTGATCCGAGAGGGCGCACCGTGTTAAGGATGTTTCAATCAGCGTTAATGCTGACATAATTGCAACTGATCCTTCCCGTGAGGAGGTCATACTTGGTTTCTGTAGGCCGAGCTCTGAAGGTATGCGCTGATAGCTGAAGGTGTGGTCTCGCTGTTGGACGACTTGGTGCACACCTCCGGGTCGTCTGCAACGGCCCCGCTGTGCCGTTGTTGTTTTGCTCTCGAAATCAGGATGGTGTGGAAGAAATCTCAGAAATCACCATGCTGCTCAATCTGCAGTAAAGGTTGCAGAAACGTGGAAGCTAATCGATCAGTTTTGAAGCTGCTATCTTAGCAGTGGCAAACTCAGCCTGTCCCCGTAGGGTGTTGTTTCCTACCGGCGGAACTTATTGCCCAGCACAATGCAAGAGGTGATGCTACCTGACCGGTAAGGTGGGTAGCAGCGAGGCAACCAATGCATCGTACTGGATGTGTGTGGCCATGATCTGACACCGCTCGGTGTTGCAACAATTCCGACAGAAGCTACAAACAGCGTGAGGTTCCTTAAGGTTTTCTTCCCGAAGCTGCTGGAGTTAGTTGTTTTTATTCTCCAATTCAAGCTACAGAATATCAGCCACACGTATAAGACACTACTAGAAACGTCCGGAAGCAGATGGTTGCTAATTTTAGATCGGATCGGTGTTCCCATTTTCTTGTCTGTTAAGCAGCCCTGGCTGTGGTTAGGGCAGCAAGATAAATCAACCCCGACCTGACACAAATGCATTTCTAGTGTGGCATCTGGATGCATCGGCCTGTGTAAATCGGCAGCAGAACATCCTTCTCCAACCTCAACGCCGGCTGGCCAAAGTGTTTGGCCCATTGCCCATTGGGGGTGGTAAATTTATGGTCCAAGATATCAGACGTGCGCGTGCATTCCGTCAATTAAGTGGAGCAATTTATCATAACGTGCTTCCATGTGAGAGAAACATCAAAATATAGAGCAAGATTTAGAGCAATCACGTGAGGCTATTTATTGTACGTTACTTCGTAATGACCTTGGTAAAGTGTATTGATTGACGGTCTGCATTGGTGATTTAATTTGTAAAACAAAGTATTCAAAACGAATGTTCAATCATGATCCTGAACGTTTTTCAGCTTGTTTCCCGCACGATCAATAATCCGACAAAATGCATATAAATTGCACCGATTCGCAATCGGTAACGCTGACCGTCAAGTGCAACTAATTCATTCAATGATCAATCCGTTCTGTTGCGCTTGCACCAACTGTTCTTGGGCACCTTGTCAATCCGAACTGGCAAAAACTCTGTTTTCATCAACCCTTCATCGCGATCGTCATGATGATCGTTACACCAACGGACATTGGATGATTGAGATGATTAATTCAACAACACCTGTACGGTTGCGGGTATGCTAATTTCAATTAAATGCTAATTTACTGCATTATTGATCGTCCAATGTCTGGTGAGTGTTGCCGTGTTTGCCGATCGGGTGAGTAAAACCGAGACGAGGCGTCGTTAGAACTCAACTCCAGCTCCACTGTTTGACGCAGACTGGTAGAATGAAGGAGCAAAACCTTCACAACGCGGTGGGACGCTAGTTCTTGTGCCCGCAAGGCTTCGGCAACGTTGGTGCATCAGCAGCAAGGCATCCACGGAAGGTGAGTGTGTACAATTGAAATAGACAACAATGCCACAGCAGAATGTGCGAGTCGGTGCAGTAAAAGAAGTCGTGCGCTTTTCTCATTATGCCCCGGTGAACAGAGAGACAGATGCTCGATTTTCCATGGGCAGACAGCATTTGTGAAGCGGAGGCTATAATCGATGGTTTCGTTCGTTCGTGAAGCTACTTAGGAATGGCGATTTGAGTGGATTGGGTGCAGCAGCATCTTCCCTGGTATCGCTGGAAGCTTTTTTGCAATTGTGGTTGGGATGGGTGGTGAGCAGTTGAAAGCGGATTGCGCTGCACGATCGTTACGATTTTATTGCCGGCAAGCTAATGCGCTCGATGTGCTAGGCATGGAAGCCTCAATCGCAGTTCAATGACTAAGGCCAGTGGTAAAGATTTGTTTGCAAGTAGATTAGATTGCATGGGTGGAATGTGAGGTTATAGCTGCATGCTGCAAGCGATTCCAATTTCAATGCATGCGTTCTCTTGCTGCAGTAGCTGGGCAGGAAAAAGGTAATAAAAGACATTTACATCTCTAGGTGGTCTGATGTGCAAAAACATAAAATACAATGATTGATTGGCACAATAAACTAAAGAATCATAAATTTGTTAGAGTGCATCAGGCTGGTTACTCTTCTCTCAACAGTTGAAAAACATTTTTACATCGCTTAAAAATCACAGCTAAACCTTAAGTGGAGTAGTTGTGTTCCTATCGTTAGGGAAAGGAGGAGATGAGTTTTCCAACGGAAATATCTTTTACCCTCTAGACGGAATCTCGTCAACCTCTCAAAACCATCCGATGAAAGTTTGAAAGATTAAGCCGGAAACAGTAGCTGTTGGAAGTCCTCGGAACCACTTACGGCCCTTGTTTTGGAGGAAATGAAGGAACAAGAGCTCTCAGCGCTCCAGCTGTAACTAAGCGTGGTCTCTGCGATAGTTTGACCTCCCATACTAGCAGGATACAGCAGAATCTGCTACTCGGAAGAGCATGCATAACTTTCACCGAGCAATCACTTTTCAACCGCGCGATCGTTTTCGACCGTCTCAAGTGGGTGATTGTGACCATCGAAGGGAAAGATAATTTACTGCTTGAAGTCAATTTCTGTGTCTGTTATGGCGAAGTGTTTCTTGGTTTATTTTTGTAACTCTATAGCTTAGGATGGCAATGAAGGGACTCTGTCTGTTTTTTTTTTTTGGGGGAGTTAGCATACAATCTTTCGGTAAGAATCGACACATTAACAAACCTCAAGATGTTGTCTGTTTAAGGGTGGTGTTAAACATGTCTGCATCATTGTAGCATAAGCGACCTCCATTTTGTTGCTCAGAGAGATTCAGCAAACCGAAAGGTTGCTCACTCACGTTCATAATCAAGTAATAAACACAAGCTTAAAACCACTTAACAACAAGTAATACGCGTAAGAACTACATGTTTATTAAATAATAAAAGTTTCCGCTTCGTTACACGATCCGGTCAGCAAGCAGGGGCGGACAGACGGCGGCGAAACACGTTCGTACGCTTTTCTTCTGCCGTTTCGTTTTCAACCCATTTTCCACCCCGTTTTCACGGATCCCCACACAAAGGCAGTTTGATGGGAGGTTGGAGGGAGGGAATGGGGATTGGAGTGCAGACTTTACCCATTTCATGGTCTGTTGATTACCCGCAGTCACTCATACCCAATCCAGTCCAGCTCGTACCGCGCACTTCTTCAACAGTCGTCTGAAGACATCGTTCCCTAAAGATGTACTCCACATCGGGTTGCTGTTGGTGGACGCTTCTTCCGAAGGCGCAGCGAACACTGGAACTGGTTTCATTTCACACCACGTTAGGAAGGGAAAGGCAATCTTTGTTAAATGAAAAATGATTCGTACAAAACAATTGCGCTGGGCAAAGCATGAGCCGCCATTTTAGAAATAAAAAATACAGCAACCAACACGACAACGAGCGAGTGCGGTTACGATTATGTCGTTGGAAGTTTTTGGAAGGGACATTGTGACTTTGTAACGTTGTGCATTATTTAAATTGTGTCTTCATTAAAATTAGTTTTGTGAGCCATTCTCGGGACACATCGCAGAACTGGAGTTTCTTTTTTTAGGTTTTATTACATTATTATTACTAGCTTTTTGTGCGCTTTTCCTGATGGCTATCTTACGCGGCTTCTGCATAATGAATGGGCTCTAGATAAGAATGTAACAGATGCACTGAAGCTAACACCGGACAGTGTTATCTATCGCAAGACCCAGAAATAATGTTAATGTCTTCATTCTGGCCACGAGCGACAACGTAACGAGACGTACAAACCCCGAATCGCCATCGCCGGGATCCGTTGCGGTCCGAGGAAATGCAGTTTTCTTCGGCACGTTCAAAAACACGATGCCTGCTCGAAACTGCTCGAACTTCAACGGGCCACCGCGCTAAGCGATCCTAATCGACCACACATTTTTCTTTCGGCCGCAGCGTTTCGCGGGAAATTCTCGATCGTGCTCGGTTCTCACGGTTTGAGTGGATTGTTTAAATTCTCCATTTTTTATCCAGCCCCGTTTTTTAAAAGCTTCCTACCATCCACCCCACTTTGCCCGCTTTCCTCATGCTTTCAGGGGCAAGCTATCTTCGCGCACCTTACGGTCTCAAAGCGATCGTTCAGCGCGCCATCATCGCGATTGGGAGGCAAGGCGGCTGATTGTGGCTTTTTTTTATAGCGTTCTTTCCCCCAACCTCCCTCAATTCGAAGCAGCCATTCGGAGGCTTTTGGGGCTGGGGATTAATCATTCCTTTCCGCGACGCCATTTTGGAGGATCCATCCATTCTGCGGGAAAAAGGAAAGCGGTGGCGCGAACGCTGGCCACACTGTTTTGCGGTAGTAATTTGAAAATCACTCTCGCATAAACGCATTCGGGGCGCTCGCATTTGCTGCGTGCAGGGCCAAGGGATGTTGGCAATTTCATCATTCAATTCCCGTTTTTAGCTGCTTAATTTTCTCGCTTCATCTTTTTGCTTGCTGGAAGCCCGGGTGGAAGGAATTTGAAGGCTGCCCACACTGATTGTTGGTTTTTGTGTTTTGTGTTGCGCTTTTACCACTGCGGTGGCCACGTTTGGGACTCGTGGCTGTTAAAACTCACGACTTGATTTTTGGCTTACCATTCGCGGCTTTGAGTCTCGAGATTGCGGAGTTTTTTGCTCGGGTGAAGGTAAAGCTGTGAAAAGCCCACACAATGGACGTTCGGTGGCCGGGGGCTGTGGTCCAGTTCGCCATTTACTGCAGACTGACTTTACTGCAGAGGAGAATTTAGTATAATTTAGACATTCTTTTAGCTTCTCTGCGTTTAAGATGAGGTAGTAATACTTCGACGCAGTTTTTGTTGCTTTAGCTTGAAGCTGTGCAAACCCTCATTGTTGTTGTGTATTGCAGAAAAGAAATAAAAAACCAACAAAGCTCTTTGTTGTTGTCTGTTTTTATTTTGCAAAATTAAAAATAATTAACCCAACCTCGAAAGCGTTAAACGGCACCCGAAAAGGTTGGAGGGGTCGCAGAACCACTACATCAAAACAGGCTCGTAAATGTCGCCACACACGACGACGAGACTGGTGACTGGTTTTTTTTTTTGTTGTTGCCGTTGTCTGCTTGCGGCTTGAAGCTTCTTGCTCCACCAAGTCCACTAAAATGCGTCGCCTTCGATGCATAATTTACGTGTGCAGTGACCATGTTTATTTGGCATGTTTAACAAGCGAGCTTTACGATTTGTCGCATGCTCCGAAAAGGACAATGCAAGAACACGTGTTTACACGCCGCCAACCAGTGTAGGAAGATATAAAGCGTTTTGATGTGGTTTACAGGCTTGATTTCTTGGTGTTGTTGTGTGATCTTTCTCTTCCGAACTAGGTTCAACATTTAATTGATCTTCCCTTTACACTCCTGCTTTGCCACTTACCACTCAGCTTCTCACCTTGATCGTCTGACCTCAATTTTCTCTCAGACACCCAAAAACATAATCTAGATAGTGACTGCGATAGGTTTAGAAAGGCATCGCCACGATCACAGCTTCCCAGTGCGCGTCCGTTCGCTTATAATTAGTGACGTGCCAAAACATGGCCCCAGTAAGCAGAGCAAAACAATAATAAAGCTCATTGTTTTCGCCCGGTCATTGTGCGATGTACGGACCTTTAGCGCCACTAATGCCACTTGAAGTCAATCAAAGTTCAGCTGCATCCCTGCTGGTTGCTGTAAAGAGTGCCTTTTTGGAGCGCTTTTTGTGTTTTGCTTCTCTATTTTGCTTCCTTCACAATCCTTACCTTCTTGCCGTTCTCCCGTTACATATTATTTAAACACTTTTCTCCTGTAATTGTATCGATTATCGTCATCTGATCATATCTCGGATGAACGGAGCCGAAGGTGCGCAGGCTGCTTACATCCGGATCGGAACGCTCTTACTAATATTCTCTCCCATTTGCTTGGCCCGAGTCCTGCTGGGGTGCCGAGGGAAAAATGGGAAGCGGTCACCTTTAAAAAAGCACCCTTAAAAGTCAAAATTCGCACATTTTCCTGGTAATTATGACGAGGCATAATTACACCGATTCTCTCACCCCATGCTAGCCGTGCCGTGCCCAACGTTCACCGTCTACCTGTCCCGTGCTCGACATGCTAAGGGTGCAGGGTGCCGGTGCAGTCCCGGAGTCACATGAATAATCCGCCCAGACGCCACCACAAACACGAAGGGTTTTATCTGGGTGGATGAATCGCGACAAGACGCGCTTCCTAGAATTGTCATCGCGCGATTGGGAAGATCTCGCAATAAAGCTGGAGCTCTTCCAACTGGGCGAATTGATGAATGGTGATGCGAGTGAATGGGCTACGGTCGCCGTGCGCCCCGATCACAATCGGGTCGGCGGTAGGTCGTTCACTTGATGCGTGATTGCAACGTGCGTCGGGCAGCCTACTTGAGAGACGATTGGAGCTTTGATTTGAAACTTGTTGCACGGTGCGCTGGATGAAGAGTTGACATGGATTGCTTGCCAGACTGTTTGTGTGTGTGTGTGCTGGAACAATCAACAGAAGCGGATGCAGGGCAGGGCAGGGTCGCGGGTGTCAAGAGGGCTTGAGATAGGCTGGTCAAACATGGGTAAGAGAAACATCATTCACCACTTTATCTGGCTTAAAAACGGGGGCTTTCGGGATGCTGCATTACGAGCTCAATTGCGTGTGGATCTTGGGTTTTGGTTGTGGTGGTGGTGCAGTGGGTGCCTGGTAAAGGGCTTAAGCATCGTAATAAAACGTGCTTCAAGCGCTACTGCTAAGGTACCGGACAGTGAGCAAATGCATTTAGAATAAGAGATATGTTGTTCGTGTGTTTAGGAGAAGGTTTTTTGGAGCAAGAAATTGAAACTAGAATTTGTACAACATTTTTAAAAGCTGGATATAAAATTGTAAAACACAGTTTCGCTTACAAAGTCATTATTTTGAACTTAAATGGTAACAAAATAATGGAATCTTGGCGTTGCGTTTCTCACCACTGTTCCAGCACACGTTAAGCGTCAGTTTAAACAAACGTCACACGTGAGCCGGCTTCAGAACTCTACAACACTGGTTGTCACCGTCAACATCGTACGCAGATTGCGTCCAACATTAAACAGTAAGGTAGCTGGGTCTAGCCGAAGCAGAGTCAAACGAAACCCATGGATTAGCAGTGTGTTAGCGACCGCTAGAGCGAAGGGATGGATTTCGACAAAAAGCTTGTTAGAAATCGCTACAATTTTTGGTGAAATCGTGAAGTTTGTGTGTGAGTATTCAGATTCGTGGTGTGATTGTTTGATGTTGATGAGTGAGTGAGTTACATCATAGTGGCGAAACTTGGTCTTGCAAAATAAAAGCATCATTCACGATTGCAATTCAACGACTTTAAATGGAAATCAGCACGTAATTAATTATTTATCTACTTTCTACCTACAATATGGCGGTTTTTAAACTACGATTAATCGCTAGAAACAAATGAACCTCTCAGATGAACTCAGTTTCCATGGAAACAGTGAGAGCACCGCGGTTTTCGCTCGCCGTCACCGTCACTCTCTTCGCTTCGATCGGTCTAGTGAGATGAAGCTAGACTCCGCCCACTTTCTTCACCATGCACACCATGCACTATGTGCCAAGGTGGACAAAACGCACGCGTTGAACACATATTCATCGGTAAAGTGTATCGCCATTTGCAAACCTTTGGCGAATAGTTTTGTAAAAATTAATGTCCTTTTTGAGTACATATAGAAGTTCAGAAATTGAAGACTAGTTGTTCGAAGTATTTGGTGTTAAAAAAGCAGTCGCAGTGTGATTTTTTTTTTGTTTGCATGAATTGATGAATGAAGCGCCTCAATCGTAACCGCGGGACGAAACAGGGCAGAGCATAAGAGTTTCGGATTTCGGAGGTCCGTAGCTCAGTATGCAATTTTGCCTCGATCGGTGCGGTTTTATTTGTGAGCTCGTGTGTGTGCGCGTATTGGATGAATCGGGTGGGTTTCACCGGTGCGCACAGTCTAGCCGTCCCGCTCGTACCAACGCGAGCCATAGCCGAGCATAACCAGCATAACCATAGCATAAGTGCGCGATCGTCGTGATTGATGTTCGCTCTCCCGGAGGAGGAGGAATAGGACTTTCTTTCTTTTCCGGCGCTCACGCCGTCGTCGTCGTCGTCGGCTCGTGTGTCGGTTCGGTTTGTGTGGTGCGTGTTCGACCAGCGACTCTAGCTCGTGGCAGTTAGCATCCTTGCGTTTATGGTGCAGGACCGGTAAGCCCTCGTGTGTGCATGATCCCCGGATGCGTGAAAGTGTACGGTCGTACGAGTGTGTATGTATGCCGGGTGTGCGGGTGTTTTTAGTGCACGTGAGCAAATGTTTGATGAGTGATAATGTTGAGCAGATCGAGCTATGCGGATGATCGTGATCGTTACTCTTTGCAAGAGCGGATGCTAAGTAATGCGGTTTGTGATGATGATTTTGCACGATAATACTGGTGTCAGTCGTCTGCTAGCAACAATCAAAGTTGGTGCACAGTAGTGGTTGCCTTTTTGCCCTTGAAGTTGGTGCGTGTATAGTTGAATGTTTTATTTGGAACACGTGTGCGCAAGTGTGGAAGTGAGCCGTGTAAAGCCTGTGTATATTCCAGCGGTTTAGTAACTAGAAAGCAACAACAACAAAAACCCAAAACTTCCTAAAACACAGTGTCAAAATCTAGACGAATAGTGAAGAAATTGGTCAGTACATCTAGTGGCCAACAACATGAATCTAGTGACGGTCGTTATGGTGTGCCTGATGGCCATCAGTGCCTGGGCGGAGGTGGAAAGCAAATCAAAGCCCGGCCGGGGACGAGGCTCAATGTGGTGGTAAGTAATTGCATCAGAACTACTTAACCTCGCAGGGCATGGAGATACGCCAACCGAACGCATGCTGCAGCACGATCGTCACCCGTAATGTAGGGTTGAATGTGGATGAGTTTGACTACGATCATGATGATGATGTCGATGACATCATTATGAGGGAGAACAGGGCCATTAAAATAGAGAGAAAGAAAAAGGCACACCGAAAGCGCCTTGGTGCAAACTTAGGGGCAGAGTTGGAAAGGAAATTAATATTTCCTAATCGCCGCTACTTAAGTGTACCATTAGGTAAAGCAGGCAGAACGTTTATCTAAAACGAATCCCCACACACTTGCCCGTGCCCGCTACTCTTCCCGCCCGGACCTAATAGCAGCTGCCTTTTGCTCGATTATCGCCTTTCGTAGGATGGTTGCTTATTTATTTATATGCCTTTTTATTTTCATAGTCTCTATTTTGTCTTTATTGGTTAATCTTGCTCCTCGCTCCACCCTTCATTTCTTCTCCTTACCCTCCCTGCTCCAGCTGAATATCGTTCGAATTTGTAGTGCGCTCCCCAGCGACTCGGGAGACACAGCGCAGAAATAATCTCGCACGGCTCGCGTGATAATGATTAATAGAAAATTTATGGTTTCAATATCAGTGTTTTATGGTTGCTTTCCGTCTCGCGATCTTTTATGTGATCGTGTTGGCTAGTGGTGTGTGTGTGTCTATTTTTTTTTGTGTAGTGTCTATTCAACAGTTTTGGTGCCATTTTCGGGATTTAATCCCAAACAAGCGTCCGGTTCGGATGGGCTTAACATTTTATTTATTCCTCGCTCCGGTGTTCCGCCCGCTCGCTCTATCCACTTTGTAATCACCACCAGGTTAGTGTACCGTGTTTTGCTACCTTTTTGAAAGGTGTCACTAATAGGTGTTGCGAAAGGCGCAAGTGTTTAAAGCCGTCCATTTTGCACCACGGTTCCTGGGAAATGGTTCGCGCCGCGTCTCACTTGGGATTTATGATTTAAACTGTTTTTTGTTATTTTCACGAGCTCATTTTTAACTTCCTTTTTTCCGTTTTATTACCCGCTCTCAAGTTGTTGAGAGGGGTGTGCCCTTTCGGTCGACACCGGTGGCCTCGAAATGGATATCCAACTTTTCACACTCCCGCGGGTGACAAGTGACAACACGCTGCTGTGCCTTCGCGAAGGTTTCTGTCACTTTGCATTATATTTCGCTTGAGCCATGCATCCTGCTGCGTTGAATGATCCAGCAAGGGAAGATCGTGTAGTTGATCAGCTGGAAGTAAGCGGACGAAGAGAAGGACACACAAAAAATACTGTTTTAATAAGCATAATAACGATCGTAAATGTTGATTATTATTATTTTCGTAATTTGTTTTATTGTTTAACAATTTTGAATCGCTTTTATTCAAGTCAATCACCGAGCACCGATAAACTGCTGAGTGTGAACAGGTGTAACCAAATGCAAATTATCGCAAAGTTTCCCTTTTTTCACGACGCGAGACGAGACAGAGAGAGAGAGAGAGAGAGTGAAAGACAGAAATTAACACAGAAATTGATTTGTATGCATCACTCCGGATACTTTTGCAGGCCCGACGGTAGGGGCCCCTGGCTCAAAGTGATGGTTCCCCCTTGTACGCTTGTACTGTCGGTTTTAATTAAATTAAAACCGATTTCTACATCCCCACCAAATAAACAAAACAAAACGCGAAAACAGTCGCACTAAAGCGAAACCTTCACAAACTGTTTCGGCCAATGTGCGTTTGGTGTTTCGCAATGCGCACCGGTATGTCTCGGCAGTATTGCAGTGTCCAGGCCTTTTTGTAGCTTTTGTTTGTTTTCGTTTTAATTAAGATGGAGATATCTTTTTAACCACAATTGATCGTTATCGGTGGAAGCGTCGTCGCTTGTCGTTGTCAGGGTTTTGGCCTTTAAGTATGTTTGCTTGTGGTGCAATCGCACTTCGCGGAGGTTATGTCCTCCATTCGCACATTTCACCAGTCCGCTTTCGGGGCTAAGGAAGCTAAAGGCAGAGGAGGTGCTGGTGGCAAAACAAATCACTCGCGATCCTCAAGCCCGCAAGCGCTCACCCGTCATAAAGCGTGTGAACGAAACGATTCCTTTCCCTTTTTTGGGGATGTCCGGACGGAAAGATGATCGGCACGGGATGATGCTGGTCGAGCGAGATTTATTCATTTTCAGCAGTGTGCGCGAAAATGTCCAATTCTTTCGCATCTTTCGGTACGTCGGAATCCCATCCGTCAGTGTGAAGGATTTTCTTTTTCCGTTTGCCATTTAGTGTGACTTCGTTAGGCTTATTATTAAAAGAGGTTTTGTTTGTCTTTCTTTTGCTTGTCATTAAGAATGTGATCCTTTTGTCTTTTACAGCAGAGTTCTATTGATGAAAAGTGCGCGTGGATTGGTGCGAAACGATTCGCATGTGTATTTGAAGGTGTGAAAATGGAAGCTTCCCTAGTCTCGGAAGCGACTTACGGTGCGATGTCTGCAAGATGACTTCACCCGTTTGCGTGGCACGTCCTGGACGTGAAGCATTCCAAAATTCCATCACCTCGAACCGAGCGGAACGAATTTTCTCACGAGGATTACCGTGAGCAGGGGAGGGCAAGTAGCGGTGTGAAGGGGCTCGCTTCACCTCCGAGCATTTAATTTAACTTCCCAATGGGCCCCCGCAGGCCAGCAACTGATGAGTGGTGTCCGCCGGAGAGCTTTTAGTGTGCGGACCGCGAAAGACTTCAACGGCAATTAAGCGACAAACCCACCCGCAACACGGCGGTTGGCGAGTTTGAGCTCGCGCGCCCCCGAAAGCACCACGCTGTTCGAGTTTCCGAGCTTATCGTTTGCACATAAATCTCCGCACCGAAACATTACGCCGCTTGACGTGGTAAGCTTCAGCGTCGTTCGGTTCGGTTGGCTGCATTCCGGTGGTGCAGGTGCAAGCCGGTGGAAACGAGGACGCACGGAGTGTTGTTTGGCTTAGGGCAGAGCATCTTCGAACCGAACGAAACGCACTGAACTTAACGCATGAATCTTTCGCTCCCTTCCCTGCATGTTCCGAGACAGAACAAGAGCAAAACAGCGCGTTGGGAGTTTTGTAAACCTTCCTCCTTCAGTTCTTGTCGATCCCCGTGTGCGCCATCCGTTTTAGCAAATATGCGCACGAAGTCACTTTTTCCCAGGCTCCAGGCTTGCGGGTTTTTGTTGCTACCTTGCGAAATGTTTGTTGGCTTTACATCGCGTTGATGCAACCGGATGACGGCTGGACGTCGCTCTTACTGCTGCTGCATCCATCCGTGCATGCACAAGCACCACCGTGCGGCTCGAGTCGAAGCGTTTGTTAATAGCGTAATAAATGACAAATTAACACCGTAGTGTCATTTTTCATTCGATCGTTCGAGCGTTAGGAAGGAACCTCCGATGAACTCAGGCTCCACGGGTGCATTCCTGCACCGTTGCGCCTGCCTGCCGTTCCAGACGCTTCGGCCACACCAGCCGTCCCGCGTCCGTGTGTTTTGTATGAAAAATGATTACCGATGTGATTAATAGTGACGGATTGTGGTGGTGTTGGTGGTGGCGTGCGCCACCATAACCTTACCCGAACAGTCCGGTCGAACAAGCGCCCGGTTCTAGGCAGCAGAGTTGAGGGTTTTATTCTTTTTGATAAATTAATTTAGCTTCTCATTCCACCGAGCTGGTACTCGGTGGCACCTGGTCGCGCTGACGCGATGCTATCTGTGGCGAACCGATCCATAGCCTTCCGTCACGTTTGCCGGACCGAATGTGTGCGGGAGTGCGGTCGCGTGGTGCAGCAACTCTATTCGACGACCCTTGGGGGGACCCACCCGGCAGTCGACGACGACGGCGGGGATAATTATTCCAACACTGGGCAGATCGATTGATGATCTGTTTTCGAGCGCTTTGGCTTCATTTGTTTCCGATGCCAAGGACGGTGTGGCTAAGGTGGCGTCCCATGCTCCGGTCTCCCCGATGATCGGGTTGTACAATTTTTCCCTCCTTCGTGTGCTCTCGTTGTCACTTGCATTATCATTAATTATTCGATGAAATATCGTTTGCATTACGCGCATTAAGGGTAGGTGGCCGTGTGGCCAGGTATTTGACAAATGAGGGACGCAATTTTCCGTCAGTCTTTGCAACCGAGGGGAACGGAATGTGAGCGGCACGAAGTGTATTGACTTTTATGCAATCTCTTCACAACGGTGGAAAGTTGCAGCGAAGTTGCAATTTATGGACCTCACACAACATTTGCTTTATGAGGTGCTTGTTTATTGCTTCCCCATTAGCCCCACTCGTTGCTGGAGTCCGTCGGCCCTTACGGCTTGGGTTTGATAATTAGTTTTTCGATTATCTACCCATATGCTGGAGAGCCATTTTACAATCGCCAATCGCTCAATCAATCGACGTTTAATTTAACCTGAATTCCGACATTGCGGAAAACCGCAATTGCTGAGCTGTGACTGGGCGTGAGGTGTCACGTGGCATGAGGTTTGTGCGGTCTGGAACGGATTGGCAATAGGTAATTTGATAACCACACGCAGACGCAGTGGTGCAAAAGTAGTGCTGATTTTCTGCTCCATTTTTTTCCTCGTGTTTTCCGTCCGGGACGCCACATTCTTTAGATTTGCAATGTGATCTATCCGATTTTCTCGGTCTGATATTGATAGAGTTCAGTTAGAGGATAACCTGGAACGGAGCTATTTATTCGGAAAGAAATATAAAGAACATTTTCAACTAGAAAACAATAATCTTGGATGGATGGTACAAAGTGGTTTTTCCATAATGGCTAGCTGGATAGCGGACACGATTGGAGCCGCTCGTAACTGTTAAAAATGAATAGAAAGGAAGCACCTTACTGGCGACGGTTTAGCGATCGTTTATGTTTATTAAGTGTTTGAAAGAGCGCATGGAACGAGCAGAAAAAAAGACGAAACCACCACCATTTGAAGCGTGTCTGTCAAGCGCAACTGCCGGCGCTTATCCAGTTACCGAAAAAGGACATTCCAATCGGTGCCAACGGGAGCGAAAGAGGCGATGATCAAGTGTTGATAAGCTGTAGCGAAAAGCGAACTGGAAAGTGATGAAAGCTGGTGCTGGTTGCCGATGCTGGTGACAGACGCGCAGGACAAACTTCTTGCCGTTTCGGTACGCATTACAACGCTATCAGCACCGGGCCGCAGTTCGCATGCTCCTTACGATCAAGATCAAGACTCAATAAATAACGCATCAAAACCGTCCGTATCCGGCACGCATCATAAATTGTGAGCGCACGTCAAGCCGGCGGCACGTCCCGGCAGAACCTGCGACCTGCGTTGAGTTGATCGGGATTGATAGTGGCGACGGTGTTGCGGTTGATTCTCACACTCGCCGGCTGGCGTCGGTGTCGTCTCGGTGATGTATGATGCGGCACTGCCTTGGGCGCACTCAAGGCCTTCTCCGGTGGAAGTGCATTTCTGTTGAGATTTCGAAGTTCTGCCACACAAAACAACCGGACGATCGCATTTTGATACATTTTCTCGTGGATGATATCGATCCTTCATTTTCTTTCCTTCCTTGGTGGCACGTCGGTGGTGGTTCTTCGCTCCAACACGATTGAGTCGCTGTACAAGCAAAGCTAAAAAAAAAGTAAGATTCTTCACGAGTGCATGCGTGCAATGTGCCGGACGCACAGTCCGGCAAAATCTGTTAGTAGAGTAAGCGCATACACAAGACAAAAAAGACTCGAGCACTAATGCTCACATTCGCAACGCGTTCCAATTGCTGTTCCGCGTTCCGGATGCTTCACACGCGATGCAGAACACAAGACAAGCTAATTTATGTTTACAACCATTCGTTCCATCAGTGCAACGGTGCATTATGTAAGAATGGCCAAAAACGAGCTGGAAAAGTATACACAGTTTTGGAAAAACTTGACCACAAGTATGTGAAGGATGCTGTAGCCCTTCAAATGCCTGTTGACGTGTTGGAATGTTTGCTCGCGATGCGTATGTGACAGGTTTCCGATCGCAGTTTTATGATCGCCGTCCTACTGACGGTGCAGACGCGCAAAAGCCCTCGGTCACGTTTCGGCAATCGACGGTGCGATAAATGGACGCAGACGGACGGACAAACTGTCGAAAATGGTTGTCCGACACTTCCGAAACTGCTGGTGAGACAGTTTTCGTACGATCGATGGCCGGCCGTGACAGGGTGGGAAGGTGTTTTTGTTTGCTTCCAAGAATGTTAGATTGTCCACTTATCATGAATCATCGTGAGCTTAAGGGTTGATTTTTTTCTTCCTTTTGCAGTGCATGACAGGCTCAACAAATCCATTTCAAGAGCTTTAAATTTCATTCGCAGAAAATAATTCAAAAAACAGGTTCGTCGCTTGATGATTTTCTCATCCCGAAGTCTTTCATTTAATCAAATTATTAAAACCCACATCCACAGTTCGATCACTTTCACCGGTTTGGGTCACTTTCGCCATCCCGCGGGTTGTGTTGTTGTTTGACGATGACGAATGCTGTAAAGCACACATTTTGCTTCCCAGCTCGAGAACGCCACTAAAACCACACCGGATCCGGCCACCGGCTGGAACCGTGGGAACGCAGCATTTGTCCACGCAGCAGTCACGGTCAAAGCAGCGCCGGTTCCGTTCCGCTGCCATCCATTCGGCACTATAACTTACGCAATAAGCACGTACAAAAACTGGTGACAACAGTGGCTGGTGACGGCGACGCCACCAACCAAGCTATTGATCCGGGGCGCAGCCCCATAGGGAAGACCCGAAGACCTTCGACCACCTTCGCGCGGCATGCGGTGATGATGCTGACTGTTTGTCCAATTAATCATACGCCAGGCTACTGCAGGAGCGACGCGTTGTTGCCGCTGGAACTGGAGCTCCGTTCGTTGCTGGTTGCTTGTTTTGGGGAGGGCTTTTCGTCTCATTTGCATTTCGTGACGCTGCGGCACTTTTCTGGGAGGTTGATTTTTTTTTTTGGTGGTGGTGTTGGTTGTTGTTATGCCGAACCGTCGAAGGACGGAAATCGGGTAGAGCCGTGTGGAGTAGCCAAATATTGATACAACTAATTTCTTGTGAAACAAACAAGGTTCGGGGTATTCGTTTGTACGATAAACTGCGAACTGCGATGGCGCTTGTCCAAGCTTGTTGCGTTGTGCGGCTTGAACAGGTTGGTTTTAAGGGTGAAAAAATCAGCTCACCAAAGGAAAACAATTCAACCAAACCTTGTGTACTTCGTCGAGATGTGTTTGTATCGGTGGAAAAGGTTTGTTGGAAGGTTGGAAAGTACCAAACTGCAACGACACTCTGTCTACCGCTCCATGTGTGTCACCTTGACAGTATACTGGGACGGAGAAAATGGTACATTTTGGGGTTTTCCTGCTTACAGGGTCAATCATCTGTTGTTTGTCAGGCGTATTAACACCTTGCTGATTGAGATGTTTCTCTGTACACCATGTGTTGGTAGTTTTCGGTTTTTTTTCGGGAAATTTAAGGCCACAAAACACTCACTCAATGCCATGTTATGCTAGGTGACCATCCAGGCGAAAGTTGGTGCTACACTGCGAAAGCAAAAGTGTTGTGTTTCTCTAGGGTTGTGAACAGTGTCACTAATTCGTGTTTCTCCTATCTCTTCTCTTTTCCCCAGGGGCATTGCAAAGGCGGGCGAACCGAACAACATTTCGCCACTAGCGCCCGGTATGACGTACCTGGACCCGGCCATCCATGCCACGCTGCGTCGCAAGCAGCGCCGGTTAGCGCGCGAAAATCCAGGCGTTCTGGCTGCAATTGCCAAGGGCGCAAACCTGGCCATCAACGAATGCCAGCACCAGTTCCGGACGCGTCGCTGGAACTGCTCGACGCGGAACTTCCTGCGCGGCAAGAACCTCTTCGGCAAGATCGTTGAGCGGGGTAAGTGTGATCATTCGCCCGCGTTTACCGTGTAGGTGGATTACCAGGTTAATTACTATTCCGGTGAGCGCCTTCCCAGCACGACTGTGTGGAGGTGGGTTTTGCTTTATGGACGCCACGATGCTGCAACGGAACGCGCGTGTCAGCCTACGCGGTTTCATGTTTAAACCCTGAAATTAAACCGAGATCTGCCCGGGAAGATAGATAGCTACTTGCCGCCGACCGGCAAGCTCACGTAAAGGCGGTGGCGTCGCTCGTGCGTTTCGGGTTTCAAGTTTCGGTACGCAAGCCCTTTTTGTGATTGTGGACACTGTCACACGCGCAGATACGTGCCGTTTATGATATCCGTCAGTTCGTTCGCCTGGTTTGCTCGTGTACTGCTGCCGTGTAATACGATGAGACTTGGGAAGTTGCTTAAAGCTGGTGAATAAATATGCACAGCATGCAGTGTGGATTAATGAGATCGTTTCAGTTAATCCTTCATGTTAACAGGCCGGCCACTTCTCGATCGGAAGATTGCATGTACAACACATGCGCTTCGGGATCTGCAGAGTGCAAAGTCTTCGGATTTCCCCCTATTCTAAACCGTGCATCCCTTTGTTGAAAGAAGCGAAAAGAAAGCAAACCGACACGAACACACGTTACATCTGTTCGTGGCTGGTAAAAGTCTTCATATTTCCATCAACTCATCAGCCCAAACCTCAAAGCCCGATAATGCTCGCAATAAGCCACTTCAATTGCATTCTCTTTGCTTTGCAGCAGGCTCTTAGTTTGTGTGTGTGTTTTTATCATGTAATCCGGAGGGCATTTGTCACAAACCGCTTTCAAGCTAATCGCACCATTCAATTGCACCATTTTCCAACGATTCTTACCGTCACACAATGTTGCCCTACTCAAATTGGGTGTTGATTTTCCATCCGAGCTCATCGGTTTCCCGTTACAAGCAAAAAGCGATGGCATCACGCCGGAGGCTACTTTGGCGGTAAACGGTGTTCATTTGCAGGCCGGCAACTTTCTGCGGCGTCCTTTACCAATCGACCGTTGACGTGGAGAGAATAGATGGGAAAGCAAAAGACACGCCTAAGGGTCGGGGCGGGCTTCAATCGTTTAGAAATTGTAGCAATGAATTCAAACAATTTGTTTTTGGAAAATGTTTGATGTTTAGAGAACCCAAAAAAAATCATCCCAAAGACCACACAAATTGACGCTTGGATTGCCTAACGCCAGGAGTTGTAAGGCACACAGCGGGTCTCTATCATCCTGACAAAAAAATCCTTCGAAAATAAAAAAAAGCAGCAACGAACAAGCATGACAAACGACCGATGTGGGAACTAATCGACTCATTGACCTGTCGTCAGTCGCCGCGGGATGCTATGGATGCGCGCTACCTGTAGCCGAGGGTTTGAAAAATCCTTCGCCAAAGCTTCCTTCAAACATACCTCGGGAACGGACCCGTCGGTCCGGTCTCTCCCATGTCCCAGGTTCGTTCCCGATTGCGATAAAAAAGTGAGCTGAATTGCAGCTGGAAAATGCACGCGAACTGCACATTGTGGTGCCGGCATTGGTGGGTTCATCCTCGCGTAATGAAAATGTCTCTTTTTACAACATAATTCCATCGATCTTCGCTTGCCGGGGAAGGAAGTGGCAAAAAAGGAAGACGACCTGGCTGTCTCATCAACTCGGTCCCGGTAGGCCCTGCGGGCTAACGATTTTAATTCTATCACCATCACCGCATCCCGTTCCACATCCGTAATTGATGTGCGTGTGTTTGTGTGTGTGGAGAAAGTGCACTTCACGCCCCAACCACCGTCACCTCGGAAGGAACGGTGGATGCACGGTGTGGCCGAAGAAATTAAGTCATTATTCATCGCTCGCTTGCCTCCCGGTGGCAATCCATTAGCATTTTTACTGCAGCTCCCGCTATCAATAATTAATGCACTCGCGATAGTCCACGGCACGGGCGTTCGGACGATTTCCCTTTTTTTTTGTAGTTGTTGCTGCTGTTATTTTGCGTGCCGCATCTGGTGCAGTTTTGTTTGAAGCGGCATCGCGGCGTTTAAACGGCTGCGTCGGTGTCTGTGTACGGAAATTGGAAGAAGGTGTACTGTTGGTGGTGTTTTGGTTTCTTGCTGCTTTTCTTCGTCTTTAGCTCGTGGTGCGAAACCCTGCGCGAGGTGGGCGAGGGCGATAAATTATAATAATTGTAGGAAAATTAATGGCAATTTACTATCTCGCTCACCACACTGCATGAAGGACTACGGATTGAACTTGGGAAGCGATGGGGTAACAGGCGAGCGCCAGGGGGGAAAAAAGGTTCTTTATTGATTAACCTACCGTGTTATTAATTGAGAGAATGAGTTCACAATTAATAACGCTGGTAGGTATCGTTTGGAGTGGTGGAAAATCCAATAACTTCATCTTCAAGTCGCTGTCCCATAACAGAGTTGTGCTCAAACACGAAGGGCAAATGGAGGAGCTTGTTTGCTTCGAGCTCGTTACAAATGTTACCACATACCTTGACTTCAACTTCAATACTACAAACCGACACGATCCGCTCTGTGTGTGTGTGTTTTTCGTGTGAAGTATCGAGCTTTCCCACCGTGCCGTGACCGTTTGACAGGCTGTTTGTTTTTACTATTAACAGCAACCGTTTGAGCTAGCAGCAGCAAGTGGGTGGCCACACTCAAGTTAGGTCAGTCTTTTCCACTGCCCCGGGAACAACGGCTCCAACTGATCGAGTTTCCTCACTGATCGCGTGTTTGCTGTTGATCTTTCGCGTCACCGAGTATTGGACGCACTCGACAAAACAAGAACCCCGGCTACCGCTGCTGTTGCTCGAGTGTGACCGGTGGCAAATAGGAGTTGGCCAAACACAAACAGCCCCGAGTTGATCGAGGCCTCGGGCCAGCTAGAAACAATAGCTTCATTCATTGCTCGTCGCACTTGGTGAATGCTTTGCGGTTTGTAATGATCGAAAGGATTTTTGTCTCTCGTGCGTATTCTGAGCTCGAAAGATGCCCTGGTTATGGGCTCTTGATGCGTGTTTGAAGTGGGTTTGAGCGATTAAGAGGAGTGCTTGTTCTTGTTAAAACCACCGATGGTGGTCTCCGATGATGCCCGGTGGCACTTATCGATCTGCTTCTTTTCCCTGACACACACACATACTCGACACGACACGACTCCATTTCTGATCGATCCGCTTGATAGTCACGGCTTGGCTTCCCGGCTTTTCCAGGCTTTTATTACCCGGACACACCGTGCGCACCGTGAGAATGTATCCCATCTTTATCGCAATTTTATCTCTATTCTTCGATTTGTTTATCGCAAAATCGCGGAGTTTTTTTTTTTTTTTAATATTTTTATTCTTCGGTGTACGCGAGCCGGACGACCGGCACCGGTCTTAATTGACCGGCAAATTAGGGCCTCATATAAGTTGAGGTCTGGTGTAGTTTTTTGTGTGTGTTCTTCTTCGTGTCGCACACGTACGTCATCGGGTGCTGCCGGTTGCCTCGTGACCGCTGCGGCAAGTTGCGGCCGGTAAAGCGCCTCTCAACAACTTTATTACCGAAAGCCTTCCCTTACCCGAGAGCAATTAAACGCTATAAATCTTGTCACACTTTTCAAGATCCCGAGATCATGGCAGCACCCACCAGGCTTTCGCGAAGCTTCCCGTGTTATTTTTTTTAGCTTCTTCTCCTATCCTTCTCCCTTTCAATTGGCGACGGATTGTCCGCAGAAGCTGCTTTGGTCATGATCGGATCGGGCTAGCAAAATCATTCTCCCAAGAGCGGTTCGACTTTGAGGGGTTTTGTTCCGCCTATTTCCACCGCTCGGTGAGCGGTGCCTAGAAATGGTGTGCCTACCGTGTTTGCCGGTGAAACATCATGCCGATTTTTATGATCGACCCCCGGTCCCCGGGGCTGATGATGGTGATGATGACAGTTTTATTTTTATAGCACACGGGTACCATAAAGAGGCACGATTCGAGATGAGCAAAGCCGACTAACAGCACGGGACTAGTGTTTCGTTTACGTTTATTTGAAGGGAAGATTTTGTCTGATAAAACGGTAAGTCGATTGAGTGATAGTAAAAAAAAGCCGACTGTTTTGTCGGATTGAGAATGTCTAAAATGCAGCATTAGTTGTAGATGAGCGGTGTAATAGTCGAAGAATCCCGTCGACACGTTACGTTCACTCGAACTTGGCGTGTTGCGAAGAATCCCTTGGTAAAGGAAGGGCATCGCTTCGCCTGAGGGTTCCTTAGGACGAGCGGATGCAATGGGACGAGAAAATGGTCATGGGTGCAAGCGATGCGGTGCGGGCTGAGCTGTGCAACGGCAAAAGCTCGATCGGTTCGCAACCTACCGAAGACCCCGTATGGAACCGTGTTAAACCGTAGCGATATATATTAATAAAAGATTTTATACGCTCCATAAATCAGGCAAGCGAAGAGATGAGAACAGAGAGGGAAGGCAAGAGAGAGAGATACAGCAGGCGTGCATCAAAACTTACCGGGACCCGGAGGTCCAAGAAAAGGGACCCTCGGTCGGTCACGGAACATTGTCTCGCTTGGTTGTTGTTGTTTTCGGATGTGTCTTGGGTGTTGTTTTTTTTGTCCTGTCTTTCACCGTGCCACATCTTGCCAAACCTTAAAACCTTTCTAGGTTTAGGCAAAACGGCTGACAACATCTACTACGGCAGACCTACCGGGTTGCTGGAAGGAAGCGATAAAATATTCTGCTGGGACAGTTTTTCGGAATATTTGCGCACAATATGCGCCTTCGGCTACCGGCAGACGGACAGGGCGATTGGTAACTTCGCAAAAAGTGACACACACACACAAAATTACAAGAATGGACACACACAAATTGCCAGACAGATAATTTCCGTATCGATCTAACATAATCTATCCAAAAAAAAAGGCCTTAATAACTTACCCGATAATTAACATCGCTCCGAAATGAGGAATTTCGAATTCGACCGAAATAGCGAGCGAAAACCCCCTCAAAATTGCCCAAACATTCCGCAAAAATTAGACAATGACCATGATGAATGTTACGTTGCGTTGATCGTTCGTTTCATTTTTTGGGTTGTTTTATAGTCTGGGGTTTAATTTTTTTTAAAATCAATCTAAAACCCTTGTTTTGCTTGCATCATACAATCATACAGACTTCCGTTTGGTGAAATAGGTTATCTGGGCTCTAAGCATTCGCTCACAATTGGAAAAGCGTAACCTGTTCCGATTTTTATTCACCTTGCTAGTCTGGAAACTGCTACGCCCCGCGCTATGCAAATGCAATACATGCGCCACGTGGTTTTTTTTTTAAACAACGGAAATGATCTCATGATACACGCATACAAAGGAAGAATGTAAAGAAAAGGACACAACAACAAAACAAAGCTTGTTACCGAAAATTCGATTCATCTATATATTGCCTGCAAAAACAAGCCAACGACAACCTTGAGCAAATCGTGAATGAACGACCAAAAAAACCAGTGGTGCAATACGGATGCTGTGCTGCGAATACAAAACTCAAACGTAACGCCCAAATTGAACCATTAAACTAATTGTTTGTGGAGTTTGGGTTCTGTTTTGTTTTGTTTGTTTTTTTTTTTACCTTTAAACTTCCCTCCCCAGGTTTGTTTTACTCCTTTGCCAGCGCCGCGTAGTGATGCGATCGGAACTGAAACCCTTTCATTATTATTTTTGGGCTCCCAAAGCTACGCGAGATGCCACGCAGCCTACCGAATCAGAAGGTGTGGTGGAAAGGGGACGAGAAGGTGAGGCGGAACCCCATTGTGTGATTGCCAATCGAGATGAAAATGAAATCGAAAACGAATAAAAAAAGAAGCTAGGATCAAGCTGAATGACGGAAGAAACAACACCAAGCGCCCAAGAAATAAAAGCGCCCAGACACATGAGACAAGATTGCGACCGGATTTCCTTTCCGTACGCGCGTACATTTCACGAGGCTTTGGCGATACACAAATTTTGCTTCCTTTTTGTTTGATTTACCTTCTCACATCACCCGAAAATCGTTTGTTTGTTGTGTTGTGTGTGTGTGTGTTCCTTTACTCTGCTCTCGTTACGTTCCACCCGGTGGACATTTGTTTGCAGCGTGTTTGTGCAACCGAAAAAGCTCAACGAGCGCTGCAGCGACGAACCCGGCAATTATCGAATTGTGCGAAAACAACCTAGACAGCATTGAAAAAGGCTCCACGAGCTGTTGTGGGAAGGGACGGGGAACAGCACAAAAAGACGTGCAAGGGAACGAACCGAAAGTGAACCGTTTTGTGTGATTTGAGAGATGAAAATATTGTGATTCCATACAGGAGAAATAAGAAAACCCAAGCGCATTTGCATGCCACGGTAGGACGTAGGACGGTATGAGGATCGACAGGAAGCAAACGGTTCGATGCCAGCACGCAGGCTGTATGAAAGGTCTTGTTGTCTGGCTCAACTGTAAACCGGCTGTAAGGAGCATGAATGGATTTGAAAGAAATTCTTGTTCTTTTTAGGGAAGGAAACGTTATTTTGATCCCCTTCTCAAATCGATCGCTTTAAACCATACTAGCGATACGCATTATGCTCCACTTTATCGTCCCAGAATCACCGTTGTTGTTGTGGATGTGAGAACCGATCAAAATTGGAGCCCCCCCCCCCCCCCTCTCACTTCATATTGATCGGCAACCGTTAACGGCGAAGAAAGGCCAGGGAGAAACCTGATCAAGATGATGTCCGAGGTGATTATGCAGAGTTAATTTATTCATTAAGTAACCGATTGGATCGCGATCGCAAGTTGATGACCCCCGGGATGTCGATGATGGATTGCGGACCCCCTCCAGAATGGAGGTAGCCTGATGGACATGTTCGATCACGATCATCGTGCGACTCGGGCGGCTCACCGTCGGATCGTGAGGACCCTAATGTCTTAATCCAATAAAGAAATTCATCGATCTCGGGACCGAGCGTTGTTGACTGTTTGTGGTAGCCGGTGGTACCGTTTAGGACACCCATCCCAACCGTCTAGTTTTGGCTCCCTTTCTTTTTCGAGAACTCGTCAACTCGTCCCCAATCACGTACCGCTGCTGATCCTAATAAATCAATTAATAACCGATCAATCACTGACGCACAGGCAGCGCATTCTTCATCGATACACTCGAAACTCGTCCTGTCATCTATTTTCGATTGTCGTTGTGCTGGTTCTTGCTGGAGCAGCATGAAAACCGGCTAGGGTCGATTCCGGACCGCTCGTCAACCGTCGGGACCCGTGATCGGTGACAAACGACATTTGGTTGAATATAATCCGGGCCCGTGCTGGAAGCTAAGATGCCAGGTGAACATTCATCCTCTTCAGCGTTGGGTTTTTAGCAGTTTTAGGCGGGTGTTCAATTACCTATCTTCTGCTAGCTCCTAACATGTAGACGGAACAGCCGATAGGCGAATGAACGTAGTTTTATTTATTTTTTGTTGTTGTTGGTAGACAGGAGTTCGTGTGGTGAGCAATCGTGTCAGTTGATATGACAAATGAATTGTCACAAATTAGTGCCGGTTGACAACGGACGCGTTTCGTTTTTACATTCGATATGACAACATTCCAGAAAAATTTATCGTTCGCACACTGGTTTCCACATTGAAAATGTGTGTGTAATTTTCACTTAGCGTAACACACGTCCCTGCTATAGAGCGATTGATCGATAAGGGTAATTAGAGTCACAAAAAGAAATACCTATAAGTTTACAACGTTACACAAACAAATCACACTTAGCAGGGTCTTATCTTTATTTTTTTTTGTCTCCTCGAAACTGTACTGATATCGCTAGGCCCAGGTGTAAAATGGGCTCTCCATTTGCCTTCAAACAAAGGCAAAGGTGAAACCCATTACTCGCTGTGGCCTGGTTAGCCTGGTCGTAAGGAGTGGTTTGTGCAGCGATCATAGACACTGTTTATGGCAGTGTTAGCAACTTTGTGGCTCACTAATGATCGGCTCGTAAAAAAAAAAAAAAAAACTACAAACCCACCACTAACCACCATCCCATAACCTTGCGTTACTGTCGGGTGCGTAGACAATCGAACTGATGTACCATTTTGTGGCAAACCTCACCTGAATGGCCGGGACGCCCTTTTGTTCCGACCGACCGGCTCGTTATCGATTGCAAACTGTTGACGTGTCCTTGGTGAGTTGTTGTGCATCGCACACACACACGAGCTCACATAACCAGTTTATTCGATTCCAAACCCGCCGGGAGGCTTCATCAAGGTTTCCGAGCCGTGTACTGATGGACCGAGATGATGGATAGAGATGAAGAGCGTAACACATTTGACAAATCAATTGCTACCAGACCCTTGTTTTTCGGGGGCCAGCCCTGTCCGGTGCTCTTTACCTGCACGAACCGGTAACCTCTTCCGGGATGCGTTTTTGCATTCTCCTGGCTGGATGTCCGGCTCGAGGTCATGCACGAGAAGTTCTTCCAGGTGTTGGTTCGTTGTGATGTTCATTGACACATGCTGCTTCACGCACAGTTCCTCAGTTTCATGGGATGCATTTCAAAGCGATGCAGGAAGACATGCATGATTCCGCTGCTACGCTCGTCTTTAGCTGCCCTTTTCGGTCCGTCACACTAGCTCCGTCAAGGGCCCACTCGACTGGAGCTTTATGATGATTGATGATTGCGAGCAGACGTACCATCGTTACCCCTCGAGGGAGTTGCAGTTTATGACAAGCTCCGGACAGCGCTGTTGTGACCGTACGGGTCGCAATCGTTTAGCAGAGATGATCGACCAACTGCAGAGCACACCCACCGTAGTAGGTGTAAATGTGTGAAATTGGTCCGGAAAATTGGTACTAAAAGTACGGTTATGGGTGTCGAAGAGCGTCGGTGAAGAGCGTCCGAACTGTGAACCGGAGACGGAGGACATGGAGAACCATCTTCATAATCAGTTCCAGGCAAAACCGTATCCTTGACTAGGTGCAATCGATTATGTGTAGCTTTCTAGAAGACATTCTAGAATCGTGTTTGAGTTGATGGACGATCTAATCATTCTTCTGACCGCAACACTCGGCCCGATGCTGTAGATCTTTTCGAACGCCTCGAAGAACTTTTGTGTCCAAGAACGAAAGAGACTCCTTTCAAAAGTATCATCGGTTACAGTTTACCTGAGGAATAGGTTTTGTCCTCAAGAGTGGTCCTTCTAAGGCACAAAACTGGATAGAGTGGACGTGAGGAACTCGTGAAGGTTTGCTAGCACGAACAAACACTTTTCAACAGCATTCAGATTGGATGAAATTAAAGTCCCGAATGGTAACAACAGATCACCCTTCTTGAAAAAATCGGCTATTTATCCGTATTTCAACAGCTAAGCCTGCCTCAAGACTCTTGGATGGAAAGGAGTGCGCTTTTGTTTTGTGTTCTGGCACGCTTTGCCTCGTTCGTCCAAAAACCGATTTTTCGAAGGGATCGAATCGCAAACACAGCGTTGCATCTTAAGCTTCTCCGTAGCCTTCGGCTTACCGGTCATGATTAGACCGTTCCAGCCGTACCGAGGATTACAAAACGATTTAATTTATTTTAATCATACCACTGTCTCACTCACCCGCTGCCCAGTTGATGGACAGCGGAATGAAGTAAGGGTTCGAGTTCGATTACTGTTAAGCCGCTCGCCGTAGCCCCCGGCGAGGCCTATTTGTGTCACTTTCCTTTAACGTTAACCCTGCAAGGGAAATGTAGGTAAAATGTGTCACTTTACTGATCGCATTGGTTTGTTTTTTCTCTCCTTCTCTCAACAACAGGTTGTCGTGAAACGGCATTTATCTACGCGATCACCAGCGCAGCAGTAACGCACAGTGTCGCGCGGGCTTGCAGCGAAGGTTCGATCGAATCGTGCACTTGCGATTACTCTCACCACAACCGCGAACCACAGCCGATGAACAATATGGGTGCGGTGGCGGGCGTCGGCGACTGGGAGTGGGGTGGATGCAGTGACAACATCGGATTCGGGTTCAAGTTTTCCCGTGACTTTGTGGATACGGGCGAGCGTGGCCGGACATTGCGCGAAAAGATGAACCTGCACAACAACGAGGCGGGCCGAGCGGTAAGTTTGTCTATTATTTATTTGTGTGTGTGAAAATGGCGATAATAATCATAAACGTCCGTTTGTACGTTTGCTGCATTCGATCAATCGATCGTTCAATGGTTCCACTTAAAAAGCGTGACCCTTTTCGTTAATTTCGCCACCCGGGACGATTGCCTGACGATGGTTCGCGATTATCAAGAGGATTTTAAATGCAATGGCAAAAAGGGAGAAAGAGAAGAGGGTGAGGGTTGCCACACAAGTGGAAGCTCCTTTTTCCAAGCTACAGAGTGATTGCGCTAAACGTGTACCTTAAAATTCGATGCCAACATTACCTGGGGAGGGTGGTCTTTCGTGGCTGCCGGCTGTTCGTGTGGCCATCGATAAAACGATTTCGTAACGATTTTTTCTTTCCACATTAAGAGCTTGGGAGGTAATCACCCCACCACCGGGTGGGTGGACTGGATCGCACTGAATCCGGAAGGGGGTAAAAATCAAATAAATAAAATTTATTTATATCCTTTTCTGCCCGTTTGCCACCGTCGAAGTGACTGTGGATTGTGGTCACGGTGGAGCTTAATGTTGTTCACCGGTTTGGTGGCCGGAGCGATTGTGCCGGGAAGTGTTTCTTTTCTTTCCGCTCTCGATCGCTTATAAAATACAAAATGCCTCCTTCGGGGCCTTCCTCGATCGGTCGCCCGCCAAGTGATCCACCGGCACGATGGCTCGGTCTCACGCGACATTCAAAAATGGGGTGGAACTGTGGTTCGCCAATAATCGGCAGGACGGAGTTTCGATTCGCTCCCTCGCTCACGTCCGTCTCCAACGGACCCTCCATGCGATGATGCGATCAATTTCATTAATAAATGTTTTAATCCCTTTTCTGCGTCGATCGTTTGCTGAGGTGAGGTTTGGCTTTGCTTGCTTCCAACCGATTTTTTGTTGTTGTTGGTGTGTGAGCAGCTTTACAGTATTTGTCTGATTGCGTGATCGTACGCTTCAGGTGGCTTCTTTCAGCTCATAAAACGAAAACAAATTTCTTACAAAGAGCGAAACAACGACAGCAATAAAAAAAATCAATTCACTCCCATTCCAACGAATGCACGCAGTGGGGGTTTCAAAACGCATGCATTAAATTGTTGACAGCTGATAAAACTGGAATGAATTCATTTATGCATGTTATTAATTCGTGGCGATAGTAATTAAGTGACAT
Organism: Anopheles maculipalpis; assembly: GCF_943734695.1. Classification (NCBI taxonomy): domain Eukaryota; kingdom Metazoa; phylum Arthropoda; class Insecta; order Diptera; family Culicidae; genus Anopheles; species Anopheles maculipalpis. The sequence goes on along the minus strand of NC_064872.1, from coordinate 17,378,657 downwards.
ATTATTTGAGCTTCCTCGCTGTCGTTTCAGGTTGTTTTTTTGGTGCTTAGAAAATTGTTTCCATCCCTTGCGATCGATGATTCACACAAACAGAGCATCCGAAGCATCCAGATATGGTTTCTGTTGTTGGTAGTCTTCTTTAAACATTCCATACACCTCTGCAAGAGGTTCCACCGTTCGTGTGACCATGTGCGAGAATTGATAATTAAATTTGATGACTCGACTCGTGGGATGCATTCGACGAAGGAAGGGAGTTTAAAATTGAGAGGTTTAGCAATCGAAAGGATTAGCAAATCGATGCTCTTAACGAAAATGGACAGAGGCTGCAACCACTTCGGGACTCTCGGGAGACATCCGCAATCCCCTTCCATGCAGTTTTTTGCAGAGGAATTTTGCTTCAGCTCTTGGGAACCGTGTAGAGGGAGGGAGACGTTTAATTGATTTTTATTGCATTTTATTTGTGAATTGCGAAAGAAATGAATGGGCCTTTAATGTGACCATAAATCTTGCCCAGACGTCGATGAATTGGACCTGTGAGACCTCGTCATCGCAAACTACACACACGCACACAGATACATACGCCATTAGCAGGATTAGCTTGTGCGATCGATCGATCGATCGATCGATTGATGGAAACGTTTTTATGGCAATTATCGCTTAGGATTTAGCACGAGAGATTTATTTGATTTCTACCCAAAAGTACGTGACAATATTTGGAGTTATATTTTCAATCTTTTTTTTCTTTATTTCCATTTCATTTTTGTTCCATATAACAGCACGTACAGGCAGAAATGCGACAGGAATGCAAGTGCCACGGCATGTCCGGCTCGTGCACAATGAAAACGTGCTGGATGCGGCTGAACAGCTTCCGCACGATCGGTGACATCCTGAAGGATCGCTTCGATGGGGCATCGCGCGTCATGGTCAGCAACAGTTTGCGCAGCACCAGCGTCAACGAGAACACGCTCACGAACCGGGCCGGCTCGAACAATCTCAAGACGAACGCGAACAGCGTCGGCGGCGCGAGTCCGAACAGTGTGCTGAGCAATTCGTTTCATGCCCGTGGCCACCAGCAGAAGCGAGTGAATCGGTAAGTGGTTCCCTGGACGCGTTTGTTTCTTTTTTTTTCCAAATTCCGTGTACCGCTGTGGCAGGATTCCGATTTAGTTCGTCACTTAAGTATGATGAATTGTAACATTTTCGTGTTGTTTCTTTCCGTTTTCTCCTTCTTGCCGTGCGTACAGGTACAACTTCCAGCTGAAACCGTACAACCCCGAACACAAGCCACCGGGCACGAAGGATCTGGTGTATCTGGAACCGTCGCCCGGATTCTGTGAGCGTAATCCGCGGCTCGGCATCCAGGGTACGCACGGACGCCAGTGTAACGACACCTCGATCGGGGTGGACGGCTGTGATCTGATGTGCTGCGGCCGGGGCTACCGAACGCAGGAGGTGACGGTGGTGGAGCGCTGCTCCTGCACCTTCCACTGGTGCTGCGAGGTAAAGTGTAAGCTGTGTCGGGCGAAAAAGATCATCCACACGTGTCTGTAAGGAGCTGGGTCTGTCTGGACGGTCGTTTCTTTTTTTTTTTTCGTCTCCTCCGATTCGCCCCACGATCGTCCCATGTCCTTCGTTGTGCTCGAATGCGGTGAATCATAATCGTCAGCCATCGTTCGAGTGAGTTCAGCTTTGGTTTGGTCTCGCTGGCTTCTCCTCTCTTCGGCCTTCCTTATCTTAAATATTCGACTTTTGTTTTTCGTAAATGTGTATAATGGATGATGGCGACTGTGTTGATGTCGCGAGTAGAGTTGCTGGAATGTAGCGATAGTGCGCAGGCGGCTGGGGGGAGGGGGATTAATAATCTCATCTTGCGCCTGCTGCAATAGGGAGTATGGAGATGCGCGAGGACAGGATTTATCGTTTGTACAGTGAGATACAGAGCAGTGGGTAGGGAAACCGATATCTCGCTCTTCGGAACGAAAACTATCAAAGTGGGCAAGCGTTTCGCTTTCGATAAATGAACTCGAAGTTGTCTTGATGGTTTGAAGACTGGGGAAAAAAAGCGACAGATAGCGACACTAGCGACTGGTGGCCGTCTCTTTCGAATGTGGAACAAAGATTCGTTACGAAAAGTCCAGGCAGGCAGGCATTTGTAAATAGATTATTTTTTTTTAAATTTGTATTATCATAAATTCTGTACGATTCTCTCTTCTCCGCTAAAACCGTCTTCACTTACTTACGTTTTGCACACTTACCACACGAAGTAAAGTTGAACCTGTCAAAGGTTTACGGTTCGGTGCTAGTTTCAGCTTTATCGTGTCTGTTTAAGGGCTTATTAACTACCAAAAACAAAACAAAAATCAAACAATAATACGTACGAAGCTAGCTAAAAAAAACCGATAAGAAAACCAGATGTTAGGAAACTTTGGAAAAAAAAAAACATTTCTTATAAGCTCTTGGTTGCTTTTGCTGCATGCAAAAGTGACAGAACTTTAGAGAAAAGAAAAGAATCCTAGAAAAACCAAAATTTATCACACACGTGTTGGAACATTTCGGCATGACTGGTTTATAGGAAGTTAACTTATTGAAATGCTTACTTAAAAAAAAAATTAATGGTTTTTTTTTTGTAACAAATAGGTAGAAAGCTTTGGCGAGGTGAACAAATTGTTTCAGTATTATAGTCAAATGCACACTGGAAAAGGAAATAAATTACCCCACTCCCCCCTTTCCCACCCTTCCCTAGGAACTTTCTGTGCTCCATCAACCAACAGAATCCCTTTTTATCCCCCTCCCTTTCCCTCTCAAACGGTGCCAGTTAAGTATGTGTGAGTGTGTACAGTAGGAGTAGTGTTAGAAGTAGGGTGGAAAAAAAAAATGGTGCGCAAACGATATCCCAGTTATTTTTTAATTGTTTTAGGCATCGTTTTGACTTTGATGCATAAGTGTGTGTGTAAGTGTATGTGTGAGACGATGAAAACATTTTTAACCCCTGTTGGGTTCAGCCCACATGTTGTACATAGAGTGAAACATAGTAGTTGTGTATGTGTAAGGTGAACATAGCGAAAGCAGCAAGCAAAAACACAATACAACAGAAAATAGAAAACAAAAACACAAGAAATTATAAACTTTAACCCATTTTCTACAGCGAAACAGAGGAAAAGAAAGTAGCAACAAAAAGGAAACAAATGAAATAGAAAAAAAAAACACGACGAGAAAATGATAAAAGCGTAGCAAACGAGAATCCTGAAAGACTGAATAGAAATTAAAGCGCCAAAAAGGTTTTGCTGTTTATTTTGTTGTGTGTTTAGAAAAAGAAGGAGAGTAAGAGAGAGAGAGAGAGAGAGAGAGAGAGAGAGAGAGAGAGAGTGAGAGAGTAAAATCCTACAGAACGTAGTGTTTTGTTCAGTGTTTTTTTATTGTATGTAATTGATATGTAGTAGTTGTCCTATCTGCGATATAAAAATACCTCGAGTGGCTCGTATGCTGTGTGACAGTTTGAAAAAAGAAGTGCGCCGGGTTATCTGGGTTAAATTTGGAAGAGTCGGTGCGAATGACGGTGCGAATGAAGCAGACGGATGCACTGTCCAAAAGCGGTACTCACTATCAATCGGAGCAACCACGTCGCACGAGACCAAGGGATGGCTTTACTTTGTGCTCGTTTGCAAACGTTTGTTGCTCTTGTGTTAAAGCGCTCGCTTCTTTCTTGTGGTGGGAAGATTAAACTTCGTTTCGCAGGGTTCGTGAAGGGGTGAAGGAAAGCTTGGTCGGAAGGTACCACACGATCCACAATATCCTCACAAAAAATCGTTCGACACTCACCATCTTCTCGTTCGAACGTGGAGCGTGTGATTCTTCCTGCTTTGCTTGTGCCTTCGATCGAAACGGGTGCTCTTCAATCTTCTCACTACATCCGCGTACAAGGAAACCGGGCGTGGTGAGTGCCATTTTGTACCATCTGGCTGTGAAGCGTATCGGTAAACCGTTTGTTAAACCCAACCCCAAACAAACCCACGCATTTTTTTGCAATTCGAACTGTAGCATGAACCCGTCGGCCACTCGGCGTAGCTAGAGCTAGAGATGAGTGGGGATGAAAACTGTTCCCATTTGCAGTCGAGCACGCGACTACGACTCATGCTCGTTAGTTTGCATCTCTTCCTTCGTATGTGTATGTGTATGCAATTGTTCGTGTAAGCAAAACCAAACCAACTCAGAGCGATACAGTCCTTCGGCTCTTGCGTTGGTAATTAAAAAAAAAAAACAAAAAATGCAAAATTGTTTTATATTGTTCATAAGGTGTAAAAACAGGGTAGAACGTAATGCACAGCCTGGAGCTAACCGAAAGGTCCCGTTTTGAATGTGCTAGTAATAGCTTGTAAGCAGAGTAGCATTTTTTTTATTATTCGTAAATGTATTAATAATTAATATTGGGTTCTCTGAATGCAACCGGAAAACCCTGCTGTCTGTATTATTGTGTAATGCATAAGTAATTTATTAACATCGCTTCCGAAACTGACGCACAGAATAATACAGAGCTTATTGAAAAAAAAAAATTGGAAACGGAACGCGATCTTTCTTTGCTTTATAGTGAAGCGTACGCTTACATGCCCTACCGCGTAAGCGAAAGGATAGCAGCAGTAGTGGTGTGTTTGTGTTTGTGGCTTCGGTGTGTAAATAGTCGCTTTTAGTAGATCGGTTCTGTTCATAGGAACGCAACCGCCAGGCTCACAGGATGAGGAAAGCTAACGAGGACGCTTCTTAGAATTATTAGCTCGAGTAAGGCAGGCAATCAAAACACCCGAGGGCTCTACGGTTGGTTCCAGCTAGCCAGCCGAAGAAACAGGAACTAGAAGCCAAGTGCGTGAAACAGGTGAAATTTGTTATGTTAGAAGCGTTCGTAAACGAGGTGAAGTTTTTTGGAAGTCTTTTATCTGTACTATCACGTATGTACACGGCACGGCATGAAAATCTTGTGCAAAAACGAACAAACAAACAAAAAGTTGTGCAGGCATGCAGCGAAATTAACTGGTAATAAAACGAAAATAATCAAAACAATTTAAAATTGTCAACGGTGTTCTTTTTTTATTTGAATAATGTACGAAAGAAAACGAATTTTTAGGACAATTTCTTCAGCGTAAAAAATGTAAAAGGTAACTATAAAATTTGTCAAAAATGAGACAGATTGCCATAATTTTCATGCTTTTATGTTTATGACGTATCCGGACTCGAGGAGTCCTGTGACGGGAATGACTCTGAGCATGGCAATGAGGTTTCAACTACAAGCTTTTGTTGATAGGTAAAGCTTCCATCGTAACGATACTTTTTAGACGAAATCCCTTGGATGATCCTCGATATAAAGTCACGTGGTTGATGGAGCTGAGAAGACGAGAATACTTTAGTTACTAGGTATTTTTGTAAATAAGGTTCTTTGGAGGACGACCCTTGTTAGGGTACAAGGTCCTTAAGATGATCCATTGCAAGGTTTCTTGGAAGCCACTGTGAGCTGCAAAATTGAAAGACCAGATTTCTGTCATCTCAAGGACTCTTGGACTATAAAGATTCTTCCATTAAGAAATCGTTGGTACTATAAGGTCTTTACTATGAGGTAGCTAATGATGATGGACATTGAACGTCCAGACCGCCCTTCAGAATCCCTTAGAAGAAGAAGTTTTATTTGGGAGATGATTAGTACTTTAGATTAAATGATAATTTTTCCTTTTAGGTCGACTATAATCCTCGCACGACAACCTGATAAATGATGAGTAACAAACGAATAAAAGGTTGACACACGTTTAAGAAATGCTTTTTATTAAATCCGAAAAACTAAATTACGTAATATTAAAATTTCTTGTTTTGTATGACACCTGGAAGAAGCCACTCCGGTTATACAATTTTTGAAAAATAAATAAAAGAATTGTACGCACACGTTTGGATGGATTACTCATGACATTTGTAGCTCATTGTCGGCTCTAAATTGCGTCATCGTGTCAGGGAGGAAATTGCTCATGCGTCATTACACGAAAACCACCCTACCATGGCCTCGGCACGGAAATCTATTCCATTTTTGGCAAGCGTGGTGGATTATACGGCACCCGTTCCAATTTGATTCGATAGGAGATGCACAGATTGACTATTTGCTAGTTGCAGTTCCTTTTCCGGGGCAGAAAACGAACGTACGAACAATGGTTCACAAACACGCACACTCCCCGGTGGATTAACACGGTGAAGTTGTGTCGCATTCCGAACGCCGAGAACGTCGGGTTTTATCATTCGGTGAAGGTTGTCCTTTGGAGTGTATTCGAGTGTCAGCCCGTGCTCGTCACCATCTGCAGGTTGATGCGACAATTTTCCCCACGATGAACCGCGCTGTTTCGCTCAATATATGGAGCTACATGCATGACGCTACGAGTAGGTACCGGGAGGGAAAAGAGGGTTTATTTAAATTAATCGTAACCACTGGCTGCCGCTTTCAATGTCACGGTCGACTGTGACACGGTTGGGTTTGGTTGGGCATCCGTAAGGAATGCCATGCCAAATCCGTCGAAATGAGACGAGTTGGCCTGCGCTTGATGGAATGCATTAATCCACGGAAATAAGCGTTGCGGAGGGGGTGGCTTGACTCGAGGAATCTTCTCACCGGCGCAGTTTCGTCGATCGTACGATCGATAATCGATCGAACCCTATGAATATGTAGACGCGTGCAGGTAAAGGGTTTGCACTTGTCGGTTATGCAGCGCACAGGCGATGATATGGCCACCCATCGATCGTCGGTACCATTTCCCTCCTCAAGGAGTCACAGTAAGACGGTGACGAAAAAAGGCGTGCATGAGAGCGAGTAAGGGAGTTCCAACCAGCAACAAAAAAAAAAAAAAAAAAAAAAACAGCGAAACTCACCGCAACACCGATGGTATGAAATTGATTTAAATTGAATGGCTACGACACTTTTCATGCGCTGCGAGAGTGGCTGTAAAAGGATCGAGGACGTACCGGTGTCACCGAGCGGGATAATTTACTACGTGCCAGGTTGTTAACTGCTGTTGGTGTTGCTGCCTTCGCTGAGAGTGGTTTTTTTTTACTAGCAAGTGTTTTTAAGTAGCGTCCCTGAATTTCCTCCAACAGGGTTGCAGCCAACTGGTGCGTTGAGGTAGGTCGGCAAAGAAACAAACGACCCGGCGTGCGCGCAGGAAGCAAAATAAACACTTGCAAAACCGATTATGTGCCGTGTTAACTGCAAGCCGGAACAAAACGGGGCTTAATCCGAATTAAGTAAGCATAGAATGTTAACAAGCGATCGATGTCGACAGCTTTTTAGACGCGCGTGGTTGAGAAAAGCCAGAGTACGGGGAGCGAGATGGAATAAATTTCAACAAAAAATAAAACGATCTTCACAAAGGACTATGTTTGCTTACAAGCAAGCATAACCGCTTGCTAGAAGGTCTGCTGTACATTGCATACCATTATCTAACTCGCATAGATCGCAATAATTTGACCTTACGGAATGAAGTATCAATTAGTGAAACATTTTATTTTAATTTAGTGCGCTCTTCAAAATGCGCTTAATCTGCTGCACGATCGTACTTGCGAGTTATTTCTTGGTGTGCCTGTCCTGTGGCCGTGTGCTATCGATCCAGAACCTTGTGGAATCTTTGACCGATCGTTTCTCATGCGTTCCTGCGTGAAAATACCGTGGAAAGATTCTACATTCCATAGCGATCGATATCTGTTGGATGTTTTGGTGGATTGCTTGCGATGCACGACTTTAAAGAATGTGGTTGAATGTGGTGAGCGAGCGTCGTGCAAAAGGAGAAAATTGGGAAATGGTTCAAAATAGGTGGAAATGATTTCAAAAGATGATTCAGGGTGTATTAGCCCATAGAACAGGCCCATAGAACAGGCTGGTAAACGTTGTATTATATTTGTTAAATATGTGCTAAAGTAATAGACAAAACAGGCTCGATTATCGATGAGAATAGAAGTCTGTAGTACGCTGCTAGATATGATTTAAAAAATGGGAAACACTTGTCACGAAAATAAACCGAATGTGCACGTGAATACAACAATGAACAATCATCAAAAACACTCCCAGTTCAATCGAACCCAATCCGATGCTTTTGTGTATACGAATCAAATTGTTTGTGTTATGAAACCATTATTTATCTTTTAATTTTCGACGTCCTGCACACCGAAACTCTTTAATTAAACTTCAATTGAATAATCGAACGCATGCAGTTCATTGTGTACTGTGTGTAGCGCGAGCAATAAATTTAGAGAGCACGACAATCTCACACTCCAACAACATGTTCGTGCCAAACATCCGTGGAGGTGATCTTTTGATCGGATTAACGCCTGTAATGATATATCAATTATTCCATTTTAGCCTTCCCAACAACACACATGCGCGTGCGATTAAATGGTGATCGAAAAAGGGTGGTGTAAAGGAGCTTTTTTTGCTCTCTCTTCTCCACTCGGCAAGAATTCCTTCCCTTTCAGCCTTCAATTTCGGCGCTCTGTTTCCCATGCGCACGGTCTAACCACTGTGGGAGCCACTAAATGTCCAACTAAATGAAGAGTCATTCGGTTAGGAGATGAATATTTTTGTCAGTGACAGTGCAGAATCGCGCGACTACCATTACCGTGCATGCCTGCACCGCACAATGGGGGCACAACAAGATTAAGCGGCCATTCAACGTGGCCGGGGCAGTGCGTGGGCCAAGCCAGAAAAGGCCACGACGTTCCATCGCATTGGAGGCGAACGCTGTGGTTCGGCTGTGGTCAGCTGCTGGGCGAACCGCCGCAAAACCGGCATTCATGGGAAACCGTGGCGGAATGAATGAATTCGAATTATTTTTCTTCGATACGGCCTAGAAGAATAGAAAACTATTTCACGGATAAGCGCACGCGGTGAGCTATTTCGGTGGTTTTTCTTTCTGTTCGATTCAGGAACGGTCGGAGAATCTGTGCGGAGTCTTCTCGTACGGTGTGTTTTTGTTAACTTTTTACTTGTTTATTTAGTGCTCGAAGGTTTTTTTGTGTTCGATTGGATCCAGGAATGATGTGGTTTTTGTGCGTGATTATTTAATCTCAGCTCAATAGCATTGTGAGAGTTTAGTACCGGAAAAAAGTTAATCGCAGAAATGGATGTCATGAAAGAATAGGACAACTGCTCCGTTGTCTCCAGTACGTACCAAGAGGCGTTCCTATAGCGGTGCCATGCCCTGTACGGCTAGACCATGGTTCAAATCCCATCCTTACCGTTTTTCCCGTAGTGAGAATCGATGGCCGGCATGACCATCGATGGCTGGATGGCTGGACGTAAAGCTAAGAAAAAAAAGGGAAGAAGTTGGTTCCAAATCTCACCAAACGAAACCAAAAAGCTGATGAAGGGAAGCATCCTTACTCATAAAATAAATATTTCTTCACTTCATGTCGCCGGAGGGCAACCAAATGAAGGCAGCAGATAAAATATGATACGAACATGCCCCCGGTGTCATTTTCGGCTCGTATCTATTGGTCATCTTCCGTTGCTCATCCCGGAAAGCACAGAGGGGAAAAGAAAGGCAAGAAAAAAAAACCAATGACTTAAGGCAGTCGTGATGATCGAGGAAGTTTTGCATTTTCCAGATCTCATTCCATTCCCGTGGGTCGTTCTAGTTTGGTTCAGCGTTTTGTGTTTGGACGTTCGTTTGAGCATCCTTTCTTGCTGGATGACTTGAGCCGAGTGTGGTACCCGGCACGCGAAAGCTCAGGCTCGTATCGTACAGTGCGGGCGTAAAGAACATTCCCCCGTGACGTGAACGTGCTGGAGCCCTGAGCTGTCGCTGGCCGGTGTGGTTTTTTGTGGTTTGGTACATCGGTAAGGCCGATGGGGTAAACGTTTTTATGTGATGATTTCTGTGAGTTGGCAGTAACTGATTTTGATGTCCTTTGTGACTTAATAAATGGGGGAAATATTTTTTTTTTGTAATAGCAGCAGAGGTTTCCTAAAAGCTAAATATTTTTGGTTGTAAAATTGAGTTATGGCAAGGGATCTTAATAAAAATCGCAACTGTATTAGCCTCCCAATAACCAAAAACTACATCAACTTCAACATGCCTTCATGAAACATCCCCAATGTCAACTGTAATTGTTGTTGAAAAGCTCAGCTCACACACTGCCCAAAAGCTTTTAAAGCCTTATTGAACCACTTCGACGGCTCGCATAATGACAACCGAAAAGGAGAAACAAGTGCTGCGGAGTAAAGCAAAAGCATTATTAAAAGCATTAAATCATTCGTGCCCAGCGTGAATCCCTCCGCATAAATGCTAATAGTACTGTTTAAGGCTTACTCTCACGCTGTGTTTATCGGGTTATTAAACCACCATGATGCTGGCTGCTGCGGGTGCTGCTGCAGACATGCCGTTGGGTTGCTTATGCCAGCGCTGCATACCATTGCGCGGCCCCGGGGCTCGAGCCGAGCGAACCGAACGAATGGGGGCCGTTTTTACGATTGCTTCTCGACTAACGAAATGGTCATCCCGTGCGCCGTGTACTCGTTCTGATCTTCACGCCCGCTGAACTGATGCAGTACCACGGTTGCATCGATAAAAGAAAAGAAAAATAAAAACAAAGATAACTTGTTTCCTTCTTAAGATTGTGAATTCCACTACCGGTACCACAAACAAACCAAACTTTTGAAGCATAAATAAACCAGTTCTCCTGTTGATTTTGACGAGGTCGCATCACGCAGGTTGAAAAGGTTGGTTAAGATGTTTTTTTTTTTTAAAGAGAAACGCCCAAAACCTTTTGCATTGCTACGGGATTAGCTACGAAAGAAACCTCTAAATACTGATCGAAAGACTTGCGCGCTGTAAATGTCAAGTGACGAACCCCTTCAAAACGCAATCCGCTGCATTACACAATCGTCTGTTTTGGGTAATCCTTTTCGGTCGGGTTATTGTGCTACTTGGCTTGTGAAAGTGTGATATAGATACGGATAGGAGATGACGTTGAATTGATCTATCAGTCATCAAAAAATCCTATTTAGCTGTGGATCAGAGCCAACGGTTTGGATCGATGACAAAACTCGTATTGTGGCCTTGAAATGTTCCGAACGAGACAGAAATGTGTTTGGTCTGTTGTTAGCTGCAGTCACGTTCGTTTACATTGCACATTGAATTGTGGGAAAGTGTCAATACTTTTTTGGAAAAATTCCCATCTTATCTGCTTGCATTTGGAGGTACACTTTAATTGCAATTTACAAACCTTGTTTATGCGTATAACAAGAGAAACCAATTAAACGATCGTCTGATATTGCATTCAATTTTTTCTTATCCTTTTTCCCGATAGTTGCGCTGTGAGTTTGATTCGTTGAAACAATAAGCTGATAACGCTATCAGTTGGCATAAAAGAAAATAAAAATTATCTAACTAAACATGAATCATTCAAACCTTATTTAGAAGTAACGTTGGTCAGCATTGTAAAAGTTAAATAGTAGAAGATTGATTTTATTGGTTTATTTGAACAGGTTACATTGTCTAAAGTTTATCAAAAGTTCTTCTTTTAATCTTATTGTTTATTTCTTCACAAATAACGATTCCTGTAGAATCCGCCCCGTGCATGTGTAATGTGGGATCCTGCAACCTTTATCAAAAAGGAGTTTGCCATTCTCTTAATTGGTGCACATTTTTTTCGGTTGTTCGACTGATAACGCCGACGATGCTTGCGGATGTCGCCGGTATGGAAAAAGGCACAGAAATACAACCGTTGGTCTTTTGCAGTGAAATGATTAATAGGCACTTTAAAACGTTTAGCCCAAGTTAAATGGCAAAATCTGTCTTCACACGAAGCGTGGCAGTGAAACCGGGTCAGCTGACCCAACGTAGTGAGAGTATGGGAAAGACTTTTTTTTCTTGGTTTCAGAATGCTAATATCATGCATATTTCGAGGGATTTAAGGAAGAGATTTGTTCTACAAAGTTAGTACGACAAAGTTCCATCAATAATAATTTCGTCCAGTTTGGTCCTGTATGAAAAAAAAAAAATCTAATCGAACAGCTGTCTCCTACCACTCCAGGAATAAGGTTGTCTCACGTCGATTGAGAGACAATCCTTACACGAACGTTGATTATGTTCCTTTCTCGACTCTCGTATCCTCGGACGTGAGCGACAAACATCGGAATAAAAAGTAACTAAAAACAAAAGGAAACGCTCACCACTTCACCGCAAAATGTCATTCCGGAATCGGTTGACCGTCATTTAAATTAGCATAAATTAATCGGCTGCAGTTTTCGTCCCATTAGCCAGGCCCAGGGCAGCGGGTTCAGTAGCAACCCGCAGCGCCACAGCAATATCGGACCAGAGCGATTCTGTAACCTCTACCACGTCTTGATTACTCGAACCCTGATGGGACTTGGATGGCGTTCCGGCTTGGGACATGCCATTCGAAACGATTCCACCCGGTGACAGTTTCATATATTCGTTGGCCAAAAGCTTAAAAGAAGGAAGAAGTAAAAACAACCTCCACATCCATTCGGCTTTGTTCGAATCCCCCCGAGGAAAGACCGGTCTGCCGGTCTTGGTTAGTCAATAATGTGGGCCCGAACGCGTCCCCTTCTTCCGTGTCGGCGGCAATATGAACAGTGGGGTGTTTTTTTTTTTTTTGCTGAAAATTGAGACTTTAATGGGTTCGCACACTAATCAGAGTGACAAATTGAGATTCCGAAAATTGATTCCTGCCACCCGCAAAAAAAAAAAAAAATAAACCGAACAAAAAGCTCTTCAACCCATTTCGGTATGAATTTCACCGGAGACGGAGAAATCCCAACGATACTTCGCGATGCATACCGTACTGTTGAATGTGATATTAATTGAAATGTTCCACATAAAGGACGCATGATAAAGTGCCTTAAATGATCGTGCAGGAGTAAAGGAGCAAGAGTGCAACAACTGCTGACTCTACCTACGCCCACAGAAGAGAAGCTATTGATTGGGATCTTGCATTAGGTACAGGTGTCATCGTCCTTTTCGGATGGTTTTGGCTTGTGTCGGTGGGAACCAGCAACGAGGAAGGGCAAATGAACAGCACAAGAACATAATTTATGCTGCCTTTGCTTCGGGTTAGCGATGGCGCTGTTGCAATCGGTTCGATTAACCCCATGAATCATTCGGTCGCTGAAACACTACATGGGACGCTGGTTGTACTGCGTCATGACGCAACGACGATGCACCATCGCAGGCGTGCAAAACGTCGATGCTTACGCTCGGTTTTGCTTGTTCTGCAGGCAAGTAATGTGGATCGCTAAAACAAACATAAATGGTTGTGGCTTGGATCGTCGAGCGGATCGTGCGCGCGATCGAGCGGGAGACTCATGTGGTGGAGGTCAAGCAATGCTATATCGAAAACATATTAACTTATCAATAATATTTATTAAGACATAAATTGTTGTTCGTGAATATTAAAATACACAATATTTTAATATCGTTTGGGGTGTTCCAGGGGGAGTGAGGAGAATGATATGATGCAGAAATCATTGAGCAATCGAGAATTGGCGCACGCCGCACAGTAGACAAAATGCTTGGACAGAAAAACGAATCGAAGAATTGGTCAAAATTCAAGTCACGGTAACCATGATTGACGGATTCACAAGGATTTTGTCAAAAGGAATAACAGCATCATTCGTGATCTTGATCTTGATCTACTACAGTCTTCCATACCGTACACGGTTTAGCGCTGTTGTGCATATGTTCTATGTCCTAGATTTGTTGGCTGAAGCATGAACTCCGTATATCTTAGTTTGAGTTTTACATGAAAATTTTGTCTCTGTACAAAGCTTAGCTAAAGAGTTTAAGAATGAGGACGAGTTATATAATACACAATTGTGAGGCGACTGAACAGCTTATATAGTAAACGTAGAATTTAATGTCCGTCTGTGTACAGACAATAATAATTATGACGTTGTTGTTTTCTAGGGTTAAACATTAGTTTTTATTATTATCAATAACTATTACTGTTCCTCTTCTTTATCTTATCCTTTTTCTTGGTTTAACGACCTTCTATAGGTCACCCCAATCATCGAAGGGCTTTTAGTAGGCTTGCCGATACCACGTAGTTGTATAGTCAGTTCTCACTACGGGGTCCGATTTTTTTGTCCACTTCCATCGCCTTAGCTTACTGTGCGTTTGCAAGGAGCGCACGCGCGTTATGGTTTCGCATGATTTCTTTCCCCATATCCACGGTGGTACCACGACATAAATTGTAATCGCGCACCAACCAACAACCATTTCCAAGCCGTTCCCGGCATCGATCGCCTGAACGATTCACGTCGATTCTCACCATCCTTCAGGACTGCTCGGACCTACTGGGACGTGGATGATGCTGGGCGTAGTTTTAACACGAACGGCACCCCAAAAGGGACGCTCACGGACCACATCCACCAGACACACGCAAAGACATCCGAAGGGGTGATTCCCAACCTCGACTCTACAGGGTTTGGCGAGCAATCGCAAAACATGCAAACATTTCCAATCGACAAAGTGATATTGCACCATCTGGATCTGGGTAGAAGGTGAACCAGCGGAACTGAGGATGAGTTTTGCGGAAAATCGAATTCTCCTCCCTATATCTTTCAACCGGGGGGGGGGGGGGGGGGGGGGTGTTTATCGGGGTGGTAAGGATTCGGTCGTCTTTCTTCATCCGGTGAGCTGTCGTGTATGTAAGACGGGGATGACGGCAGTTAAGGGAGCATTTGCTGTGAACCATTATGCTTCCCTCCCCAATACACAGTATTGGATTTCGGTGCCGAGGTTTGACCATGGTGGCAAGCTTATACTTATTATTTTACCCTTAGTCCCCAGATACTTCTCCCCCCTGAAGTCTTCGCGATCAGCGTAAAATGAACGAATCACGACGCGTTTTGGGCTTTGCCAACGATCACAAACACCCCCGCGCGCGTACCATAAGGGTCGCGAATTGGATGATCGTGGTGCAGCGATAAGAGGAAAGGTTGTTTGTATTAGCTGAGAATCTTGCCACGAAGAAGATCTTCCGCCCCCTGTGGTACTCCTGGGTGTCTCTTTCGCTCCATCGTTGTGCCGTAGCCTTGTACACCACAAGCCAGTACGGACAAAGTTGGGCTTTCGTGTTTTGTGGGTGAAAAAAAGGTTGAATTCGCCATTGCTTTATTGATCGCAAAACCAAGGCACCGTAATTGAGCAACACGGAGGAAAGTGAGTGGTGAAGCTCCTATACAAGCTCATAAGTTTTCGTACACGCGTACACGATCACGTCCAGATCGAAGGTTTACCGTACCGTTTCGCGTACGGGGCACGGGGATGCAAATGAAAATATTATTATTTATTGAACATGATACTTACAACTTAATCCATATATCATACGACGCTTTAAGCGGGCGTATATCGTGCTGCACTCTTTTGATTGGCTTTCGGGACAGCGAACTTCGCGAGCACGAGTTCCGGCGGGCAGAAAAGGTGTAGTGACCTCTTTCGGGAACTGCATCGTTGCGCGGTGGTTTCGCTGCAGTCTGGGCGGTCAATCGTGGCACAGTCGTGGCTTCTCTAGGCTCCCCTTTTTCGGAACGGAACGAATTAATTTTGCATTCGGCGTTCGGTGTCTCGATTCCCACCGGCGAAGACAGGGGCACGTACAAAAAAAAAAAAAAAAGGCGAAAAAAATCCCCAGAGGAACGACGAAAAAATGTTTGCTGCACCATTCGCGAAACCGAAAATTATCTAAATAACTTTATTTACACACCCGTACCACAGTGCACAGTCGCCCTGCATCGCTCATTGCTGACACGTGAAAGCCGAAGACTTTATCTCACGCCTGGTGGTCGGCCAGCGCTTATTGCTGGTAGAACGTTTCGGTGTTTACTTCTTGCCCGTTTTGTGTTGATGCCGTCGGTCCATTGCTTGTATGTGTGTCCGGGTGGGCCAACAGGAAAACATGGACATGCGTGCCTCCGCAGTGGCGTTGATTACAGCCCCGGAGGGAAATTGCAACGCGCCCCGGTTTTTCTGGGCGAACAGAACCCTTTACGATTGGTGTGTGCGTGTGTGTGGATCGGTGGATGGCAAGCATCCCCACATTAAAGTCACGTTTCTGTGTACAGAACTGCTTTTGTTCCCTGGGTAATGAAGCTAATGGAGTAGGACCACTGAGTTTCGAACAGAGTGTGAAGTCTAGCTGATGGCATCGAATCGGTATGCAAATCGTTTGATTATATTGCTGATGCTGTAATTGTGGTTGATGATTTTTTTTTTATGGCATCAGGTCTTCATTAGATTATTTGGACAAAATTGGAATAATGTATCAATTTAAACCTATTTTTGTAGGAATTTTGCTCGATAAGTTCGCCTGACGAAATTTCCTTTTCTCATTCAGTTATTCATATCGGTTTGTAAAAGTTATTTAACGTCCACATCAATACTAATTTAAGTCAAACAGCCAACATACTGCATCAAAACAAAACGCTCATGCTTTACAACACTGAGCCCTAAAATCGAGAAACGAAACGAAACCTTCTCTCGCGTAAAGTAACACAGAAAACCAGAACGATGACGCAGCGACCACACTTAGCCTCGGGCAAAAAGTTGGTTCCTGTTCCTGCTGCTTCTGCACGGGACGGGATATGGGATGCAGCAAGCCAAAGGGTACGCGGCCCAAAAGGTGCACAGAGCTCAGAGTGTGCCGGAGGTCTGCCCGAACTACCACCCCAGCCGACCAGGCTCTAAATAAAGACGTTTCGTGACCATTAAACGTATCTAAATAAGGGTTATTAGTCTTGCTTTCGCACCGATTTTGGCGTATTATGTTATTATTGTTTTATATTTTACCCTCCATATTTCATTTTTCGCCGCGTTCGGTTGTGTGCTTCTGCTGCTTCTGCTGCTGTCAGGGTCTATCCTGCTTCGGCCTACTCTTTTGAAGGTTAATGGTTCTTTTGCACACACACACACATGGTGGTAAGGAAAACGCGAAGATCACGCCGGATCCAAAGTGGGACGGAAGATTGAATTTTTCGGATGAACCCTTTCGTGTCCGTTCGGCGTCACCGGGCTCTCTCCATCGGACGGTCCGCGCCGTGGATGATCGATACACATTTTTCAGAACACCATCCATCCTTAAGGAAGCCAAACCCACCACCACCTAAATGGTCTTCTGCGGGGAGGTGTTGCGCTGTGAAAACTGTGGCCACAAAGCGACCACATATGCGCTTGATTGACTCCGTCCACATGTATGGGTGTGTGAGGCTGGTGCGGTCAACCCGGGGCTGGATTGTCCCGTGCTGTCGATATCTTCTTTTCATTCTCCGTGCGACTGGACGGCGGTAGTCGAAGGGACGAGGGACAACAGCACGGTGCCACGCAGGTTCGGTTTCGGTTCAGTCAATAATTTTGAGGCGTGAGGAACACCAACGTCGATAATTACAAAAATGATGCCCGGAGAAATGGACGCGTTTTCCTTTGCACACCGCGCGTCAAGTCTCACTCGAAATGGGGCTTTTTCGTCGTTTCGTTCTTCATAATGTGTCCCCCCCTCATCCCTCCCTGGCTCTTTTTTGCGCCCTCAGATCTTTGACCCGGAAACCGAAGTATGTTCCCTACATAATGTTCGCTTGTGTGTGTGTTGTTTTTTCGGTATGAATTTATGATTGTGCGATTATGAACACACGCAAAAGAGTGCTTCAGCGCCAAAGGTCGGTTTGTGTGCATTGCTTAACCAAAGCAAAAAACCTTCACAAACCTGAAAAAGGAAAGAACGGTGGATGCAGCAGGGAGTGCACATGCTGCCAGGTTTTGCTTCATCCACTCTAAGGTGGTTGTGGGGTCAAGCGTTGCTTTCTTCCTTTTTCGATGCTTGAAATATGTGACCACCATTAGCATTAAATTGAAAGCAATCTTCCGGCTGGGGCAAGCTTTAGTGGTTCAATTTTTCGGGCGACAATCACGAGGTGGTCCGTAAGTGGAATCGACTAATTAACTGCAATTCCGACAAAACGGTGGATCTCTCTACAGTGTGCATACGTGCTGGGGTAGATTTGCATCGGAAATTACGCTTATAATAAGCTCCTGGATCACAATTTACGGCTACTTTCGGACAGGAATCGTGATATTGTTAATTAATAGTAATGTATGCGTATACTACAGGTCATTTAAATTCATTTTGTTCCTTAGTAGATACTGAAAAGCATTTTTCAATTGCTTGACGGCCAAAATAATTTTTAGCAGGCAGCAAATTTTGGATTACTATGAGAGAACAACAGTTACACTTTTACCATTTCTTAATTGATTTTAAAACATCTTTCAACAGCATTGCCATGGAAAAACTTATGAGCTGTGAGGTTTTTAAAATTCCCAGAAATTTTTTTTCAGGTGTGGAAGAATGACAACGACCTATAAAAAATCAGTGAAGATAGACGGACGTTTTTAGGCAATCTCAAGTAACACGAAAAGATTTGCATCATGATTATAGGATTGCTGGTCAACATAGCGCTAGAAAGAGCCATCAGATGACCCGACGTGGAAGCTTTTCGGACCCTCTTCTACAAGTTAATCCACAGCATAACATACGCTCTGAAGACTTGACATAACTTGAGGTTCTCCTATGTATCACAAGCATACCAAGCATACCAAAGAATCAAGCAAGCTCCTGACACTTTTGAATTTGTAATTTGGATGTTTAACTACGTGATCGAGCCTTCGTTCTACACGTAGTCTATCTTAGTGCAATAACATAGATGTTGAGATACGCGAAGCGGTCATACTATGAGTCATCTTCTTCTTCTTGGACTAACACCGTAAGGTCACGCTGGCCATGACTTACTAAACCTGCCAACACACCAAGTAAGTTGGATAGTCAGTCCAGTCGTTACTACATTTGGGACGGTGCGGATGGGATTTGAACTCCGGTCCTGCCATATGAAGACCGGCGCCGCTGTCGCCTATACCACAGAGCCGCCCCCATACTACCAGTGTATAAACGGTTTGATGTTTAACATCTTAACACAAGTTGAAAAATAGTGATAACGGTAGCATAACCTTACTTTTTTAATTTAAAATTTCGATTGTCCGTAACTCTATATTCAATTTAAAATTAAAATTTCTTAATTTTATTGAACGCATCGAAGAAAAAATCAGTGAAATTAGTACGATTTAATTGTCATGAATCTGGAAAGACCCGTACGACAAATAATCGCACATTAAAAACGGCACAAACACACGATCACTCGTAACACCGCTTTAGATCCAGCACACGCACCCGTACGATCGGTTATAAAATAGGAGATTCCCTTCTTATTTTTACAGCCTCGCGCACAGCAGCTTCCGCACGCTGCTACAGCGCACCTTCCCCATCACAGCGTAGTATAATTTAGTTGTAAACGTTTCGATTTTAGGACGCACGGTGGCTTTATCGCTACGCTCTTCACACTCCCCGAACCGTTTACCGATATCCTCGTCCCCATGCATCCTGAGATCCACGGATTTCCCTGAAACCGAACCAACCGCTCCCGGTGGTCGTGCTTGTCCCTGCTGCTAGCGACGACGGTGGCGGAAAGAGGCTGCCAAAGGGAAAGGTAGTTTTTATTATTATTTCGGAACCCCAGAATTTATGGTCATAATATTTTGTTCGCAGGAATTGATTTTGATTCCCCCTATCCTACCGCCGCTCGTCCTTTTGCCACCTACCCAAACCCGTTTGACTCGTTTGCACTCAGCACGGACTGCACACGAGACTCTTTCGTTGGGGGGAGAGGAGGTTTGCAAAGCCATCATGCACGCCAGGCTTGCACCGTACATCGAGGGGTTTGTTTTGATTTCTGCTTTTGCCCTGCTGCTGCTGCTGTTATCTGGAAACTATATTTTATGCCACTGTTAAAAGCTTTCAGCGCGTCGATCGTTCGATCGTTACTCCGATCGGAGTTGCATCGCATTGAATCGTCCTCGGACGCTGGGGTTACTAGTGGGAGACTCTTCACCGGTGGTTGCTCTGTTTCGAAGGACGCAGCACACGACGATTGTTGATTATTAATTAAAATACCTCACTACCTGAGTGTGTGGCAATCCGCATCCGAACGTCGCTGGTGCATTCTGGCCCGAATCGGGCCCGTTACCATTAGCATCAAAACCCAATTAATCAATGCCAAATAAATGTGTTTGCAATGTTCAATATCAATCATTAATATTTTTACCTCTGCACCCTGCCTTGGTGGGGGGTTTTTCCCCTCCCGTTTTTTGCTTCTTCTTCAAGTGCACCCGAATCCCCAACTGGCACATTCCTAATTTACACTCACCCGGCAGCCGGGCAGCTCATTCCAGACAACCCTACGAAGGTCTTCCCCAGTCCTGGCTGACGAACATAAAAGGGCGTCAGAAGAACACGGAACATGATCTTGAACCTCACCAAAAATAAATTCAAAATTATGATGTTCACCCGAGGCCGGGGTGGCTGACGCACGGTGAAGCGTCGATCGGACATACTCAATCGGGACAGTATGGTTCCATGTAAGGTGCCACCGGTGGCCGGTGGTGCCTGCGCGAGCTGCCCAACTTGTAACAGCAATCCGCAAGCGCTATTTACAGCCAATGACGCGCCACTGGCGACACGGACCGGATCCTTGGTAGTCGCCAGCTCAAGCTCATATTATTCACCTCCCTTTCTGCTTCCCTTTTATTGTCGCTTCACTTTTTCCTCATGCTGCGGTTGCGAGCATTGCGGCACAATGCAACGCACGGTCTTATGTTGCGCCCTTTGCGGTGGGTCGTCGATCTTACCCGTGTGCGCCCGGGTGACCGCAGCGGGACACTTTTTAATTTCATTACCATCACTTGATTTAATAACTTTTATGATTCCACACCGCGTGCGGACAGAAGAAAACCGATCTTCAGAAGCTACTGCGCGCATCTTACTTTGCGTGTGTTTTCTTTTTTCCAACAACGCTATACAATCCACCAACCCGTGGATGGGAGAATCAACCATGAAGATCACTTGTAATAGGGGGCTTAACTCCACTCACGGCGATGATCCTTTTGATCGAAAGGGCAGCCACTCGGTGGCCCACCTACAGCAGCGATACGATTTCTTTGTTGAGCTTACAACATGATCATCAAATCGGTTACAGGCCTGTCGAGAGGAAATGAGAAAGTCAAGTGATCGTCTAACAAAGTTTCGTCTACCAAAGCTGCACTGATCGGGAGATTGAACGATGAAGACTGATGAAACGGAGTTTTTGTTGCTGTGCTGTGTTTAGATTTATTAAATTAATCTTTTATCCAGTGACTCAATCCACCGGAGGTTTCGTCGCTTTCACTCGCTGCAGTCTTTTGCGGCGAGGAAGCCTTCTGCGCAGTAAATCGCTTCAGGGTCGGCAAGAACACTTTCAAATGGCGCCTCTTTTCGATCGGAGGCAAGTATTGAGTTGCCGCACGCTTTCCTTGTCTTTACTGCAAATGTACCGATAGTGCACCGGTTGGTTGGTGCCATCTCCGTACCAGCGCCGGGAGCACTCGAAACCCCCGAGGGATTTTCCGTCTGATTGCATTAACTTTACAGCGCACATTGGATGCGGTGTATGTCTTGGTACAAATTAAATTTACCCGTTTTTGATTGAAATAAGGTTGGTAGAGACGATGCTGATAGCGTTTTTTTTTAACGTGCAAACCATTTTGCGAACGTCGTCGCAGCGTTCGCCGAGGAAAGCTCAACGTGAGAGAGTACCATACCCTCTGGGAATGGGGTTGCTGACATCGATCGGTGGCCGTCTGTCGAAACTATATCGGTTTCAGCGAGGTAGCTGGTAATTGAAACTGATGGTTTTAGTGGTGTGCCAATTAAAAAAGTGATTTTTTCGTGTGTGTTTTTTCTTTCCCAAGGCTTCCCAGGCTTTTGCTAGCACCTGGTAAATGGATTAATATAATGATGCGAGGATTTATTTTTCAATTAATAGTAGTCGTCCGATTCAATGCTTTTTTGAGTGTGAAAGGTAAGCGTCCTGGAATAACAAGCGATAAAAAATCGAATGCGTCACTTGTGCAGATGAATCTTTGAAAATATGTGGGCTAAATAATGTATTGAAGTGATGTTTTAGGAATGTAGATTCAGCCAATAATTACACCATTTACTATGTCCACTTACAGCAATTAAGATCGACGCCCGTTCTAAGCAAACGAAGCACAGCTTCCTTCCACTGATTGAGATCTTCCGAGCAATCAAGATGCAGCAGCCCATTAGAATTAGTTAACATCACGCCAAGCAATCCCATCCAGTCGGTTTGCAGGTTGCGGTTGTATTCTCCATCCACTCCACTCTACTCGAACGCGCAAACAGAACGGAACGATCGAAAGGATCGCCGAGACAACGGAAAGCAACCGCAGCAGAAAAAAGCACACCAAAGCAAACCTCTCAAAAGCCAATTCACCGGACCGGACCTCCGGACACCCGTAAGGCAAACATCAAAGTACAAAACAAAACAATAGCCATCCGATGGGTGAGAGGAACCGGCATCGGGGCCGAGCAAACGGTACGAAAGCAGCAAAAGTATCATCTACTAATGCATCCTAATAACATAGGCATGGTATCAAAATCTTCACGTTCGGTGTTAGGTCCGAAAAAAAACGTGGCAAAACGTGGACGACCTTCTGCGCCTGTCTGCGCCTGCCCCTCTCCTTGCCCTATGCTGTCTAACCGAACCTAAAAGGAACGTCTCTATAGACGGGATCGGAATGTATCGGAGCATCGAAACACGGCGAAAACAGGGACAAAACAGGAAGAACCCAACCTTTCCGACCCGGTAGGTCCCGGTAGGTTGAGGCGTGTAAATTGATGAGCCCCTTTTTGCAGCAGCGCAAGAGCGTTTGCCTTTGCGTGAGCATACCGCCCAAAGAACGCATACCCATTGCCGGAGCTTCCAGCAACAGGTCGCCGCATCCTCGTGGGATGGGGTGGGGTGCCGCGGAAAGGCACAAGAATAACAAATTTCCAAATTAATATAAATTATACCTTGCGGGGAACACCTTTTATGTTTCGTTATTTTCCCAGCTTTTCGCCTGGTCCGTCCGTCCGGCGAGCTGTGACCTTCCAGAGCAAAGCCCGTGGAAGTGAGGGGAGGGGGGGGTAGGTGCTAGTGTTTTTCCTATGCTTAGTTCTGCTCGAAGGAAAGAGATGAACTAACTGTGTGTGTGTGTTGGTAAGATTTCATGGAAGGATGCGCTGTATATCCCCGTGCCAAAAGATCATGATCATGCCGATGATGATGATGATGACGATGAAAATGGTGATGGCCCACGGAAGCGCAATATTTAGACCACCGTCTCCGTTCGGTATCGATACCGGCACGGGAATCAAAGAGGTTAGAGACAGGCTCTATCGGGCATAGCTTTTTCATGAATGGGAACTTCGACCCGTTCCATTCCGTCCGCATAATGCTACGTCATGCGTGCTCGTACCACACTTAGCCGCTCCATTAGGCTCGTCGTTCGGTGCAACCGATGTTCGATACCGATCGGTCCGATTGTTCGGTACGGGCGAAGGGTGTTAAAAACATTACGGAAAATCACAAAGCTCACCGTCGACCTGGCGCCGTATTTTTCCCACGATATTTGCTTCTCTTGTGTTGCGCAGGATGTTGCTGTTGGGATGTTTCTGAAAACATCTGAAAGCAGCCGGAGAAGGAACTGCAGGACGAAACCCATTTCATCACTGGGGCAAATGGAGGAAAAACATTTATGCTCTCTTTGGAGCTTCTAATGCCTGTGATATTAAGGGTAATCTTCTGCCGGACCGGTCATTATGGGAACGTGAACCAGAAGCACCCCACACGTGTGTGTGTGTGTGTGTGTGTGTGTGTGCGCCTGTGTGGGTGAGCATTTGTTATTTTCAGTTATTGGTCACTACTCTGGCAAAGGTGATCCATTACTGCCATGTAACAAGCACCGAACGTTGTGATTTTGTGTTGTTTTACGCGAAACACTTTTGAGGATAATTTTAATGTTTGCACATGCACGCTCCTGTGAAGGTCTTGTGGGCATTTCAACCCCCTCACTCCCACCCTCCTGGTCGATAGTAGTTTGAAAAGCATTCCTGAGAATTGTGAAGGCATTTTCGGATGGGGAGGATCGTCTCGCCAATACCGTAGTGTGTGGTCCTGCGCCGTCGGTCGGCTTTAATGATTCCATTCGACCACCACGAGTCCAATGAAAGCTGCTGCCAGGTTTGCGGAGTACGATGAGCCATTATTCACCGCCGTATACACGAAACTGGAAGCCCCAAAAAGCAACCCCCTTTTTTTGCAGGATATACACCAAGGGGAAACAAAAGCTAAGCTAAAGAAAGACAACGACGAACAAACGCACAAGAAAAGGGTAACCGCTTGCGGCCAAGTTCCGTCAATGTGTCGGGAAATAAATTATTACATCGCACCACGCAATCTTTTTTTTTTTTTTGGGGGGGAGCCAGGTCACATGGAAGCCACCTTCGAGAGGATGGTGAGATGTTCGATCGAACCCAAAAGGTGATGCAAAAAGATGGAGGAAACACCAGATATCGCTACTCAATCATCAACTTGCATCGAGCATGTAGAAATCGAAGCAAGACTGGAAGTTTGAAGCCTGTTTGAAATAAAATCTTACAATTCTTGCATGAAAATAGAAGAACAGTTTTAAACTTAACACAATTTTCCAAAACAAAAACCACCCGCGATCATCCAACAACAAAATCAATCCAAAGAATCGTCCCTCCTTTCGCCACCAGTTTTGTGTCCTTGCCTCCAGAAGAGCGCAAACCGCTTGTGATAATTATGCAAATTGATGCTCATTAAATTAAAGCATCTTTTGTTCGCTCTTGGGCCTGAATGAAATCGGGACCCCGCTGATGGGGATGGCCTTTTCGTGGCAGTGGGTGGGCACGCGTGTGGTTCCCAATCGAAATCTCCTACCCGGGTAGGTGGCGAATCGAGCGATGAAAAAGCGTAGACATTTGGAAGAGGTTTCAGCCTAAGTGGAACAAATTAGCAGTGGTATTGTTGTAGCGGCGGGGGCAGTTCGACACCAAGCGAAAGCGGAAACGGAATCAAAACATTCCGTGCTGGCGGCCGGTCTTTCGTTCTCTGCTCCTTTTCGGCCTACATGGGCCGCTGTGTGGTTCGTTGGTCCTCGGCCGATGGGTGAGCTGGGTTGTTTAATTAATAATTATAGATGCCTCTGTTGCCCGGAGGTCTCAACGGAGGCCGAGCCGAATTCTTCAACTTCAGAACGTGCCCGGGTTAGCTGGAAGAAACATATTAGATTTTATTACCATATCACCCATTATAGACGTTCGGGTGGGCCGAACGATTCGGTTGGAATGTGTCCACCGACTCGTCATGGTGAAGGTGGCATGGACATTTGTTGGAAGCAAACCATTCACACTATTACAAATAGCTTTATTTATGGCATTCCTGCTGCACCACCCTGATGCGATCGATCGGAATCGGGTTTGAAAGCATAGGCATTACCTAGAGCTGATAAAAAGTCAACTGCGTGTTAGTAACCAGAATGGAATGAAGACGAATTAAGTCTCATGCTAGCAGCATGATGAAATGAGCAGTATCGATGGCATAAATTTGGAGGGAGAACACTTGTGACTCACTAATTGGTAATAGGCCACGTCACAAGGAGTGAGACTTGAGATAGTATGCATACAGTTACTACTCGATGTAACAGCTACTTCTAAGAAAACCCCATTACTGGGGCCTTTTTGGGTGCTGTCCTCATGGTGTCTCATCCTGCCCTAACCCAGGTCCCTGCGCATCCATTTGCACAAACAATGGCATCCGTGATTGCACGCATTACACACGTCGATCTTGATGACTCGCTACGAAAACGGTGATTCATTGTACCACATGTGCCAAGCAAAAAAGGGGATCTCAGACTCAACGGGTTGGAATTTCGCATCACATCAGTACGCCCGGGCTAGTGTTATTTTTCCCTCCTAAAATAGTCCCATCACAGGTGCCCAACCAAGACATCACAGAGGTGTATGAATCAAATCTTTTTGGTGAGCTTTTTTTTTTGCTGTGTCATGGCAGCGTTTCACAAGGGGAAACCCTGTCAGCTTTCCTTAGCATACATTGCGATAGGGAGGCTCAATGAAGGTGGGCTTGCAAGGTGGTGGGTGCATTTACTTCTAGTAACGATTTATCAGGCTTCCAACTAGACGAGCTTATTAAGGAGCCTGTTTACTTAGCCTCGATCGGTGGCTGCATCACAACAAATGCAAACCCAAACACAATAGTACAAGTGACTACAGGGAGAAGGATTAAGGAAAAATGGAGTTTCAACATCCGAGGGCGGAATTGCGACATGACTCTAAATAGCTTTAAGTAGTTGTGACAGCGCAACGTTTCGCTATTGTCACCGTTGCAACAGCCGTCGCGTACGTAGGGCTCGGTGTCCAGGCACCGCGATTTCCGAAGTAGCTGTCGATCTTGATGATCGTCGGATTGAAAATGAAAACATTTTGACTTTATTGTATTACCCGCATTCGTGTGTATATGTGTGTGGGAATTTATATATCCAGATCCCACCATCCAAGGCGTTGTCTTCGGTGTCTGTCTTCCTGAATGCCTGCCCAACCATGTCCGTGCACCAGGATGACTGGCGTGCTTTTTCGTCGTACGGCTTTGCCGAGGGTCGGTCGCGCGTTTCGAAAATGGATCGATGTAATTTATCATCATCACCATCATAAGCACGATCATCAGCATTGATCTTCATCTGCTCACCGTCGTGCCGGGTGCGATCGTCGGCAGGCGAGCTTAATATCATCCCTCCTTCGAGGCTGATGCTTGGGACGAGGCTGGCTAAGGAAACGCTCCCACTCTTCCCTGCTCTTCCCTTGCAGGATGGAAAGCAAATGTGCTCCTTTGCCTGTACGCGGTGCAGGACATCTTAAAATATTTGTATTCATCAAATTGTAAAACTGTCATAAAGTAACAGTTTCAATAAAATAGAATTGTACTGACAAGTCCATTAGTCCATTTATGGTGAGCGATGGGTACGACGTAAGCAGTCGGACTATTGGAGCATGAATCGGGTATGGTTGGGAATTATTTTGGCCCCGATCTGGTGGGGCTCGGTGGGCATTTTTCCTTCTCGCAACTGTCTCTCGTTCGGTGGAGCTGCCCCCTCCACACATAATACCTTAAGTCGGACGTTAACAATATATAAAAAAAAAAAACGAGCGGCCGTACTCCAGCGCAGCACTCCGTAGCACCCGAAGTCAAATAAAATGGAAATTAAGATATCGATGATGATTTGTTAATTTTCGCCGTTTTCTCTGATTCCCACCATGCTGTTCAGGTGTGCCTCGAGCCACAAGGGGAAGAAAAAAGCCTCAGAGAGAGAGTGGGAGAACGATGGGCAAGAATGCTCCATAACAAAGAATAAATAAACTCCACCCGTATGTTGGTGCCGAAACCGCATGATCGTCGTTAAGATGATCGTTCAGATTTTTTCCTTTCTTCCTCTGGCTTTACTTTATGCTGTGTTTGTGCTGTTATTTGGCTCGTAATTTCGGACACGATCTTGGTGCGGCGATAAACGGGTCGATGGAAAAGCTCGACCCGACGGACGCACGATTAATACGATCAATTTCAAGCGAAATTAGTCGTCGCCAGCGCGCGATCGATGAGGCCACGATCCTGTCGCACGTCCCGGGGGATGGCCTTCCGCGCAGGGCAGGATCTGAAAGGGATGACTTTTGTGTGCCTGTTATTGTTGCTGGTTCTGGCTGGTTGAAGGCTGGAATTCTTTATTTTGGAGTGCTTAATTGCAAAAACATTCAATGGTTGAGGCGTTCGGAAGGGAGATTTTTTTTTTGCGGTTTTGAGAAGCGGCTTACCAGTGGAAAGAGGTAGCATTTAATGTTTTGCAATTTAGGTCACAACAGGTGATGGGAGTATATGCTGGGTTTTGTTTTTTTTTTTAACTCCCCATTTCTTTCTTAACAAAGTACGGCTTACGGCTTGATTGAGTGGCAAATTAGGGGAGGAGGGAGAAAGCTTCGACCCGGTTTTTCGGCTGACTCTTTCGCATTTTGCATTCAACATTGTAATACATCGTTTGCGTTTGTGTGCTGCATGTCTGCA
This sequence comes from Anopheles maculipalpis, assembly GCF_943734695.1. Classification (NCBI taxonomy): domain Eukaryota; kingdom Metazoa; phylum Arthropoda; class Insecta; order Diptera; family Culicidae; genus Anopheles; species Anopheles maculipalpis. Next base: position 17,350,546 of record NC_064872.1, on the reverse strand, counting down.
ATATTTTTTTTTTTTGCATTTTATTATGATTTCTCATAAGCTCTCTCACTCTCGCTCACTTACTTGCATCTACCAAAGAAGCTACTAAATTCGTTCGTTCGATTCGTTCACCCTGCAATCAAACCGTCCGCTGCACAGTCATCGTTCGATCATACACTCGATCAGCACTTAACAATAAATATCATAATCGGTTTACGGTTGTGTGTTCACCACAGATCACAAAAAAGCATTAGAGTAGTTAAATGATTTCAAAGGAGAGGGTGGTGGTGCGCGTATGGTAGGGGGCCATGAAAAGGCGGAAGGAAAAAGGAAAACTGGGGATGTTGTTGGTCGGTATATACACACAATACTCTCTAGTTTTATATCTCGCTTTCTTTCTTTCTCTCTTTCTCTCTCTCTCTCTCTCTCTCTCTCTCTCTCTTCTATTTGATCCTTTGTGGCAACTGGCTTTTCATCCATCACTATACGATTTTTTGCTTTAGGTAATAACATGTGGTGCGCTCAAATATGTTTAAACTTCACAAATAATTTCATCAGTCTTTAACATTTCTGCTCTAACGCATTGATGCCTGGCTTCATCGATTTCCCTGTTCGAATGATAACTTACATACACTTGTCAACGCTTAATTGTCCTTGCTGTCACTGTGCAGTCCACTGGCTCCATTTCATCTCTTCTCTATCTTCCCCTCAAATCCGTACGCGTCGTCTACACCACATACTGTGAAGATTTGTGATTTAAACCACCAAGAAACAGAAAGACCAACATTCGTCTAACATTTAATTCCTGTCACATCACACACACACATACACACACGCACCCAGCAATACTCCCCTCATTTGCAGGTGTACACATCCTGGATGTCGATGCAGGTGCTGCACGTAACCTCACAGCACCATTTGAAGCTGCAGTTACAATTCCGCTTCACCTCCACCTGGCTATGGGACTGGCCGCGCTTGCAGCACATTAGGCTACACCCATCCACCCCGCTCGACGTGATGTTACACTCGCGCCCGTGCGTCCCGAGCGAGCCCGTTTTGGCGTTCGGTTCGCAAAAGTCGTCCGAATCTTCGGTGTACACCAGGTCGCGCTTGGTCGGCAGCTTGATCGTCGCATCGTCCGGCATGAAGCTGTGCCCATCGTTCCGTGCGATCACCTTTGTCGCACCGTCAAAGTGTTCCTTCAGCCGGGCGCCCACCTCCGAGAACGGTGGCAACTTCATCCAGCAGGTCTTGGTCGTGCACGATCCGGACAGCCCGTGACATTTACACTCCATGCGCATAAACTGCTTGACGGCCTGTGTCCCGCGACGGAGCCGAGGGAGCGAGAGAAGAAAAGATCCAAAATAACCATACAAGTTTGGTAACTGTTTAGCGTACAGTACAGCCCACACACACGCACACACACGTACACACTTACCAATCGTCCCGCGTCATTGTTGTGGAGCCGTACGAGCGTCTTAATGTCACTCTTCTTGCGCAACCGTGCGTCCAAGAAGTCTTTCGATTTTCGGACCCCAAAATTCACATTATCATCGCAACCGCCCCACTTCCATTTGTCCTCCTGGACGGTGAGTATCGTGGGAAGTTCCTTCGGCAGGCCCGCCGTAGGAGCGATCCCCGTCATCCCACCAACCGCCATTCCGCCCGCCGCGTTCACACCCTTGGGTGAATGGCGCTGGGCACGTCCGTGCGGTCGGCGAACCGATCCCGGTACGCGACCATTTCGCGCAATCTCGGCCGCTGTCAGTGTGCTGTAGGCTGGATTCGCATTGACATTTTGCTGATAGGGCGCAATCGGGGTGCCCAGGTTCTGGTTGGCCCGGTTGCCGACACGGCGACGGTTCCCACCGGCTGGTCTGAAGCCGCCCCCGCGTCCACCGCGACGCCCGTCCTCGGCCGGCTTTGATTTCGAGTGCTTCTGGCAGGAACATTCGAGCAAGTCGCCCATCGTGCAGGCCTTCGTTACCGCGTACGTAATGCCGGCGGCGGTGATCGCGTGCACGAACGCTGTTTCGCGCGTATCTGGGAAAGAGAGAGAGAGAAAGAGAGAGTGAGGGAAGTAGGGAAAGAGTTAAAGAACATGAGAACGGCGAATGGCGGAAGTCAGCAGCTGATTAAGGTTCGCTGATTAAGGTGCGGCCTGCTATTTGCGATAGTCCTGCCGTAAAGTGATACGACAAATATCGTTTAATTGAATTAGGCATCCGATCGATCGAAAACCCACCACAATCTGTGCATCATTTGCATAACTCGACGCTAATATCTCTACCCAAATTTCGCTGGATGTTACAGGTGAGGATCTTAAAAAAGAAACCCGTAACTTTTTTTTTTGGAATCGTTTCCCTACCAAAGCAATCCCTTAAAGAGCATGAGTGGGAAGCAGGATGCTAATTATTTGCCCAAACATATGCACATAAACAGCCTGCTCTAACCCGCACGGACGGACCACCGTTCAGTGTCTTGTGTGCCAAGCCGAGCGCCTCCATCGTGAAGGTGGAGGAAAATTATCAACACCAAATTTGAACGTTCAATATTTGCTCAAATTTTAGGCAACTTCCAAACCGATATCGCACCCCATCAACTTCAAAAAAGGTGTAATCTTCCGGCCCGGAGTGTTTCATAAACCGGACGACAAGCCGGTGACGGTTGTGAAACTTTGGAGTCTCCTATTGGCGCTTCCTAGCTGGGAAGCTTAGAATTAAGCTATTTTAACGGCAACCGACCAGTCTTCCTCGACGTCAGGTTTGGAAACAGCAACCCGCGAACGCATGGGTGGTGTTTGGTGGAAACAGTTTGCTGAGTGTTTTTCGGTTCCACAAGGTGTATTACGTTGCGTTGGCGCCCACCTTCACGCCTGCAATGTAAGGGTGAGATGGTTTCTCCAGCTTTCGATGTTTTTGATGTGGTTTTTGTTTGTTGTTGTTGCTGTTGCGATTCCTCCTTCTGGTTGGTGTTGGTGCAAAGTTGCGCAAAGTCGTTAAAGTTTATGGATGGCATTGATTCATCGTTTTCGGAGGTATTTTGTTTGATGTCTTAATCTCTCGAAGCGCCTGGCAATTTCCGGACGGCGCGCGCGCACCGACCCGTTTGTTTGTGCATCTATGTGTTAGTCAAAAGTGGGCAGGGACGATAAATTTTCGATATTTGTTTGCCAGCTATTTGCTTCCCAAACAAATTAAAACTCGCATCAGTATTTATGTTAACGCAGCCCGGGGGTTTAGGAGATTAAACATTCCAAAACTTCGGATGGTTCAAAGTTTTGTGCGTTGGAGGTGTACTGAATTTAGAGAACTTTGACGTAGTTCTGAATTTCCATTTGACTCATATCAAGCTTTTTCCATTATAATTATCTCGTACGTTAAAATTCCTAACGCATATTAAAACAAATCTGTCCTATTTGTTCATTTTCTCAATCTCAAGCTCGATCGATCACTATCAAGGTGTACGGTTCTGCCTTCTGACAACAGCCGTCTTTCCGTCCACGTGTTTAGTCACGTACGCGAGATTGAAGTGGACAGCAAATGAACTCGGCGCAATAATGAAACCCGGCAACACGGTTTTAGGCCAACGCCAATTGCCGACGCCATGAAAGCGTCCGGCCAGCGAAACAAAAAAGAGATTTGTACCAAAAAGGGGGCAAAATAAATCTACAGCCGAGATTTTTCTCCCTTTTTTGCTGCCCGGTGTGCCGCCGCGGCATATGCACTTTTGCACTTGGTTCAGCACCGTCCGGCCGAAAGCCACAAATGGATAATGATGGTGTCGTGTTTGCTTACAAAACATGTATTACATCGATCGTTTTACGATCGATTCCGAGCAAGCGTAACTGGCAGCTGCTCCAAGGGAGGACTCTGAAGGAAAGCATCGGGGTTTGCGGGGAGGGTCCCGGGATAGAAAGTGTTCCGCAGTTGCGCGATTGGGGAACGGGTGTACAGGTCTGGCACGCACCGAACAACCGACGGGAACATGATGTGGGTTGGTGGATTATTATGCACCCGCGGCACCCATCAGGAGCACTTTGTCAGAGCTGTTGAGCCTTGAGCTGCTTGGTAGTCAATTCAACCGTCAGTAATCCGTCTCGATCGATCGGGATCTCTCGTACGGATCGATGGATCGATCGGGATGGAAGGACCAGGTAAGGGGATAGGGTGACTAGAACTGCAACTTCTTTCGCTCTCTCGTTCCATCCCATGTGTAGTGAATAAATCCCAACCCGGGTCTAGATCCCGAAAGCTCGTAACACGATCACGAAGCGGAAGAACAAAGTCCGCGCACGGTAATCGCATCGGCAGCGGTACAATTTAACTGTCAATTTGTGAATAACTTAAATTAACTTTATGGCGAATCAAAATCAAAATTAATGTTTATTGAATTAAAGTGATGTAATCTTGACAATTGCAATGAGATTGTTTATCTTCAAACCGCGGTGGACGAGTGGACGGGTTTGGCAGCCGAAATACACTCCACCCAATCGGGATCATCGGCCCTCTGGCTTGGCTGAACTTGGCCTGAAATTTATCTTCCAAAGTTCCCCGTGACAGCGGTAGACAGAGCGTGCGCGAAACATGAAACAGTTTACGAGCAGAGGAATTGTCATGGTTTGAATGTCAGACCATGTCGCTTCGCTGTCGGTGTCGCGTCCGTTTTTCCCCACAGTTACGCAGCAAAAGGGTTTGCCCTCAGCGTGGGACAAGGCCCTACCGACAGTCAAACCCCTGTATAATGGCTCACAGCTGAAGAGATCTCAGAAGAGGGAGTGCGTAGGGAAGCCCCGACCCATCTTTATCGGCGACGGGTTAAATGGTACTGACGGCGAAACACACGTGACACGACACGACGACGATAATCCACAGTGCTTGGCTTGTATAATGATCAATCTGTCCTTTTCGCACGTGGATGATGCGATCGCCGGTAGGCATCCGGTAGCCAACCCTTGTCTTTCCCTTGTTTGGGGGTTATGAAGGTCGAGATGTATTAAAAAGTGAACTTGAAGCAAAGCAAAGCAACGTAGAGCAGGTCTGACATCTTCGAAACCTGGTAATTCGTTAAATGTAGCAGTACCTCAAGTAATGCTTTTAATTTTTCTCACAAAACTACAACAAGTATACTGTATAAAATCTACTCTCCCAAGCTCTTCACCATCCTCAACATAGGAAACAATCACCGGACGAAGGGAGCAACCCAACACACAGCATTCCAGATGCCAAAGCGACAGATCGCACAGATTCGGACATTCGAATGTCCACCTTTCCGAATGTGGAGAGGGCAGATTCGTTCGTTCGTTTGTTTGTTTGTTTGTTTTATTGATCCGATCGGGCAGCAAATCAGAAGAACCAGCTCTCCAGCTCGGGAACACCAGAAATGTCCGTTTGGTTCTTCAGCGAGTGCCACAATTCAAAGGCCCGCGACAGGGCCACGACAGAACAGCGACAGTACAGCGACAGATCCGCAACAGTGCATGCTTTCGACAGACAGACAAGTGCAGCATGTTTTCGACCCTTGTCCTGCCTGTGTGAAGGGTCGGTCAATTCGGTGGTCGGATTCGGTCAAATAATAATCACACAAAACTGGCTGGTTCGCGGGGCGAAGCGGGCAACATTCGCGTCGTGCAACGTTCGGTGGATTGAATGTAATTTATAGCGATGACAATATCGTTACGTTCGATTTAAATTTTTCAATTGCGGGACAAGCACGATCAGAACTCGCCCAACATACAGGAAACTTTGTGACTTCACCAACGATTCTCAGCAGTTCGAATGAAGATCACTCCTGCATTGAAAAAGCACCGGCATGGTGGGGCTTTCCGCTCTCGTCAATTATGTACAATTTACGGTGGACTCGGTGCTGGGCAGCGTACCTTTGGCCAAAATGCGGCGCATGCTGCGTTTGATGGTCCAGGAACAGTTCCACATGTTGTGCCGGAATTGGTTCTCGCATTCCCGAAAACCGAGGCTGATTCCGCGGTGAATCTCGCGCATCAGCGATGTGTCGTTCTTGCAGATGTCGGCCAACTTTCCCGAAAGCCGTCGCGACTTCCGGTGCTTGCTTTCGCAGACCCGATCCGGATCGAGCAGCACATTGCTACCTTCGGCTCTGGAAAGAGGAGCAAAAAATAAGAAAGAAAGATAAGTTTTATGCTGATATGTATGTGTAACAGTTTAATGCGTAAAATATGATAAGATGAGCTAAGCCATTACTAGAAGTGGTAGTAATTGCTGTAAGCTTAATGGTAGCATTACCATCCCCTTATAGGTGGCATCTCGTTCCCTTAACACTTCATTAGCGCAATGTGCAGCAACACGCAAAAGACACGGCTTGATGATCGTTGCACAAACACCGTTTGCAGCCGATTGTTCGCGAACATAAACAGCCTCTTTTGCAGGTCAGGTTCAAGTTCAATGTGTCAGCAGCAGCAGTGTCTTCCGACACTGGGATTTGGCTGGAAACCGTCCCGTCCCAGCTTACGCAATGGACACGCAGTGCGAAACAGTAGTTTGCTTCGCAAAACCGTCCAAACAGTCACACAACCAGCTTCCAGAACACACCACATGAACCAACCAATCAGCGCAATCAACAGTCTATTGCACAGACGTCAAGTGCAGGTGAGTGAATTAGTTGGTTCCTGCTGGCTGGCTGGCTGGCTGGCTGTTTTTGCTTCCTTTCCCGGGTGAGATGGTTTCACACGACAGCTAAATATAGCTTGCGCCCTTGGCAGGGGCAGGGCCATAAAATTCAATAATGAAGATCGTTTCTATCCATTGGCTTCAGCTTACCCGTCGGCCGTACCAGTAATGTGTCCGTTTTTTTTGGGTGGGGGGGGGGGTACCGCGCGGCCCCATTGGGAAGCGATGGTCGGGATTGAAAAAGCCCCATTCAAAACCGATTATTAACCACTCGTGCAATTGGCTGTTGAGCATTTTTCCAGCATTTTCAGCTCATTTCTGTTTCGTCGCTATTAACCCCTTACCCATCTTCCCTTACCATGGCCTCGGCACTATGCGTATAAAAATGATCATACCACCCCCTTATAAACACTGCTCTGCTGGCGATGGTTGTGAGACAGAGCGAAATAAAGCTACACACTGGAGAAAGAAGAAGGAAAAAAACGCAGAGCTACCTAATTTCTTCGTATCTAGCTCGCTTGTACAACTTGTTCCAGTTCATTACATTGAAAGGTAAATAATCGTGAGTTAAAATAAATAATTTTCACTTTGCGACGCACTTGGCAACCGGCAGTAGGCCCCTCGGAGGATGCACGAGCATGTACATTTTCCAGACGCCGTTATGACGTTTTTAACGGTTTCTCCGGTGTGCTTTGGCCCCAGCACGCCATCGCGTAATGATCCGGACGGATAGCAGGCGCGATGATTTTTACGACCGGCTCAACGGGCAGCCAAACAAACGCAATGACTAACCCGGGTTGACTGACTAATGGTCGGCAGTGGGCGAGTGACGAATGAAGGCGCTAATGACTAACCGTGATCACCGTGTCACCTGGAGACTGCTGCGTCATTTGTTATCATCCACGCGACCACATCCACAACATCTTATCAGTCGGCATCAATTTGGCCGAACTTCAAAATGCAAGTTGTTCCAATCGTTCTGGAGAAGCAAAGCAGAATGGAGTAGATCGATGGATTGACTAGTGTTTCCACCGTTGGAACACAACATTTCACGATCAGTCAAACGATCGCAAACGGCGGGAGATGAGATAAAAATCTCTGAACCCTGGCCCCTGCTCACCCGTAACCGGGGCCTCACAGTCCGAAGCGTTTGCCTACCGGGAGAAAGAAATTATAAATTTAAATAGCACCCGTTGTTGATCGCCCGCTAAGACCAATCGGTCCGAATGGTAGCAACCATTTGTCTGTGGCCAATAAAGACATAAACTTGTAGTATTGCTGTTCCTTCACCGATCTTTCCCGAGCCCACGGGGCCCAGGGTTAGAACCGTCGATAGCAAACCTGGGCAGCAAAAAAAAACGGACAACGAAACGAAAAAAACGAAGCATAAAACTGTTGATATTCGGTTTCAATTTGTCGCTTTATTTGATGAAGTTGGTGAGACGATTTAGAGAAACATTAGAAACACGAGGAAGCCGGTGTTTATGGCGGTGTGTCGTAGCTATTACTAGGCTTTGCTGAGCTTTAATTTGACTAATTAACGCGTCGCGCCTTTTGTTGTGTGCGATGTGTGAGTTGATGGGTTGGGTTTTCGGGAGACCAATTTTGAAGGGGTAGCTTGATTTGAATTTGAAGGATGAAGCAGGAAATGAAACACGTTGCATTTCTGGTTTCGGATGGATGTGTTAGTCAGAGTTTGGAGCACGATGGGAAATGGAGTTTATTGGAGGAGGGGTGGTGATGTTTTAGAGACAAATTACAAATGAATGAGACATTTTGTCTTGCTGGTTCGGTCAACAGATGATGAATGGATGTGTTGTTTGAACAGGACTTTAATGTTCGCTTTGGATCAATATCTTTACACTTGTGTGTGATATTTTGAAACCATAAATTATTTACTAATTTCTACTTCGCCGATGCTGCAATCGCTGCTCCTAAGTTCCCAAGCTCGTCAGGCACGACAAATCATCTAGAATGCTGCCATAAATTACGTCAAAAGCGTTGAGTGTAACACCGGAGCACGGCACATACTAGTGCTTACTTTGTCAACCTGATTTTATGACTCATTGCGAGGATATATGGCATCATTGTGTAGTGGCTGAATGGAAACATTATCATGCAACTGTAGCCCTGCGGGTTCGCGAGTTTGTGCGGTGATGTATCCGGCACAAATCAACCACTAACGAATGCAACGAATTCATTGAATACTAATCACCGGTAACGAATAATTTCAACAGTTGTCGGAGCGTTTGCTACTTGTACTTGCCCGCGCTCCAACTCGGCCATCTGTGTTTCTCGCGTTTCGCAGTCGATCTTTGCTAAGCAATGGTTGCTTTTCTTCCGCAATCGTGAGATGCATCGTGAGTCTAGTAGCTTTTTTTTTGCCCTCCCGTTTGTCAGCAATTTCATCTTGCCCTAGCACACTACGAAACCCGCCACGGTGTACTACTGTACCGACACGAGTCTCGAAACCAGCAGCCAGCATGTCTTGTCACCGATCCGACGTAATGGACGTTGATCGGAACCATGCACTGGTGGTGTGTCTGTTTGTTGCAACGATCGCATCCCCCCCCCCCACAGGATGGTTGCCAACTGTCGCTACGGATGCCTTAAGCATCTCGACCGGAACCACACCGCACCGACTTCCCATTCCGAGCGGTACGATACAGGTTGAATTCGTGCGAAAATAATCGCTTGTCACTCAGTCTGTCCCGTGCCGATCTTCGTTTGGTAATGGCGGTACGTTTCGAGCGAAAGCTGTACGAAGCAAGTCGTTTTCAGAATGTTTCGCCCCAACGCGAAACACTTTTCCCTGCTCGATTGCCTGCCGTGTGTCTACTACCTGTGCAATCTACATCGCTAGCTTCCGAAATGAGAAAGAGCTTCCAACGGGAGGTTTGCTGTTAGGTGCTGTGTTTAACTTAATTTTCTCAATTATGCATTTAGATTGATGCACACACACCGGTCGACATGGTACCGGCCTGGTGAAGTGTAAATTTACCAACCCAACTGCGACCACCACCGGTTCGCTTCGTGGACTTCTTGCAGCCATCGCAACGATCCACCGGTACGTACCAATCCATACTCCGTATCCGTGGACGGCTCAGATCTTCGCCGCACGATGGTGGCGTGTTTGAACATGGCCGCAAACTCGACGACCGCCCCACAACCGATGGGCACAATTTGAAACGCTATTAACACTCTTCAGCTAGTCGTTTATTTACTTTTATGAACTTGTGCATTTTAATTTCAATTTAAACAATCGCTAACCATTCATGACACACCGTACCTTCCGGTGGATCGGAAATGGAAGGGAAGGAAGGAGTGGGATGGGAGTCGGTCCTCCCATTCCCATGTCCAACAGCAATCTTTATGATGGACACCCGACCCCAAAGGAAAGCCGTAGTCTTTTGTGCCCCACGCACGTGCGGACGAGTTCCTTTCGAAGCCTAGACGCATTCGTCACGCTAGTCGTCTGTGTGTCCTAGGAAGAAAATCTCGTTCGTTGCGCAAGATTGCACACGAAGCCAGCCAGCCAGCCAAGCAAGCTAGCGCGAGGAAGAGACTTAACTCATTTTGTGCAATTTACTTTTATTTGCGTAAGAGGTTTTTTTTGTTTCGTTCTTCGTGCGCACCGATTTGCAGTTAACAAACATTGTTTTTTCCCCCCCTGTTGGTGAATGCGTGAAGTTGGACAGAGTTGGACGAGTTGATCTTTGGGAAGTAATAAAAGTAATGAGCTTTTAGTAGGTTACACAAACAAACGGGAATTTGTTTGCTTTTTCGCGGTAAGGCTTTCTGCATACAATAGTTGAGGAGCTTTCTATTTGTGCAATTGTTTTTCTTTTGGCTATAATTGATGATGTAGAACCTTTTGTGTTGGAAGTCTTAACTATTTTTTTTTCTGATGAAGATGTCATCTAAAAGCCAACTGGACTTAAAGATACCACCTAGTTGTATAGTCATAACTCAATAAGAAGGATGGCATTTGATTCCAGCTCCTGTGTAGAGCGGCGGCACTATCTCTTTCACAAGAGACAGACACTGGAGGACATGCTATGGTACTGACGATGATTTGACCATTGTGCAGCGAGTTGGGCTTGTGAGGCCCCAGGCATAGGCTAGCCATGTCATGAGAATGTCACAGAACAACCGAGTTCGTAAAGTCTTTTAGCTGTCCACGCGAAAAGATCCGGCGTGGTAAGTTTAAATTGAGTTGAAGTAATGGCGGTGATGCCTTTGGAAGTACGGCCGAGAAATTGGGATGGATTGAAGAACAAAGCTTCAACTTCTTTGTATTTTGCTATGAATTTGCTAACAGAGCATACAATTTGGAGAGCTAAAATTGAACGTTCATAGCCCTGTGGAAATGTCCTAAAAGAACTTTATGCCGCGTTTTCCAATATTGAGTAAGAATGAGACTTATTTTTTTATTTTTATTTTTTTATTCATAAGGGACGGCCAGGCCGTATTGCTAAGAATGAGACTTAGTAATGGAAGCATTTCAAGAAAAAGTAATACAGTTTTCTAAAGTACATTAAAATTAAATTTTAAAGCAAAATATTTAAAAAAAGTATTTAAACGGAATATTAAATATTTGGTAAATTGGTAATATATTCCGATGTAAAACACAGCATGAAAAAAGGTGGACATTACTCGATAAATCTACAATATACGTTTCAAATATATTGTTTCTGTCGAATATAATTGTTGGCCCGTAAGTACCAAAAGCGGGGCATTTTTTCCCAATATTACCAAACATAATCCCATAGTGCTGCAACCTCCAGAGTATTACGAAGTCAACTCGTCTAACTGTTCATTAGTAAAGTGTCTCTAGACGGCTGGTGTCTATTCCCTTCGGTGCTTGTTAAATCATCGTAAATTAAAACGACATCAGGCTACGACCACCTCGGATCGGCTTCACGCACCACCACCACCAGGGAACCGCTCCGGTTCCCAGGGTGCCCCCCGCACACCCGCTGACCGCTGTTTGTACGTGATGATTCGCTTAATCAACTCCGAGAGTCGCTCGGGGAGATAAAAGATCAATATTTCACCCATCGCGGGTCCAACCGTCAAGAGCCAACGAAATGGAAGAAAGAGCCTACAAACAGACACGCTTTCAGGACCAACGAAGCGGAAAACCGTCACACTTTGCTTTGATGCGACGCGCTCGGATCGAAAAGCTTTACCGGGCAGGGATGGTGGATTTACCGGGCAGGCAAAGGGCAGCCACTCCTTATCCCACCCGTGCCGTAAAGCCGAAAAGGTAAAGCAAAAAATGCATTTAAACCCACATTATCCTCCACCATTTTTTTTTTTTTTGTTTTGTTCACATGGCCAGTTTGCTTTTGCAAACGCAGCCACAAGCAGAGCGACGGGCCCTTATGGGAGCAACGGCAAGAATGCATTCAGCTTGAGCAAATACAACATGACAGAGCCGCAGCATAAATAGCTCCGCACACGGGTCCATAACCGTTGGTGCGCCTTACCCTTACCCGATTCTCGATCCCAAAGGCCAAACAGGCTCAAAGTGCATCTGAAGATGCTTGCCTATTTATTCGCCGTCATCTTGAAAATATTGAAGTAGTTTGTTTTTTCTCGTCCTCTCGATACGGGACGGTCCCATGGCAGGGGTTTTTGGTGGTGTATGCGGTACGGATGAGAGCCAGGCGAAAAGGTAGTGTAACAAAATCATCAAACATTTGACTCCTTCGTTCAAGTGGGTGCCGGCACTCCACAAACCACAGCCACCCGTAATTTGGAACCTTTACCGGGTCACAGTGGTTCGGGGTGACATGGTCCTGTCACCCGGGGGATTGAAAAACATATCTTCATCGATTTTTTTCTATATATGTGTGTGTTTGCTTACCAACACACACACACACACATACACACACACGCGCACGAACACACACTCGCTTCGCAAAGGAAGCGCAGGAATGCAAATGGTGCCCGTAGGCCAATAAGGGACCGAGGTGTAGCTTTACAAAGCAAAACTTACCGAACCAAACGATGGGAAACCCGGCTCTACAGGTGCATGCACGCACAGGTGAAGATTGACAGATCGCCCGTGCAGCGGATGCACGCTAGACGGATTCCAGGGAGAGCAACGACGAAAAAACAAAACCGACCCCGAGTGACGCATTCCGCCAGGATGAGCCTGATGGCCTGGGTTGGCAACAACAGTTGCAATTAAAACGTCCCATCGCCTACCGATCGCAGCTGCCACTTCGGGAAGGAAACCGATCATCAACCGCAATGAAATAATCAATACGATCGCCGCTCCCGGCTAATGAGTTGATCCAACGCCGCTAATGAAGCTAATTATCGCCGCGGTACGCCGAACATCAGGTTGATTCGTAATGTCGGCGCGATGACTCCCGTGAGCTACGCGTGGTCGGATTGTGTTAGCCGAGTGTGTGGCAGGCGTGCGGTGTGGAGTGTATTATTCAATGTAAACATTGTAACAGCGCCGAAACGGCTCCAGTATAAACAGTGATCGATCTCCGTTTTGCTTCCACTTCGAGTGGCAGGTTGAAAGTACACAGGACCGAACACGGGCGTGGAAGGCAAGAGGGAACGGATTGCTCCGTTCGGAGAGGGAGACCTTCCAGTGCGGTATGGATTACGGATCACTGAGCCAATTTTATGATCTTAACCGTCGATGCGCATCAATGTTTTTGGAAGAATTTTTTTTATGTTTTTGTTGCTTCGCTATGTTGCCGTTCTTCATCAATTCAGCCTCATGCGTCGACGCAGGACATCGTCCTGGCGATTGGTGGAGAGGTGGAGGCGTGCGTGATGGGTAATGAATATGACTTTCGACATGATTGGCTGCCATCAAAGTGATGGCCGCCTGCCGGATTCGATGTACCGATCGAAGCCGTTCTCAAGGATATCGGTTCCGTTACGCTTTTACGCTTGCTGGTGGAATCGATCGCTCGATACGAGATCCTCGGCTGGTGAATGGGTGACACAGGATCCAGCCCAGGTATCGCTACCCAAAAGCGCACTGATGGCCATTACTGTGCTTGATGGGTCGAAAGTATCCGGTTACGGCTGTCCCTAGTGACAGCCATTTTCAGCAACGCAAATGTCTCCGATGTAATCGTAGACGGGCCTGTACGCGTTGTTGATTCGGTTCGGGGTGGACACTTTTGGAGCTTTCCGGTAAGTGATTGTTGGCACAACAGGGATGCAAGGGATCGTTTGCAATTGCAACAAACTGCAACGGAAAGGTGGTGGCCATTTTCTTTTCACTACCCGTTCGATACAAACATACAAAAAACGAGGACCAAAGCCAGAATGATCCCAAATTGTAAAGCTTGTCTGACAGAATACTTTCTACTGGATCAATAAATCCTGAAGTAAAAGATGATGTCTTTGTTGCGAAGCAGCAGTATCATTCCAGCAGAAATACTGCCGAAAGGTACAAAAATCCTCTCGAAGCTTCCAGCAGCTACCGCCCAGCAAGCGGTTGGGTAAATGCAAACTCCTGTTACCATTATCTCAATTGTCAAATGGTAGCCATGATAAGGCCGGTTGAAGCGATTAACCCGCTTTGCCTTTACAGATTTTTCATTTTGGCGCACCAAATACCAACCGTTCGGACAGGTAGATAAGCCTGCTCCAAATCGGCTGATGAAATGATACATTCTGCAAAATTAGCATAGGAAGGTTTAAGATTTGAAAAATCTGGAGCCCACACTGTTACCGCGCTGGAGCACTTTCGCCCCGAACCCTCGCGAACGTGGAGGAATGCGTATGCCGGGACGCGTCCACGATTGCTAGCGAACGTCAGGATTTGTGTCGACCCTTCTCAACGCCGCACGCCTTCACCCGTCGCGGAATGCTTTGCTGACGTTCGTCTGCTTCTAAGTCTCACCGTCCGCGTCCAGCTTGATGGGTCTGACGCTCGCGAAAGACGGTTTGAGGTTTTGGGGTTCAAAATCGTAAAGATTTAGATAACCGTGGACCTTCGCGGCGGTACACGGGGTTGTCGCCAAACGTACTGCTGGTTCAGCATTTCAAGTATGACCTCTGGATGTCTACGCGCCGGCTACGGTCATCGGAACGCGTCATCTCCCGAAGTGCCCGTGATCATCCGTGAAGTAGCCGCCGTGGCGCTTGGATGTCCTCGCACGACATGTCCAAATTCCATGGAGAGGAACTTTGTGTGTGTAGCGTTTATCTTTCGGGGGCTGTTACAAAACGTGCGTCGTTATGCTGCGATGCGTGCAACGAATTTCTTATAGGATAATTTTTCCACTGGCACTGTCTTTGCGTATGCGTGGCTACCCGCTCGCACTCATTTATGAGAAATGATCCCAACGGATTCTGAGTCGTCGCGACAGGGAACTTGATTAAGGCACGATCATCAAGAGATTGGTTGCGAGTGATTGTACCGTCTATGTGCTTATGTCTGCTTAGGAGGATCGTCCAGCCAGCAGCAGCAACCGGTCGACGCGTTGCGGTCCAGTTCTCCAGTTACGTACGGTTTGTTTAACTCCCGCTTATCTGACGTACACTGCCGTAATACTCATCAAATTGCGATATTGCTTATCAAGATACACTCATCCCGCTCTCGGGAGGCCAAGTAGTTAGGATCCTCAACCTCCCGGCACCCTTCTCCGGCACTCCAATTTCGCCTTAGGCTTTCGCCGCAAAACGGACAGCGTGTCATCTGTCGCTCACGCAAGGTAAGTGTAAACTTGTGATATGATGTGCTAGCAACCGATTTCATGGCTGCATGCGTGTCCGGGTGGCTTTGCATTTCCATGTCTTCGGTAGCCAAGCCGGTAGAGATAGCCATGTGTATCGGCGTAGTAGAGTAGAGTTGTAGCGTTGGGAGGGCCGCACATTAGCTGACGTTTTCGCTTCATCCACAGACGGGAGAATCGACGGGCTCCTCGAGGCGGAACGTTTAACACAGACCCAAGTCCATATCGTGGTGCGATCGTCTCTTCAGGGGATGACTTTAGGGCGAACGATACGGTGGGACAGGAGTGGATCCCACCATGTCAGGGCCAAGCTAGGTGAGAAGCGGGCCTAGCCTCCGTCAACTAGTAGGCGACCGCTTATCACAACATCATCGCTAATGATATAATGAGGGGCAGTTTATAATATTTATAATCGCTTCTAAAAGCGTAAATGTAATTAAGGATGCATTTAATGGCTGCTCAGCAGTTTGTCGTAATCGTATCTCTTCGCCGTATTGCTGGACGATGAGATGGGGAGCAAGATCGTTACAGCTAGCGAGGTGATTGGCGTTCTAGTGGGCCGCGTCCTTGCGCACCCCCAGATGAAACTGATCTTTTGCCCCCATCGGCTGACCATCGACACTAGTTTGTTTGCAACAGTGTAGCGCACAAATATGCTTGCTACGGCAGCAATCGCCGACACACGTTATGCTTACGGTGCGGCAAATTGCGGAAGAAATAAACAGAAAAGGAAACGTTCTTTTCCAGCATCCAGTAGAAGCGGTAGAGAAGCAAAAAAGAGGTAACCGTCACCCCACACACACACACAAACACGCTAACACTTGAAGCTGCGGATTGCAGCTTCCATCAGGTTCTTGGGTTAATTATGAAATTATTAAGATAAAGTGTTGAATACATATCGATGCGGCCGGCAGATCGTGCCGTCCGTGCATCTTGCAAACAACGGTTCGGGGCCCAGATGCCACAGGTGCAAATAATTTATTGAATCGCTAAACTAGCGCTCCCGCCTGTTCGC
Source organism: Anopheles maculipalpis (assembly GCF_943734695.1). Taxonomy (NCBI): domain Eukaryota; kingdom Metazoa; phylum Arthropoda; class Insecta; order Diptera; family Culicidae; genus Anopheles; species Anopheles maculipalpis. The sequence continues at coordinate 17,334,185 of NC_064872.1, read as the reverse complement.
TCGGCCAGATTCACACAACTAAGTAAGCGTGTGCGGTAGAGAGCACACGTTTCATTTTATCTTTATTTCTGCTCTCGGACTTCCCATTCCAGCCCCGGGGGCACACTGAAAGCATTCCACCGTTAAGACTGGGCGCCCGCCTCGAACGCTCCTCTCCCTACGCCATCACGCCGCTAGAGCAGTTCATAATTTAAGCGCTTGGAATTTAGTGTCGCCCGAGCATTAAAATGGCCGCAGCTAATGGGCCGCAGATGATGATTACCTAGCGCATCGTAAATGAGACTGAAGGATGGGAATTGTGGGTCAAGAGGCACACAAATGGATGCTAAACAGTTTGACGCTAAAAGTGCGCCAGCACAAAACGGTGCTATTTTAAGGCGTTTATTTTGCGGAGAGATGAGCTTCAAGAGGTGATCGATTTCGGATGAGTTGAGATCTTGGAAACATGTCAATAGTTGTTCAATTTTGAATTACAGTTTATGTGTGCTTATTTTTGCTCTCAGTTAAAGACAATTTTGTTTTAAAACTATTTTGTCTTTATGGTTATGGCCTGAAGGTTTAAAATAAAGCTGATAATAAATTAGTAAATGTAAAATAAAAAAAGGGATTTTAAAATATTCTATCAAATAAAACGAGGATACTTAAGGGTATTCGGGTCGTCAAAAGAAAAATTAATTCAATAGAGAAAAACTAAACGCATAAACTCCACAAACAATTCTCTTTCTGGCTTTACGATCTACTAAGTCACACCGGTCATCGAATGGATAGTTGGATAGTCCTCACTATGGAAGAATGTTTCGAAAGGAATTTGAACTTTGGTCCTGCCGTGAGAAGATACTATCGTTGTCGCTTCTACCACAAGAAAGCCCTCAACTATGTTTAATAAAAATATGATCGATTCGTTGAATGTCTTCACCATAACCTCACTTTTACTGGTTAAAAATTTAGTTACCTCATTCTTTGTCCTTAACAGTTAGGTTACAATTTCGTTGTGCTAGTCTAGTGAGAGTTAAGGTAGTCATTCAGTTGATAGAACTCTTTCCGAATCGCATCCAGAACATTCTTTCTAGGAACTAGCTATCCAGCTCAGCTCGAAGGCTGACCAATTTGTATTATATTTAAATTAAACATAAGAGATAAAATTTAAAACCAAGAAAAAATAAAGCCTCGCTTACCTCCACAGGCCGGTGATGGGCATTATCAGTATCAGATAGATCACAACCAGTACCAAACGCATACTTATAACTTCCTTTCCCGGTGCAGAAATTCAGTTCAGTTAATCGAATTGGTCTTTGTTTGCCAACTCGCTGTCACAACGCACATCTACATCAACAGTGTGGTACGGATTTTTTCAGCAGGTACGGAACGAACAAAGATTACACAGGAAATGGTTCACACAATCACACGACAACGACGCACGCAAGCAACCCGACCGGATACACACTCCCCCGCGATATCAGCCGCACCAAACGAAGATAACTCACCACGGTCACTGCGGTACACTTGAAACACTTAACTGCACGCACAAATACACGCACACACACACGCGTACACGCACGTACACAAAACACACTCCCCCAAAACCCCGGAAATGGACCAGATCACACCTCACTGGATCAACTCCAACTGCATCCCCTGTGCAAACGGCTTGAACGGGGCCATTTGACGTTCACATTGTCGTTCGTATGTATGTTTTTCTCGCTTTCGATGTTGAGAATGTTGAGGATATACTAGCCACTGCTGGAAAAAGGAGAGGAAGGGCGTCACTTAGCGACGGGAAGGGCGTCAAAAGGACGGGGAGGAGGGTTTACCGGGGGTTTGCGGTATTCACTTGAAAACACGATCTTGACCCTGTGTCTTTGATTTTTGACCAAATAACGCTTTACCACACAGCTTCACTCACATGCCAGAGACGCAACTGGCCAGTAGTTTCGTCACAGGACGCCCTGCCACCGGTACGGGTTGTGTACTGATCGATACGCTACACATGGTGCCGTGTTATCCTTGTTTTGTCTGTGTGTTGGCTGCTTTAGTAAACCAATGCTTACTTAGGACCGTTTTCGCACTCAGCTCATCAGACACCTACGATCGCACCACGACAACTGTGTGTCCCCTGTGATCCAGCTGCAGGGGGAAACACAGCCCTACCGGATGTCTGCTGTACCATGCACACATGCACAAACTCACGGACACGGATCTTCCTCCCGGTTTGCGCAAGGCGACTGCGCAGACGAACGGCGAAACGGCGAAAATTCAACTGCAACCAGCGGCGCTACCGCACAGCCGTTTTCGGCACCGGCAACCCAACGAACAAACGCGAACGAGTGAGCGCGATATTCAAAATCGAAGCTCGGACCGATGCGCCGCACGTCTGTTCACTGCCGTTTTCGGGCTGGCGCACGTACAACCCGCCACAAACACACCGACGGTGAAAAACCGGGGGGCTAAAACCTATACCTACACATACATGCACAAATACACGCACGGGGGCACCGGATTCGTCGTAGCCAAAAGACAGCCCGCAAACGCGCAAGACCAAGCGGCAGAACGGAGACTGGTAAAGATGGTTTGCGCGATGCGAGGAACAAGCGCGCACATTAGCTCCCTCCCGCCACCACACTCCACCCACCCCGGAAACCTACCACACTTCGACCGGGTCTGGTGGCCACGGTTTGTTCTTCTTTTCGGGTTCCATTCTCCCATATGATAGGCCTCTTTTTTCGCGAATCCGCAAAAAAAAGGGGAGAGCACACATACAAACACACACACACATGAAGGAGAGGTAGGGGTGTGCACCGAAAGGTATAAAACCAACAACAAAACCGATTGTGGGAAATATAAAATAAAATAAAACGGTCCACTGTGCTGTGCCGGTGGTGAGCGGATCGGATGAGATGCAGGTGCGCCGCGAGGTACGCGCATACGGCGGTGAATGAAATGAAATTAAAAGCAACAAAAATTAAAACAGAACCAACAAAAAAAAAACACAACACACATACACACACACACACATCTCCCTGTACACGTACAACTACACAAACACACGGAGACGTAAATACACACACACACAACTTCTGCTTAAGAAACGTGCGTTCTCACCGGCACGAGCAGCAGCAGCAGCAGAAGGAAACAGCCCGACCAAAACACACATATGATGATGGGGAAGACATGCTTATTCTTCTGCTTCTTCCTCCACACCGTTGCAAATGATATATATTTTAAAAGGTTATTGCGCGCGCGGATTTCCTTTCATCTCACCGCGCCGCTGTGTGGTGGTGGATGGGATGGGGGGTGGGCGGGAATGGGTGCGGCGAAGGGGGATTGCGTTGCCGGAGTGCCGATTGTTCTGCTTTCGAGTCTGCACGGTCTGCTCACTACTCACTGAATCGTTCACTCACCGGCACGATTAGCTCACGCACGTGTACTGTGTTTTCCTGGTATTGAGACAATGAGAGCGAGAGAGAGAGAGCTATGGTGGAAATGTGCAGCGGAAAATCGATCACAGCTTTCCTCACAGGTGGAGGAAAAAGGTAATGCTTCCTCCTAAGGTGCACCTGGCTGGCCGGGTGTGAGTTGGTAGCGCTGCCAACAGCAAAAACAGAACCAACCGTCCGAACGGTGACACTATGAATGGCGGAATTAGAGCTTTTCTCACTGCGCTTTCACGGTGCTCATTCACTGTCGGCGGGAGATGAAAGAGTGTGTGAGCTGGGAATTAAAATTCTGCCACCCTATAGTCCTTACCTACACCCCCCACACACCACCTCCCCCTACCCCTCCCATTCCCTCTTTCAGCAGCATAGGGAGCGAAACAGCAGAGGGAAGCCGAAATGTGCCGTTTTGCGAATATTGGCGAACGAATATAAATATGAAGCGAAAAACTATATGTGAACGTGGCGTGGACGCTTGTTTTGCCCCGTCTGCCGAAGACACACACTAACGAAACGCACGCATAGACTGGCCGGGTTGCGGGAGCGTGTGTTTTGCACGCGCTAATAATCAAATGAGAGCCAACCGCACCGAACAGCACCGACCAGAAGCGGGATCCGCGTAGAGAAAGAAACTTAAAAAAGATATAAAAACGCATCCAAAATTCGACCACGAAATCAATGTTAAGCGAAGATTAAGAAATGAATATCTTACAGTGCTGGACGACGGTGGCGATACACTTAAACGAAGAGGATTCTTTTCATTTGCCTGATATGAATCACTGTTCATTTGTAAAGTTGAGCAGCCTTTTTGAACTTTGCAACATTTTATTTAAACATCGTGGTGTTCAATTCGATTCTGTCTTAAGCTATATCTGTAGTGTGTGAAATCTGTAGTGGGCGGATGTTGCACTGCAATATGAACAGTTTCTTTTCGTCCAGAGGATGAGATCCTCGCCTACTTAAGGCCCTTGTCTTTTAAGAGACTTTTTGCGTCTAAGGAATACCATTTTTCGCACGGCTAAAGTATACCAATAGACCTCATCGTTCAATAAAAATCGTCCATGAGGCCTCGCCGGATTAAAGCTTGTGATTAAAGGTTTCTGATCTACCAAAAATACCTTTGCCTAACGTATCTCTTAATCCACGTAATCACGTCTACTAAGAGACCTTATTGTCCAGAAAGCCTC